>NW_012153685.1:540413-552598 GCF_000956105.1 Propithecus coquereli
CTACAGGAAACACATCTAACCCACAAAGATGCCTTCAGACTAAGGGTCAATGGATGGAAAACTATCAGCCAGGCAAATGGAAGTCAAAAGAAAGCAGGGGTAGCTATACTATTCTCAGATAACATAAACTTTAAACCAGCAAAAGTAAAAAAAGACAAAGATGGCCACTATATATTGGTGAAAGGGAAGATCATTTATGATTTTTAAGATTTCTTGGCATTTCAGTTTTTCTTGTGCAATGGCTAATCTTCAATACTCTTTGGATTGTGAACACTTATTAACCACTACCCACAGCCTCGTGCTTTTGGGCACTGTAGAATACATACATCCCGCAGGACGCCTGGCGGAGTCTGCATCACAGTGTCAGGTGTCGAGGAGCAGCAGGAGTTTTCTGAAAGCCACCCCTAGGCTGGAATTAACTACATACCTGCAACTTAACTGCAAGTGGAAGTGTCTGCAGATCACATAAACATATTCCGGTACACCCACCCCTTAACCCAACTCCCCTTAAGCTGGACTGCAGAATGCCTGTGACTTGATGTAAGGGAGTGTGGCAGACACGAAGCCATGTGCAACAGAGGGCAGCCTCATCAATCCCAGACAGTGTCTTCGGCAAAATTTAAGAAACCGTATGCAAATGGTATAGAAGCAATTTATGCAACCAAAACATTGGTATGTCCATAGTATTCTGAAATAAAAAGAAAAGAAACCGTATGATCATATGGACCCTGTGCTGGGCCCTCTCAGACATGCACGGTGGGGGCCCTGGAGCTTATGCTCCATTAGCTTCATGATCAACGCTCCTCTATGTACTTCCGGGGACTTTTGACCCACTAGCCCGCAAAATCCCAACTCTAAATTCCAACTGCTGTTTTCTCCATGGATGCCATGCTGAGTGCTGCTCTAGAAAAGTCATACTACCCTGCATGATGTTTCCCCTGCAAATCTGGCCTTTTGACCCTCGGTTAGCACTGAATGTCTAGTAGTTCCATGAGTCTTGAATTAGTTCCCTCTCCACTTTCCGGAACAACTGTTTTGGACACTCCCCACTATTCTTAAACACTGACACTAGGCTGCTTTCTCTCTCGCTTATTTAGGGTCCCCTTGCGCACTGCATGTGTGTGCGCGCGCACGCACACACACACACACACACACACACACACATACACACACGATCATCCGTGCCCGTCCTTACTTTGTGCTAATGGAGGGTGTCACCTCTCTTGTCAATCCTCTCCATCTGAATTTCACTCCACTTATTATCTTGGGGACATGGAAACTTCACCTGGATCTTTCAATTATCTTTCTTTTTCCATAATCTTCAAGTACTCCCAGTCAATTGGTTATTGTCTCAGCCCATAAACTCAAGTCTCTCAAAACTTAAAACAAAATTTTTCCTTGATCCTGCATCCACCTCCAGCCACTTTCCTATTTTGTTTTCCCTTTATAGTTAAAATTCGCGAAAGAATGAACGCTACTTGCTGTCTCCAGTTCCTGATCAACAATTGCCTTCCCACGTAGCTGATATCCATCCCCACGCTGCACTGAAACCCCTTTCGCCAAGGTTACTAGTTGCCAAAGGATCTTCTAGTTTCCAAAGGTAAGGGACACCTTATTCTTTAACTTACTTAACCTTTCTGTGCTTTTGACACGATTGACCAGTTCCTTAGTTTTAAAGAATATTTATTGGTTTATTTATGTATTCCCTGTATTGTTCCAGAAATGACTTTTTTTCTTTTTTTTTAAACACAGGTTGCAGTGCTGGGGATTGAACCCAGAGGCTCATGCAGGCCAATGTTCCAGAAATGATTTTAAAATATCTTGTCAAAATACAAATAATTTGAAAAGATAAAATAAAATTTTAAAAAGTGTTTCAGTGATTATCTCAGCTTTTAACATGTGTACTTAATAAGTCTTTAAGATAATCAATACTGTTCTCTCTCTTCATACAAGAACCTAAGAACACTTTAACTCCAATCAGTCCCTTCCAATTTATAACTTATATGCACTTTTTTTGGTCCTTTTTTCAGTTTGATCTTTTTTGAAAAACCAAAAAATAGATATTAGTGTTGTTTTTAAAGAATCATTGACTTATGTTCACTCACGTAATTATCAGTTTCCTTGTATATTGTTCCCTTCTGTATCTCATGTCTTCCTCGTGGAAGCACGGCCTTCTCCTTTATGAAGTACCTAATTTAGAACTTTGTTAAGTAGAGACTATTGATAGAAACCTATTATTAATCTGAAAATGTTATATTAATATTTTGTCCTTACTCTTGGAAATTAATTTTCTGGGTAAATGACCTGAGATCCACTGCTCCGTGTTCTCAGTGCACTGAATATATTATGGTGCCGTACACTTCTTTGGAGAAATCAGATGTTGGTCTTACTGTTTACGGGTGTATTTTTCTGCTTACTTTTAAGATGTTCTTTTTTTCTTTGGTGCATTGGATATCACTACTGTGTCTTAGAACACATCCCGCTTGAAATTCGTTAGGTTGCCTAAAGTTAAGAGCTGGCTACTTCATCAATTCTGTAAAATTCTACCAGGATAGTCTGAAATATCACCTCTCCTTAGTCTCTTACTGGCTTCCTTCCATAACTTTGATTAGTATAATAATATTTTCGACTTTCGGCTCTACTGTCAATGCCCACTTTTATTTCTTTCACATACTAAGCGTGCTTATTTTTATTCTTTGCTTGATAATTCTGTAATCTGTAGTCTTTGTTGGTGTGACTCAAATCTCTGCTGTTTCTGTTAATTATTGCTTCAGTGCCACATTTACTTTCTTTTTTTCTAATTTTTTTTTTTTTTGAGACAGAGTCTTGCTTTGTTGCCCAGGCTAGAGTGAGTGCCGTGGCGTCAGCCTAGCTCACAGCAATCTCAAACTCCTGGGCTCAGGCGATCCTCCTGCCTCAGCCTCCCAAGTAGCTGGGACTACAGACATGTGCCACCATGCCCGGCTAATTTTTTCTATATATTTTTAGTTATCCAGATAATTTCTTTCTATTTTTTTTAGTAGAGACAGGGTCTCGCTTTTGCTCAGGCTGGTCTCGAATTCCTGAGCTCAAACGATCCACCCGCCTTGGCCTCCCAGAGTGCTAGGATTACAGGCGTGAGCCACCACGCCCGGCCCACATTTACTTTCTATTTTAGTATTTTGTATTTTTCCTTCTTTTTCTTTACTATGATTTCATATTCAAACCATCTAAGGTGCAGTTTCTGGTTCCAAATTCTTAGGGGAGACTTATTTTCTTAGGGGACTTTTTTTTTCTTCTTATCAAGTAGGAATAGGTCAAAGTAGACAAGATTTTTGGTTTCCCTCTTCCGCTAGGCTGGATAATTTATTTTTCACTTTTGTGCTAGGATCCTCACATTTCTACAGGGTTTCTTAGATTTTTTCACCTTATTATCTCTTACTTTGTGTACCCTACATGGCTGTCAAAATGAAATCTCACGTCTCTGGGGTTCAACTGATGTTTTTCTGAGAAAACGGACCTCGGTGCTAGCTTGTCTCTCTCGATCCACACCTTTGTTATGGTTTTTGCTTCCAAGGATTTCTTACTTATTTACCAATTCAGAATTTCATTTGAAAATATTTTTTAAAAATTTTATCCAGCATTTGTTTTCAGAAGGAGGATTGTTCAAGATGTCTAGTCTGTCGAATTGCTGGAAATGCAAGATTCTCCTGATTTCCTGATTTTTTTCGTTTGTTTCTTGGCTTGTTATCTCTCTAATATTTCTCTCCGATGCTGGCCATCTTTCCTAGCTTCTTCACTGGATCCTCTTTGTCTGCTCATCACCTGTGGGCAATGTCTCATAGTGCTCCATGCTTGGGAAATGCCCTGCTCATGCCTTCAGCTGTCGACTGCACAACCAGGCCCCAAGTTACGCATCGTCAAGCCAAAGCCATCTTTGGCGCTCTGGATTCCTGTATGTGCAGGTCTTCTTTATTTGGCTGTACCCATGGCATCTCAAGCTCAGTGTGTCCAAATTGACTTAATCGCCCTCTGCCCACCTTCTTCTTTTATTTTTTATTGGGGAAAATACCACCAATATCCATCCTGTTAATCAACACAGAAACACGGCGAGCATTAGAGACACTTTCCTCTCCCACATCCTCTGCATGTGGTTGATCATTAAGACTGTGGATTCCACCTCCTTAAAACCTCTTAAGTGTCCGCCTCCTCTCCATCACAACTCACACTGCCTGATTAGTTAAAAGCTTCGTTACTTCTCTCCTGGATTGATGTAATAGCCTCCTCAATGTCTGCCATCAACCCACAGTTCTCACTGGAGTCAAAGTAATCTTTCTGACACACATATGTGATCATCTCACAACCTGCCCCCTTCCCCTACCTAAAATTCATCAACCACTCTCTGTAGTGCTCAAGATGAAATTCACATTCCAAGTTCGTCTTGTTCTAATTCCCCCTTTATCTGGACTGAAGCCAAATTGAAATATTTGCAATTCCTCAAGCACATCATGTTTTCTCATAGCTTTGGGACTTTGCACACAGTTTCCTTTGTGTAGAATTTCCTTCTTCTCCCTCTTTGTTTGGCTTAGACATCTTTATTTACTAGACGTATTGTACATGTTACTCTTCCATAAATCCTCCAAGTCTTTTACCTAGCCCATTCTGTTGAGTGTCCTTGATTCATTCATTCAAGAAGTAAGTATTGAGTCTTTATTACCTATTTATCTATCTATCCATCCATATATCTATCTATCTTCTAGGTAGTTTGTGCTATGACAGGCATTAGGAAAGCAGTAAAGAGCAAGAAACAATCCGTATGACACTGCAGTGTAACAAATGCAAAGATAGCAGAGAGCGCAGTGAAGGGGAACCTGAACCAGCCTTGAATGAGCAGGGAGGGCTTTGGAGGAGGGGGTACTGTGTATAAGTTGATGTAATTGCTCCCTTTCTTAGTTCTCTCCCTCTTATTTTCTCTACTCCTGCCAGCCAAACATTTGTGTATACAAAAAAATCAATATATGTTTGGTTATGAAATTTTTATTTTCATAAATTTCCATATGGTAAACCAGCCTAGTCTCTGCCTGTTATTGACACACTAGATATCATGAAACTCTGAGCAATTGTGCTCATGTGTTCCAGCAGGGCTTATCCAACTCTGGGAAAATAATGGCACCTGACCCAACAACACTATCAAAAACCAAACCCAAGAAAACAGATGAACATGTATCGAACTATATTTTTAGATTTTTAAAAACACATTCATTCTTGTTTAATTCCACAAAAGCATTGTAGAAGTTTATAAAAATATACACTATTAAGTGGAATAAAATGTATTATCAAGGGAATGAGAGTAAAGGGGAAATAAGAAAAGGAATATCATAAATCTGAAATAACATCAGTACATGGAAACAGTAGAAAAAGACGACAAAATTGATTCTAAACTTCTTAACAGCCAAAACAAAGAAGGATTATGGTTAGTCACAGTTCTGTGTAAGAAAAATAAAACAAACAACTTGTTCAGAAAGAAACATAGTTTTTTTCCAAAACTAATTCCCAAGGAATTTCTCCCATGAATGAAGAAACTGCTGTGTGATGTGGCAGACAATGTTCTTAACATGATCCCTTCATAGCTACAATCACAGACATGATGCGTCTGTCTCATAATGTCCTTTGTTGTGGGCAGTTGGCATAGTGCCAAAGAAGAAGTCCGTTAAAGCTGTTCTACAAGGAGTAGATTTCAGTAAAGCACACAGAAAATTCCAAGACTTGAGAATCAAACAGCTGAAGATTGAATAGTGGTTCAGTTAAACACAAGACATGTGAATTTGGTCCAGTTACTTCCTCTCCTTAGTTTGACCATCTGTAAAAACTGTGATGATACCAGTCACCTTTGGTTCTATAGTTTTGCTAAAATTCAGAGTATCTTATAACAACAATAACCAACATCCCTTAAACTTTTCCACTATACCAGGCACTATTCTAATCCACTTTATATGGATTATCTGATTTAATCCTCACAACAATCCCATTACATGGCTACTACTGTTATTGCCATTTACCAACTAGGAAACTGAGATCACAGAAATTAAATAGTCCAAAACCACAGAGCGAGGAAGAGGGGAGAGCCCAAATATCAGCCCAGGCAGACTGATAGTGGCGTTCGTGTTCTTAAAGCATTCTGTTCCATTACATGCAACTGTGAGGCAACTTTTGATAAAAATCATTTCTCACAGCTAGAGGTTTGCTAGCAGGTTCATGTTAGCACTACCCTAGATGACATGAAAAACAGATTCCTCCACGGCCAATTAAGGTGAGATCCCTTCGCTTTGCCAAAGGTAGCTTGATCAAGTTCTTTTAATGAAAGTCAAGGAATCTGACCATACAGATAGAATAAATGACAGATTACCCTACAGAGTTTTAACACCAGAAAAGTTAATGCTGTGTTCTGTTTACCGTCTGTGGCACAGAGAGCACCTTGTTGTCCACTCACACCGTTTATTCGGTTGACAGACCGCGGCTGGCTAATTGGCCTGCTCCATTGTCTACATTGCAAACCTGGTCTCGCAGAGGCCTTAAACAAAGCTCGCCCAGCGTGTCTTCTTGTTGCTCCATGAGTTAGTATTAAACATGTTTTGGGACAGGATCTGTCTTAGGAGTTTTACAGAGCTGTCCTGAAGGCATAGGTGAATGTGCTGGTTTGCATTTTGAATGCTGTTACACTGGAAGGGCGTCTCTGAAAGGCAGTAGCGGCTGTATCCCACGAGGTGCCGCATTTCTCAGACCTAAAGAATTGGATTTGCTTTGTAAAGCACAAGGGAATCTGTTAAAAACTATAGGCTGAGAGCTGACGATGGAGTGCCCTCTGGAACAAACAGCTTCCCAGAAAGGCCACCTTCCCAAAGGGCCAAAAGCAAAGCTTTTGTTTAAACTACTCTAGACTACCTGTCTCCATTCACAATAACCTAATAAACATGGAGCTTGCATATCTTTGTTTAACCCCTCTGTTTAAATGATAAACTTACCTTAGAATTTAGAGATTCACCTTTGAAAGACTTTGTAACCATTTGCTCACGTAAATAGAATTAGTTAAAGAATCTGTAGAACCCTTCTGTAAAAGCCTTTTGAAAATCTGTTAACCTGAGAGATACTACCTGCTGTTATGTAAATTTGTTACCCCTGACAATTGTTCACTATTTTCTATAAGTTACCATGTAAGACCTCATTCAGGACTTTTTGAGACCAACGGAGAGGTCCGAGCCCCCTGAGCTCCCGCTTTGCCTATAATCTTTATAAACTTATAAAACTATATCCTTGTCTCGGTGTATTCTGTTATTTCTTCCATTTTCCATTTCTCTCTATTATTTTCTTATCCCTTGCAACTCTACCAAAGGGACCCGGTTTTTTGCAGGGAACACTGGCCACGTTCCCCGCATCTTCTGCCTTGCCAAGCTCTGAAAATAGAAATCTCAAGTTCTGCAGAGCTGAGGAGCTGAACTAGTCAATGGTTGGAAGGTCTGTCCTCTCAAGGGTGGCTTGTGTTTCCTAGTAAGCCAGGGTTGAAATGACAAGGGGCAATCTTTTGAGCACTGGAGTCTGAACAGAATGGCACATGACTGCTATGTGAGGACTGAATCCTGGTCATAAATCATAGCAACAACAGCCTGAAACTGAACTATCACAGACTCTTAAATCCCCAGAGTGTGGCCTGCGTAAACCATTAGGAGAACTCTCCCTTCTCTGATATAAGAATTCCATGCCTCGGAGCTTAAGGCACACCTCCCAATAATCTACTCCTTTGTCTCAGCCAGACTTTTTTCCTGGAATTTTCCTCCAAGCTCCACGCCCTAATCAAGGGTTATGGAGGATTCCAGATCCCATGCCGCATCAGAGAACGGTGGCAGTGTAGCAGGTGGAGGCACCATGGACCCGCACTTACGTCAGCCTGTCCGGCTCCACATCCTGGCTCCATCCCTTCACCGGGTATGTGACCTTGCACAAAGTATTTAATTTCCATGGGTTTCATTATCGCCCTGAGCCTTGGTCTTGTTATCTGTAAAACACGGGTTATAGAAGTTACAACTTCATAGAGTGGCTTTGAGAATCAAATAAAATAATCCAGATAAAGAACTTAACATATTTTAGAGAAAATGCGTCATCGTGATAGTTATTAATATCATGTCTCATCTGGGAAGATCCTAGTATACGCACACTGGAGGGACTCAGGGGAGAAGTGGAGGCCAAGCTTGAGATGACTTTAGAAATACACAAAATTCAGAGGGCGACAAAGGAAACTCAAATCCATTCTGGAACGAAATACTCTAAAACACTACATCCCCTTTACAAATTTAAGAAGGTTTCTTTCTATTCCTAGCTTGTTGATTTTTTAAATCATAAATATAGGTTAAAGTTTATTTAATACTTTTTCTGAACCAATTGACATAATCGTATGAATTTGCTTCTTAATCTATTAATATGGTAAATTGTATTGAGTGGGTTTTTTTTTGTCACTAAACCATCCTTGCCTATATGAGATAAATTTTACTTAATCCTGAGGTAATTTAAAAATATACACAAAGAAATGACAAATGTTTGAGGTAATGGATAACCCAATTAATCTGATTTGATCATTAGACATTGTATGCTTGTATCAAAATATCACATGCACCCCATAAATATGTATAACTATTATGTATACATAAAAATTGAAAACAAATAAAAAATAAAAATAAAAATGTGTACTATTGGATTTGGTGATTTGGTTAGTTAATACTTTATTTATGATTTTTGTATCTATGTCAAAGTGAAATGAGCTTATAACTATAAGCTCATTCTTTCCTGATTTTCTTCATTCAGTGTTGGAATCAAGACTTACTTCATAAAATGAGCTGCATAGCTTTTGCTTTTTCTGGAAAATAAAACAAGAATAAATTGTCCATTGAAAGTTTGTTGGAACTCATCTGTAAAGATGTCTGGGTCTGCCAGTCACAGTGGCTCACATTTATAATCACAGCACTTTGGGAAGATGGCTTGAGGCCAGGACTTTGAGATCAGGCTGGGCAGCACAGTGAGACCCTATCTCTACAAAAAATAATTTAAAAATAATTAGCCAGGCATGGTGGTGCGCACCTGTAGTGCTAGCTATTCAGGAAGCTGGAGTTTGAGGTTACGGTGACCTGTCATTAGGATACTGAACTCCTGTCTGGGCGACAGAGCAAGACCCTACCTCTAAAAAAATAAAAAGATGTGTGAGTCTGAGGTTCTTTTGGAGAAGAGGCCTCTAATTGTCATTTAATTGTCCTTAATACTTATAGACTATTTTCATTTATCTTTTCTCAATTTTGCCTTGGCATATTTTTTCCAGAAATTTATTAGCATGTATGCATAATACTTCTAAATTTTAGTTTAACATCTGTTGGGTCTATATTTCCACATTTTATTCTATTTATTTTTTATTTTTTTTATTTATTTTTCTTCCATTTTCAAATAACACTATATTCCTTCACAAGTAGTGCAAGCACACACACATACACATGCATCCCTAAGCATACATAATTGAATATATTGTTGCTATTATTGTTTTGAACAATCTGTTATCTCGATTAAAAATAAGTTTTTATTTTACCTTTATTTACCTCTTTCTGATGCTCTTCCTTTCTTTTTGTAGGTCCAAGTTTCTGACCTATATCATTTTTCTTCTCCAAAGAGCTTCTTTTAACATTTCTTGCAAGGCAGTTCTACTGACATCAAATTCCCTCAATTTTTGTTTGTCTGATAAAATCTTTATTGCTCCTTCATTTTTTAAAGGTAATTTCATAAAATACAGAATTCTAGGCTAGTGGGTTTTTCCTCTCAACACTTTAAATATCTTACTCTACTCTCTACTTGCCTTCATGGTTTCTGAGGAGAACTTGGATGTAATTCTTATCTTTGCTTCTCTATTAGTAAAGTGTTTTATTCCTCTGACAACTTTCAGGAATTTTTCATTATCTTTGATTAGAAGTTCTCCAAATTAATGTCAGACACCAAACCACAAATCCAGGAAGCTCAGAAAACACCAAGCAGAATAAATTTCACAAAAAAACCTACACCTAGGCTTATCATTTTCAAGCTACAGAAAATCAAAGATAATTTTATTCTATTTTTAAAAAATCTTTTCTTTTATATTCCTATTAGTTTTGGCAGAGGTATATCTTATTAATTCCTCCAAAGAACTAGCTTATTTTCATTAATTCATTCTATTGTCTTCTTTTCATTCTTTCACTAGTTAATTTAATTAATTCTTATCTTTATTTTTCTTAAATTCTTCTTTTTTGGTTTTTGGGGTTAAATGCCTGATGAATATGTTTTAAATTTTTAAATTTTCATGCTAACTATATATAAAGCTATAAATTTATCTTTCAATGCTTTATCTGCGTTTCACATATTTTATACTGTTTCCATCATTGATCAGTTCTAAATGTTCTAAATTCTAAGCATAGTTTCTGTAATGTGGTAGTTATTACTGCTTTTTATCAAACATTTCTGGCTCTCTCCCTTCTGAGCTCATGGTAGAATTGCATTTCTCCAAATCCCTTGAAGTTAGATGCAGCCATGTGATTGGCTTTGGCCATGTGAACTGTGAGCAGACATCACTCCTGGGCAGAAATTATAAGAGTGAGTGTGTCACCACAATTTTTGCATGTGCCCTGCCCTAGCAACTGAGGAATTGCAGACATGAACTCTCCCTCAGCCTGGCTCCCTGGGTGAAGATGACTTACAGAAGAGACCCTTGCCAGTCCATCGTGGGCATGTTATAAGATGAGCAAAATCAAACCTTTGTTGTTTCAGGGAATTGAGATTTCGCAGTTGCCTATTATTTCAACATAGCCTAGTTTATTCTGACTCTTTACAGCTTATGATTTTCTTTTTATCTCAAGAAATATTTAGTAATATGCTATATGCTTCTTGGGCATATGGCTTGTTTTTAAAGCTATTGTTTATTTTTTGTATTATCACCTTAAAATATATAGTCTGTATGATTCTTGCTCTTTGGTATAATATTGGGTATTCTTTTGTTTTAGTACATGGTATTTTTTTGTAAATATTTCATATATAGTATAAAAATGTATGTTTCCTAGTTATTGGGAGTTATTTTATACATACATTTGTAGTATATATAATGTATAGTGTGATTTGAATATATGCATGTGTATATATGTGGATAAATGGATAGTTAAATAAGAGTTCAAGGTTATTACTTGCATTTTTTAGATCTCCCATGTGTCTGCTTATTTTTCCTCTGCTGGAGTCATCAATTTCTAGGAGACATATGTTATTATAAAATCTCCGATTAGAGTCTAGACGGTTGTTACTTCTGAGATGTTGACACTATGTTGTTAGGTATACATATACTGGTATTTGTTGTATCATCATTTTCTACTGTTTCTTTACTAAGTATAACATTCTTCTTTGTTTTTTTATGATATTGTTGCCTTATAATTTCTTTTATCAAATATAGTTTGTCACTACATTTATTTTGGGTTATTTGTGATTTGTATATCTTTTTCCATTCTTTCGTTTTTACCATTTTTATATCCTTTTGTTTGAACCATGTCTCTTGTAGCCATAAATTGTTAGATTTTGGTTAATTTTAGCCAGTATGAGGATCTCCTTTTTTAACTCAGTTATTATAATAATTATGACAAAACATGTTTCTGCCATTTAATTTCCTATTTTCCATTTATTGTACCTTTATTTTAAAAATAATTTCTATCCTGCTTTCAATTGGATCTATTACATTTTATTCTTCTGGTTTAGAAGTTATATACTATTTTCTTTTAAAAATGATTATCCTTAACTCAAGATCAATTTTGATGTTTATTTTCTCTATAGATTTCTTACACTCATCTATAACTATATCTATATTTATATCTACACGTATGCCTAACCATGCAAGTGTCTTGCCATGTCTTATCTACCATGGGAAAACTCTTCCCCAACCCTCACCTCATTTTAATAATTTGTCTAAAATTTTATTTTGAAAAGTTTCTGTTCATGTCCTTTGCCCACTTTTTGATAGGGTCGTTTGATTTTTTCTTGTTGATTTTCCCGAGTTCTAAGTAGATTCTGGTTATCAGCCCTTTATCGGATTTGTAGCATGCAAATATTTTCTCCCATTCTGTAGGTAGTCTGTTTGCTCTTGTGACCGTTTCTTTGGCCGTGCAGAA
>NW_012153685.1:553453-600477 GCF_000956105.1 Propithecus coquereli
ATTTTAAAGAGATTTACTCTGAGCCAAATTTGAGGATCATGACCTGGAGCCACGCCCAAGAGGCCTTGAGCAAGTGGACTCACTGAGGTTGGGTTACAGTTTGGTTTTATACATTTTAGGGAGACAGGGGTTACAGGTGAAGTCATAAATCAACACGTGGGAGGCATACATTGGTTTGGTCCGAAAAGGTGGGCCATCTCGAAGTGGGGGCTTACAGGTTATATGGGTTAAAAGATTCTTTGGCCTGTAATTGGTTAAAGACATGAAGCTTTGTCTAGAGGCTTGGCATGTTTCAACATAAGGCGCTCTTTATCAGAGATAAGCCACTGGACATAGATTTGTTGTGTAAATTGAGGACCTGCAGGTTTGTCTCGCATACCCTTAGGCCTGTTAATGGGTTATAAAGGATGTCACCAAGAAGGGAGGGGGGCATGATAAGGCATGTCTGACCTCCTTCCTCCTGGCAGGCAATTTAGTTTTAGGGTATTCCTTTGGCCACGAGGTTGATATGATGATCCAAATGTATAATTAATTTCAAAGCTTTATCCACTCTCTTATTTAGTCCATCTATTGGATTTCTTATTTTTCCTATCACATTTTTATGTTTAGTATTTCCACTTAATTCTTGCTATTACCTCTTTTTCCTGATTTATATTATTAATATCTTACTTTATTTCTTGGGGTATTTTATTGTGTTTATTTTTATATTATTGGTACGTGTGTATACAAATTATTCTGTTTCAGGAGTTACATGTTCTTTGGTTGGCTGTTTTTATTTTATAGTGGACACATTCCTCAGGTAAATAAATATATTCAGTCTACAGGCTCATGTTCTCCAGGGCATGTCACCTACCCAATCAGGGAGCACGCTTCAGAGAAGGGATGAAGGTTAAGTCCTGATATGTTTCTCTTTCCCTGTAAATTAAAAATTAGGGAAGGTGATAAGATCTAGTTTGGAAAGACCTTAACACTATAAACCCATTATCAATGGCCTCCATTTCTTTCCACTCCACCAAGTAAATCCTCTGTTCTTTGATTTACTTTTAATCATTCATCAAGTGACTTTATAATTTACCAATGTTGAGGGTTCAGATGGGAAAGAGATGTAGCAGTGAATGCTCAAGGGTAGAGAGTAAGGAATCACCTCTTTTTCAGCAGCTTATCACCCAGCTGGGCTTTTATATTTCCCTGATAGTACCTTGACAAGTGGCCAGGTGTGTCACTGCCAATTTTTTTGGCCACAAGGCATCCAATGATTGTCCCAGGCAAGAGGAAAACTTAAAAGCCCTTCTGAAAATTAGCCTCTCACAGTGGCTATCCATAGCTCTCCACCCAAGGTTGTAGCCACCAACTCTTCTGTACGACACACACCAGTTGTAGGTAGGATTTGTTTCTCCCGAAGGTTTTCTTTAGAGTTTCTTTTTTTTGTTTGTTTATTTGAGTTGCCTGAGAGCCATGCTTCCTTTTGCCTTCTGTAATTTTTCCACAGTTGATTTGGAGACAGACAAGGATTCTTGTTAGTTTGTCATCTTGTCAGGAATTAAAGGGCATCCATTGTTTATTTGATAATTTCTACATCCCGAATTAATCCCCTATGTCTTCTCTCTTTTCTTTCTATATTTTTTATTTCAATAAAATGCACATAACATAAAATTTATTATTTTTGCCATTTTAAGTCTATAGTTCTGTGGCATTAAGTACATTTACACTGTTATGCAATCTTTCTATGAATTTGTGCTATATATATCATGAGAAGATTTCTTAAGCTTAATATGCTATTGAAATTTAAAAAATTATAGTAACTATATGTTTAACTTCTAAGATCATTTTAAAGCATTCTAATCTTTTTTAATGGATATACTACATTCTTGGATCTCTCTGAATAACTAATTGTAGGTTATTTCTTAATATCCTTTTTCCCTTGGTTTACTCACTGTTTCTCGTGGTTCTGAGTGCTTTTCTTGGTGTGTCTCTTTCACAATGATTGTTTTCTTCATTGTTTTGTGATTTTTGTCTGTTCATATGTCTGTTCATTATCTGTCAAAACAGAGAATTGAAATAATAAAAAAATTCAATTGATTAAAAAGGATAAGAAAGGGAAGAAAAAGGAATGTAAAGGAGATAGTTCAAGTTAAAATAGAAAATAAATAGTATAATGGTATATCTAAGCCCAAACAAGTCAATAATTATATTAAATGTAAATGGGATAAATGCCCTCAAGTAAAAGGCTAAGATTTTAGACTAGGTAAGAAAAACAGCTATGTTTTGCTTGTAAGTTATACATTTTAAATATAAGGGCAGAAAGTAGAAATACTAAAAAAGATATGCAATTCAAACACTAACCAACAACTTAGAATTTAAGTCCTAAGAGATATTTTGAACCTCAATAGCATAGGCTTTTTTTTGTGGGCAACATGATGATGACATTATCTCCTTCGGTAAATAGCGATGCTTGCCAAAAAGAATTGAAATTCACAGAAAAGAAATTGATACCGTTTTACTCTCTCTACCAATCTTAGGTAAATAAATCAAGTTTTTGTTGGTTTTAACCAACTGTCAACCCCCTAGTCCTTTATTTATATATAAAAGTATTCAGGTTCAAATGTATACTATACCAACTTTCACATTGAAAGAAGAAAACTTCCAAGATTGTAATTGTTTAGAAAGGGCTACAGGTTCCAAAATTATTTTCCACTGTGGCAAAGAGATTTGGATAGAGATGAAATCCAGCAGCTAGCCACATTTCCACTAACTTTTTTTCCCTTGGTATATAGATACATTGCCTCCTGAAGCCAGTCGACCAGGAAATTTGACATTCAGAGCTAATACAGACCTAACTGGCTTCTAGTGAATTTTTTTTAACTTGGCCAGAAGCGATGAAAAAACTATATGAAAAGGCACAAGTACCAACAATTTCAGGGAACAGAAGAAAGAAGCCCAACCCACACAGCCAGCCAATTAAGGCTAAGAGTGGGCAAGTGAGGGGCTTGTCATCTGGCCAAGAGTAAAATGCAATACAAATTCTTTCTTAGGACTAGCTAACCCCAGAAGACTTAGCTGGGTTTAGGAACGTTTGGTATGTTTTGTAGGAGAGCTCTTTTCAGTTTATAAAGTGCTTTATACAAGCATTATCTCCTTTAACTGTGCAGTGATCCTTCGCAGGGAGCAAGGTTGGCAGGATTCCCATTTTACAGATGAGTAAGCCAAGGCTCAGTGGCCTCCTCTAATGACATTGTTGGCAGTATCAGTACTTGAATACAGGTCCTTCTGCTGCTCCACAAACATCCACATACTCTCTTTTCATGAGAGAACATGACCTTCCTTATCAGCAGGCAAGTAAACACAAAACTGGTAGTCTTGATTGTTACGGCAAGCGTTACAGTGACCGGTCCCAAAGGAATAACTGAGCGGCGCGCAGAGAGTTGGAGAGTCAGTGTTTAATCTCTTAATGCCTGCAGGCCCAGAGGAGACAAGTCTCCAAATTCTGAGCACCTCTTCCAGGTTTTTGTCAGGTTTTATACTTTTTGGGGGGCGGTTATTCTTATCAATAACACACACAAGCATAAAAGTTAACCAATCAGTAAAAGGATTAAAAGTTAGCCAATTAATAGCAGTTTTTACATGCAGTACAGTTATGATAGGCTTATAACAAACAGTATAGTTATGATAGGTTTACAACAAGCAGTACAGTCATGACAGGCTTATAACTCTGCTTAATTGTTTTGTGGTTTCAGCTAGCTGGTGCATATTCTACCTACTTGCTCTACTTAGCTGCTTTGCGGTTTTAAGCAGAACTGGCATGGAAATTCCCCAACATGATGACTCATTTTGTCATATCATTTGTAATGATGGACAACAGACAGAAATGGGGGCCCAGAGTGTAGAATTACCCTATAAAAAATGTCTGCCTGGATTAAGGCCAGCTGGGAATTTAGCCTTAGGCCTATGGAAGAGTGTGGGGAACTCAACCAAAGGTAAAGGAAGGAAGGAGAAGAGACAGTGCAATAGGGAAACAGTGATTTCAGCGAGAAATATTTTAGGAGTCTCCTTTCCTGGGAATTTTGTTCCACAAGACTATAAAAGCTAACCCCGGGCTGGAGATTTTCAAACAAGAAAACAGCCCCTTGGTTTGCTTTCTGACCTAGTTCTCTTCTGCATAACTCAGTTTGTCCAACACACAGAGCACCAGAGTTGCATTTCTTGGAGCACAACCACAAGAAATGTCTGGCTTTGCCACGTGGTTTGTTTGCTGGGTTAGGGCTGGTTTAATCTTATCAGTTCTGCTGAGCAAGACACTCGGAACAGTATTCCTGAGGCCTGTCTCTCAGCAGGCCATTCTCCATTTCTTGCTACCTCATTAATGTCAGAAATCCTGAGGTGAGGTGTTTGCCAAACCATAGCTCTAAGAATAAATGGGGGTGAGGGAGCTCCTAACTGCCTGTATATGTGCATGTATGGTACATTTTTCCTCTTATCCCTCCAATCCCTCCAGTAAAAGGAGGACGGTGTCCTCAAGATAGAATGTAGCCTAACGCATCAATCACAGTCCCGAGAACAAAGAAACACAGAAAAAGAAAGGAAAAAAAAAATAAACCTTTGGACATCATGGCTAAAAATTATTCCAAAGACGGGTCTTTGGACCCAGGATTGATCCTGTCCTCTCGCGGCGCCCAGGCCTGAGTGCCCAGCCGTGAGCAACGCTGGGCTGGAGAACGAGCCGGCTCACCCAGCGGCTCTTGTGGTTTGGGCTCCTGTCTCAGATTCCTGCGCACAGAGCGGAGGTGCTGCCTGCGGGCCGCGTCAATATCTGCAAGAAGATTTAACTGAAGGATTTGGCACAGCTGGTAACAGGTAGACAATATATTCATGTTTAAGCCGGGGATGGGGGGGAGAGGGTTAGGAAGCCTTTTAGTGTTAGAAATGGCCATTAGGTGTTGTCTTAATGGTCTAAGTGCATGTAAAAGTGAATTAATTCATTTCAGTGGCTACTATTACAGTTCCACTTTACAGGTGACATAACTGAGGTGCAGAGAGGTCAGTAATTTGCCTAAAGGCACACAGCCAGTGGTAGGGCTGGGATTCAAACACAGGCAGTCAGACCCTACAGTGTGTGGTTTTAACACTGCGTTTTACTACCTCTCGAGGGTAAACAAGGATGTTCTAGCTGCACAGTGGTATTTAAAATGGTGAAAGATTAATAATAAACTTTCAGCAAAAGAAGAAAATGTAAAATTAACTTATAACCTAAGTTTTAGAGGCAAAATATGAAATATTTGCAAAATATGAAAATTCACATTTTAAAATGATATTTAATAACAAAGGAAATCTTCATGACGTAGTATCAAGAGAAAAGGTGTACTGTAAAGTGACATACTGTTACCCCCATTTTGTTCGACAACAAAAATGTTTTCAACTACATCTGTGTCATCTATCTCTGAGTGGATAAGCATAGGGAAAAAATGCTGAAAGAAATACACTTAAATATCTACAAATGGCTCTTTCCAAGTAGTAGAATCAATGGTAATATTTGCTTTCTTCTTTAAGCTTTTACACATTTGCCGCTTTTTAAAAAGCAATCTACATATAGTACGTTTATATTAATAATAAGGAAAAAATCCCACTGTGTAGGGGAATGATGTGGTTGGATCTGACTTCTTTCCCATTAAGCACGTTCCATCCTGAGACAGGCTCTTCCCACAGCTTGCTGCCCTTCACCATGGGGTGGGTGGGAGGTGGGGCTGCCCCCCATTCCCCTATTCCTCTCCTCTCAGTGCTCTGCAAACATTTACCTCGGTCCACAGAAGGGAACCGTGCGGTGAACTCTGCCATGGTGCTGACTTCTTTATGGTGATTTTAATCACCCCCTAAATTATGATGTTTTGAAGTTTCGGTTCTGTGTGTCAGATTTCTGCTCACAAAGCAGAGGTGTTACCTGTGAGGCTGAGTTAAGATATGCGTGAAGATTTAATTGAAGGATTTGACACAACTGGTAACAGGTAGACAATATATTCACATTTAAGGCGGGGCTTGGGGGAAGGATATGAAACCTTTTACCATTAGAAATGACCATACCCACTTGTTCATTTATAAATAGATTAATGGATTATCAATGAAAATACATCATCGGATCTACTGCACACTGATTATCATCCAACTGTACATAAGGAACAACCCAGCCTCTAGTTCCCTGCTAAGTAAGAGAACATCCACCCCCCTTCTACTCCTTGTCTGCTGAATGTCTCTTTGTTAAAGAATGACAAAAGATTATTTAACTATCCTTGCTATTTGTGGAATTTTCCTTTCAGTTTTGTATAACCTGCATTTTTCCTTCTGTGATTCAAACATGTTTCTTCCTCTTTGTGTATTCAGTAAAAGTATCCCCCAAAGGAAGCTGGCCTTTGGCTCTCGGAGGTGCATTCAGACATTAACTAATGGATCTGCTCCATGATTCTTTTAATGAGAAATTCAAATACATAAACTTTTAGGATCAAATAGGACCCAGAAGGATTCTGGAATTCCCAGGCCACCAGCAAGGTACTCTGATGTTTGTTAGTGTGACTGCCACTATTCTCCAAATGACAAAACGGAGGTCCCAGTGAGGAAGAGGGAGAGGGGAGGAGCTTGGCTAGGGTCAGACCCTTGGCCTGACAGCCACTTCCTTGCAAACTGGCAGCAGTCCTAATCTTACCAGGGCTTGGTTTACCTGGGTCCTGCACCAGATTGGTTCACATCTTAGGATAGGAGGGAAAAAAGAAAAACTCAGGTCCTGGAGGGACTGACGGCGGGTCTACAGAATTGTTTTCCACTTATTGGTATGGCCTAAAGGGTCCCACACCACCCCGGGTGACCCAGGTCAGCCTTGACCAGATGTGGGGCCAGCACTCCCTGTCTCCAGGCAGCCCATGAACCAAAGTCCTCAGTGCCTTTTGGGCCCAAAGGCATAAATCATCGATTTTCTATGAATTAGGGTTTACTGCTAAATCGTGTGCTTTCTATTAATAGATCTTTGTAAATGCTGCAGGTGCAGCGAGAGCACGTCTTTGAAGTACTGCTTAATCGTCTCCTTTCCAAATCCTCATAATCCAACCCTCATAAAAAACCCCAGGGATTATTGATTGAGGGGGCCTTGGGGATCCCTAAAGGCGCTGCAGCTCAGACACTGGCCTCTCCTGGCAGTGCGGCTGCAGGCTGCACCCGGAACTCGCAGAATGCGTGCCAGGTGTGGCCAGCCTGCTGCACCAGCCAGGAGGGCCGGGCCAGGGAGGAGGAGGGAGCAGGGAGGAGCCCAGGGTGGAAGGACTAGGGAGAGCCGTGCCCACGGGCCACCTGTTTCCACGTGATCATTTTCAACCTTAAAAAGCGGATATTTCTGTGCATGTAGCAAGATATCACAGGTACCCCATAAATATGTACAAATATTATCTAGCAATAAAAAAAGAGTGAGGCTTTCCTCTTATTTACTGGAGTGCTTAAAACGATATTCTTAAAGCTTACTTTAAGAAATGAATTGATTAATTATAATTAATTTAAATTAAAAGAAATAAATTATTTTTAGTAATTTAATTACTTTAACTAAAATAGAATTTAATTCATTTAATTAATTTCTTTGCTGTCATGATCTTCTGTGCCTCCTCTTCAGGCTCTGTCCCTCCAGCCACCATATACTACTTCTCAGTCAGGCCATGCAGGGCCACATTTAACAGTATCTTGATATCTCCCTACAGTTCCCACCTAGAATGTCTGTCTTTTTCTCTATTTCATGAAACCCTCCCAATCAGGCAAGGTCTGGCTCAAATGTCACCTTCCACATGAAGCCTTCCTGAGTTCCTAGGCTGACCCAGTCACTTCCTCCTTTCTGTTTCAGTAATACTTTGTTCATGCCTCTATTATAACACCCTTTTTGTTCAGGTCTATTCAGTTAGGATAGTTGTTCATTTATTCAACACATCCCTTATCTCTTGGGTTCCAGGCACTGGGCTGGGTGCCAAAGATCCAAAGTTGAAGAAGATGCAGTGCTTGATTTTGAGGAAATCACAGGGTCGTGTGAATCGCAGGGTCATGGGAGAAAGATATGAAAATTACCAGGTGAGGAAAATATGCTCAATGTTTGAATAAAAAGTTTTCTGAGATCTTAAGTCGGGAGCCACTGGGTTGTGAAAATGTGAGAAGTGTCTTGACCGGGGACACCCGGTAGGGCACCCCCGGCACTTGCTCGATGCTGAGTAAATCTTAACAGAATCATTGGCGCTGTTGAAAGACACTTCTATCTGGACCCACATTCCCCAGGTTGGAGTCCCAAGTTGTGCCTCTCAGAAGATGGGTAACCTAAGGCAGATCATTCAAAAGTTCTGTCCTCCTTTCTCATAAATGAAATGGATGTAATAATACTGACCTTCTTCTAGCACTGCTATCAGGAGCAAATGAGGAAATGAAAGGGAAAGCAGTTTGAACACTCTGAAGAGGTAAATCAAAGAAACGTCCCCTTGTGAATGCTGTTGCCTTCATGACTCAGAGCAATTCCTTCTACTGAAAACAACTCTGTGCTTTAAACCCCACAGGATTAACTACGTGATCTGGAAAACTAAAACTATGACTGGCGTTAGGACAGTCCACAAAACACAGGAAGTCCTGTTCTTTTTCACTCCTCCCGAGCATTGGTGCATATATTTGCATGGAGACCAAACTGTTCAGAGATAACTATAGAATATCCTTGATGTGTGATTGGCCAATTCTGTCTTATGTAGGGCAGAATGAGAATGCAAAGATATCCACATACCTCCTAGGAAGGACTGTACGGATAGCTTCCCAAATCAGGCCCACACCTGCAGCTATTATAGGTGGGCTTTGAGATTTGCTATTGTGTTCAGATTTCTTGTCATTGTCTTTATAATTGTGATCAGGAATGAACACTAACCTGTCAGCACGAGTGTGAGAGTAGACAAATTCATCATTCGTGTAGGCAGCTTTGCATTGCACCAAAAATCATAAAATTAATCAACTGCTAGAAAGATACCCTTGGAGGTGAATGGATGGAAGAGGACGTGAATAGAAAAGAATGCATTTGGACAGGGATCTATTTATCATTCCACCTTAAGTGCTCTGTGGGCCTATAAAAATATGGAAATGTGTGAAAGAGTGGAATGAGCAAGAGAGGGAGGCAAAGGCTTCCAATGGCAGGGAAGATGCTTTTCTTCTGACAGTAAAATCCACTTGTATGAAAATATATTTGGCAAAAATTTTAATTATCCTTCCCACATGGAATGGTATTTGTTGGATGAGGTATATGAAATGAGAAACAAGACCCCATTTGGCTTGCAAAAAGAAAAACGAAGCCTTTTCAATGAATTCGGGTACTCTTCAATGTATGATTCAATGACCTGCAGAGTTCCTGAGCACCCAAACACGCTTGCCACATGAGGGTGAAGACAAGGAACCAGCCACGGGGCGGTGCACCGCCACTGTTCGCCACACACACGCACTCGCTCTCCCTGCTGGCTGGCGCTCATCCCTGCGCCAAGGTGTCTCTGGCTTTTGCTCAGCTGCTCTTTTACTGTAAAACAAAAAGAAGAAATACCCACAACTCCCCTTGGTTCTGAATCTGAAGATGGAACTGACCGTCCTCATGGCTGGGTGTGTGGAAGTACTATAGACAAACCGCCTCTACCCTTTCACTCCCTACTCCCCAAACG
This sequence comes from Propithecus coquereli, assembly GCF_000956105.1. Classification (NCBI taxonomy): domain Eukaryota; kingdom Metazoa; phylum Chordata; class Mammalia; order Primates; family Indriidae; genus Propithecus; species Propithecus coquereli. The sequence goes on from NW_012153685.1 coordinate 563,143, forward strand.
GGCATTTTAGGCACAGTCACACTGTCCCCACTCCCCCAGTGGTACCAGTATTTTCTTCAAGTTATGTTGCTGCCTGCAGAATTGTCTGTGTCCTCCAAATAGGCATTTTCATTCTGAAGTTTATAATATGATTTGACTTTTTAACATTTGTAAATATATTACATTGAAAGAAACTAAAGTTAAAAAAACGTATCAAACACCCATCTATTGTTAAATGATAAGTTTCACTCCTACCTTAGCTTAAGGCAAGGTATTCTGGTATTGTTGAAAGCAATGGTACTTAAGCCTTTGTGGTTTGGAGATCACTTTTGCTGGGAGGAAAGATTTTCTGGGCCACCTGGCACTAAGAGCCTCATCAGAATGAATGGGGTGCCTGTCTCCCCTTATAAGTGTTAACCCTATTAGAGGCCAGGCTATTGACGGCCCAGGGGAGGGGACTCACACTGGTAGTGTCCAGTGTTTCCTGGAGTGCTCTCTGGAAACAGCTGATCCCTAGGGAATCTCTCAGCAACTCCAATTGTAAATCTTTTCTGTAGGAAAACATGCACGGAGAACTGAGCCATGTTTTCCTGGAAAGATAAATAAAAAGGAAATTAAATGTTTGATCTCTTGATGTAGCACTGCATTGTGATTCCCTGGTATGCATGCTTTTTCTGGTATGTATGCTTTTCCTTCGTAATAAAGAAATAACTGAAAAGAAAAATCCTCTAAAAGCTCATAGTGCTCTTCTACTTGCAAGCTTTCTCCTTCGAGTTGTCTTTAGGGATCCATTTCTCTTTCTTCAGTTTGCCTTGAAAGGTGAGTAGCTAGAAGTGCTCATGTAACTTCCTGACACCATCTGGGAGTGCTTGCCCTCTTTCCGCTAGCACACTAGTCAAGGATTTATCAGGGTCCTCCAGGGACGAGCTGCTCGCTGACACCAGCCAGTGTCTACCGTCTGCGAGGGACCCCAGACTCCGATAAACTGTTTGCCCCAAGTCACCCAACAAAGGTGGCAAATTCCCAGGGAAAGTATCAACTGAATCTATTAATGAGGCAAACACTAGGAAAGAGGTGGAGAGAGGCAGGCAGGCTATGGACAGACCCAGAGACTGAGTGAGCTGAAGGGAGTGGACGTTTATTTATCTGGTTCTTAAATGAGTGTTAATGCGAAGATCTCTCATCTCAGTTGAAAACATTTTCGAGCCAAACCCTTAGCTACACTAGGGAATCTCAGACAAACGAAGGGCTTCGGAGTTTACATTTTGAGGGAAACAAACAAAAAAAAAAGGCATTTGGAGTCTCATAAAGGTAAATATTTGTCTATACATTATGATTATATATTAATATTTGTCTATGTTGTGATTTTTGTCTCTTTCAAGAGTTTCTTCCAAATTGGGCCCTGAGTTAAGTGGAAAAACCTTGGAGATCAATTTGTTCAAAGTCTTTATTTTATAAGGGAAGTTAAGTGAAATGTGTAAATTCACACGAATGTAACATCTGGTTAAGAAATGACACGAGCTGAACCCTTGTCGTCGCTCCACAGTGATGTCATTTCTACCTTGTTATTTTGGTTACTTTGTATTTTCTCCCCTGCCTCTGCCAGCTTGCTTATTTTGAAAATATTGAGACTTCAAGACCCTGCAATGCCCTTCCCACTACGTTCACCTTCGTTCTCTCCCTGCTACTGCTCTGGGAGGTTCACTGTCTGCTTCTATTCTTTGGACAATTAGAAATTTTAACATCCATGTTTAACTTTAGAAGAGAAAAGATCAATTAACTATATTTCCCTTCATTCTAAGAGACCTCAGAACAATTTAAACTCCAATCATATTTCCGTTCAACTTATATTCTACTGTTGTCCAGTATTTTAGTTCTATATTGATTTTTTTAAATTGGGGTAAAATTTGCAGTGAAATGCACAGATTTTCAGTGTACAGTTGTGTGTGTTTTAATCAAACATAGAATCAATGTTCCCAATTGCGCAACCTTGACCCAAATCAAGATATAAAAAATCTCTGTGAAGTTTCCTTATTCCCATCAATTCTCACCTCCCATTAGGTGAGGTTCTGATTTCCATCACCATAAATTAGTTCTGCCTCGTCTAAAACTTCATATAGATGGAATAATACCTCATTACATTTTGGGTTTGGTTTCCTTTGCTCAAATGTTTTTAAGAGCCATGGTGTTATGTATATTAATAGTTTAGTGATTCCCAAAGTAAATTCCTGGGAGTCTCTAAGACCCTTTCAGAGTGTCCATGAGGTCAAAATTATTTTTATAATTAATTAAGGGACTTATTTACCTTTGCCATTCTTATTTTTTCACAAGTACACAGGATAGTCTTCCCGAGGCTAAATGAAGTATGATGTTACAGCAGATTGAATGAAGAAGCAGATAGGAGACTCTAAATGTCTGTTATTAAGCTAGACGTTGAAGCGATTCCCCCCAAATAAAGCAACATTTTCTCACTAAATGTTTTTGTTTTGACAAGTATAGTTATTTCCCTAAAAACATTTCACCTATGTTAACATGTAATAAGATTATTATTGCTATGTTAAAGTGAATAAATGAATATATATTTTTAAATTAGTTTTAATTTCTAATATGGTAAATATCAACAGCCATAAGACACATAAGGGAAGCTCTTTGGAGTTCTCAATTATTTTTTGGAGTAGAAAATGGTCCCGAGACCAAAAAGTTTGGTACTTTCTACAGTAGTTCATTCTTTTTTATTGCCGAGTAGCATTTCACTTCATATACCACAGTTTTGTTTATACATTCTTCTATTGGTTTATTTCCAATTTTTGGCTATTATAAATGAAAATGCTATGAGCAATTTTTCATATACTAGTTGGTTATTCCATATCTTCTTTTGTAAAATGTTAGTCCAAAACTTTTTCTCGTGTTTTATTGTTGTTTGTCTTTTTGTTACTGAATTGTGGGAATTATTTATGTCATCTGGATAAAGGTCAATTTTCAGAAATATGGATTGTTTCTATTCTCTCCACATCCGTGTCTTGCTTTTCACTTTTTAATGATACCTTTCATTAGCGAATTTTTGATTGTAAAAAGTTTAATTGTTCCATGTTTTTATGGTTAGTACTTTCTGTGCCTTGCCTAAGAAATCATTGCCTACTCCAAGGTCATGAAGAAACACCTATGCTTTCCTATTCTCAAAGCTTTATAGTTTTATGTTTAGGTCTGTGATGTATCTTAAGTTAATTTTTGTGTGTGGTGAAAGGGGTTGTGTGAAAGGGTTTGTGTGTGGTTGAAACAGGTTGATTTATTTCCTATAGCCCAGCTTCCACTTCCAGGGAGTTAGAATCCATCGTTCAGGTGCAATCGTGTGGACACGCTTGTCTTACTGAAAGAAGAAATGCATCCAAGAGCATTACTGATCATCCTCTCCAGGAGGATGCCAACCTGCTCCTGCAATGTTATCTAGCATCACTTTTCTACGTACACTAGGTAATATGGAGAACTGAATTTTCCAATGCTATGTAATTCCTTGTGCTACTCCTTATTTCTGAAACTTCAATTCTTTTTGCTTTATCAGCCGATGTCCTACTTATCCACCAAGTCCTAACTCAAATGCTACCTCTTTCATCAAGCCCATACTTATTTCCCTGTCTTATTTTGTCTAACAATCCTGACTTTTCATGTGCATTTTGCATGTTCTCTAAAGCAGGACTTTGTCTTATTCACTTTAAAACCACTCGAAGAAGCTAGCATAGCAAGTTGCACACAGTAGATGCCCAATAAAGGATTATTGAATTGAATTTTATTCCAGGTCATGGGTTTGGAAATGCTATTTTTGTTGTCAGAACTTTCCTCCATATCCTACCTCATCTGAGATAATGTGCTTCTCGATGCTTACTCACTAACGCACAGCAGGATGCAAGCAAATACCTAAGCAAATGACATTCTGGAAAAAGATGCCCCTTTCTAATAGAAAAACCCAAACTCTTCAGAATTCCAGCCCAATAGACCAGTTTGGATACAATAAAAGTTTCATGCTCTTAGTATCACTGTTGAAAGATGACATAGGCATCTTTAATCAAATCTTGGTTAACCTACAGATTTTTCTATATATAAGAAAAGAAAAACTCTGCATACAAATATCCAAATTCCTGAGTTGTTTAAAATAAAATATACGCTATAGTTACAGCACACCTTCACTCAAGGGTTTAATGGAGGTGTCCTTATTTTTGGTCTCTCTCTTCAACCTTACTTATAAACTCTTCCAGATGAAGAAACCAAACACCAGCTAAGGTTTTGTGTTTCCTCACCTCGTTGAAAGCAAGTACACATTACAGGAGAAATCCGTTAGTTAAAAGAATCTAGTCCTTTCCCCAGTTAGTGTCTTTGGTACATCCAATACAAACTGACCTTTGTTAAATCAAAAAAGAAAAAGCAATTCATTGGCAGAGTCCAGGGTCTCTTACAGAATCAACGGGAGTTTTAGATAACGGGGCTTCAAAAAGGTGTGGAACAAAGTACTTAACACAGCAGAAACTAATGGAACTTTTATCTGGACATCCACCAACAAGATGAATCAGCTCCAACCCCTTACTCACTTGTCTCTAGAATTAAATTCCCTGGAGAGAGAGACAGGCTAGCCTGGCTTGGCTCTCTTGTGCCTGCCCTTAGCTGAGGGCAGGGCAGGGCACTGCACTGGACCGTATGACAAGGAATGGCAGGGAGGCTTGCTCCCGGGGAAAAGTCTGGGAGTGGGTACTGGAAAAAGGGGGAGTGGATGGTGGGTAGTCAAAACAATAGACATCCTTGTAAACCCCAGTGCATGCCTCCCCACCACAGGCTAAGAGTTTGTTCACATTTGATCAGGAACAAATGCTTTCCTGGTAGAAAAAAGGGGATTTAGGAACTTGTAATAAATAGTGGAGCATGCACTTTTGCTGGTGCTTATTTGACTGTAGCTGGATAGAATGAATTAACTTACCCTTACTCATCAAAGTTGCTCACCAAATAAAAATACTTTTAAACCAGGAAATACAAACTCAGGATAAAGCAAAATACTGTGACAATAGCTTACTGTAATGCTCACGTGTCTTCTCTTCCTTACAGAAGTGTGAGGTCCATGATTAAGAGAATTGGGTTATCAGTGAGTTCCATGTGCCTTCTTTGACTCAACATGCAGTCCCCAAAGAGACATTTATTAATTATAAAAATAATAATAATGATAACAATATATTTAATGAATGTGTATAATATACAAGGAACAGTTCTAAGTGCTTAATATTATATGTCATGTCATCAGCGAAGAAAACATTCAAGGTTTTTAAGCATCTGGAATCAAGTACAGGAAAGATCATATAGGCCAGAGCAGTGAATTGTGTTCAGGGTTTTTATCTATCTCATTATAGTGGACACTGAGATACATCACCCACATCCCCCTTCGGAACTGAAAGGCTTGTTCCTTAGCTGCTGGCTAACGAGCATCCCTCATCAGCTGTGCCCACCAGCAGCTTATATCCAATGACTAGACAGACAATGTTGAGGTACAAAGCCTTGTACCCCTGTACCCCAAGCAGGACAACCTTCCAGGGCCACCCCAGCTTTAGCAGAGCTCCCTACAGGATTGGCTGTGGCCTTTGTCGAGACAAATCACAGCACCATTTCTCTCTCTGCGCAGTCCTGTTGCCTTCCCTTTTCCTACAGGTATATGGATCCACAGAGCATTTTCTGCATATTAATTTGTATCTTTGAGTCAATTTCTCAGGGAACCTGACCTGCACAACCATAAAGCTGGGACTCTAGTTAATGTAGTTTTTGTGTCTGCATGGTAGAGCCATTTCTGACTGGATGGCAAATATGGGACTCAGAATGGCTACCACCATCTCTGTGGCCAGGGGTTTACCTGGATGGTCAGGGATGTGGAAGAAACATGATTGGAAAACTGGTGGCAAAGGAATTTGGGGAAGAGGTATATGGATAGATATCTCTGAGTGAGCAAAAGATATGAAGATATTTGTGTCCCATGTTTATGCTCACCAAAGGTGACCTCAGTAGGGAGAAATTTAATAATTGGATGGATAGAATGACCAAATCTGTAGACACTAGTCAGCATCTTTCCCCAGCCATCCCTGTCATTGCCTAATGGGCTCATGAACATAGTGGCCATTGTGGTAGGGAAAGAGGTTATGCATGGGCTCAGCAACACAGACTTCTACTCACTAAGGCCAACCTGGATGAGTATTTGATCTGCCAGCAGCAGAGACCAACATTGAGCCCCAATATGGCACCATTTCCTGGAGTGATTAGCCAACTACTTGGTGGCTGGTTGAGTACACTGGACGACTTCCACCATGGAAGGGACAGTGTTTTGTCCTTATTGGAATAGACACTTACTCTGGGTATGGATTTGTTTTCCCTGCACTCAATGTGACTGCCAAAACTACTACTCGTGGACCCACAGAATGCCTTATCCACTGCCATGGAAGCACCTAGCATTGCTTCTGACCAAGGAGGTCACTTCATATCCAAAGAAGTGTGGTAGTGGGCTCATGCTCATGGAACTCACTGGTTTTATCATGTTCCCCATTATCCTGAAGCAGCTGGCTTGATAAAATGGTGAAACGGCCTTTTGAAGTCACACTTACAATGCCAGCTAGGTGACAATACTTTGGAGAGCTGGGGCAAGGTTCTCCAGAAGGCTGTATATACTCTGAATCAGCATCAATTATATGGTACTTTTTCTCCCATAGCAAGAATTCACAGGTCTAAGAATCAAGGGGCAGAAATGGGAGTGGCAACATTCCTGCTAGTGGCCCACTAGTAATATTTTTATTTCCTGTTCCCATGACTTTATGTTCTGCTGGGCTAGAGGTCTTAGTTCCAGAGGAAGGAATGCTGCCACCAGGAGTCACAACAACGATCCCATTAATCTGGAAGTTAAGACTGCCAGCTGACCACTTTGGCTCCTCACTGCTCTGAGTCAATAGGCTAAGAAGAGAGTTACAGTGTTGCTGGGGTGATTGATCTGGACTTGTAGGAGAAATTGGACTCCTGCTCCACAATGGAGGTAAGAAGGAATATGTCTGGAGTACAGGAGCTCCCTCAGCACGTCTCTTAGTATTACCATGCCCTAAGATTAAGGTCAATGAGAAATTACAATGACCCAACCCAGTCAAGACTACGAATGGCCCACACTCTCTAGGAATGAAAGCTTGGGCCATGTCATCAGGTAGAGAATCCAGATGAGCTGAGGTGCTTGCTGAAGGCACAGGGAATACAAAATGGGCAGTAGAAGAAGGTAATTATAAATACCAACTATGACCATGTGACCAGTCACAGAAACAAGGAGGATTGTAATTGTCATGCGTATTTCCTCCCTATTTTGTTAAGAATACATATTTGTGTGTGTGTGTGTGTGCAACATTAAGAAAACATCTTTGCTTTTGTCCCTCTCTTATTTCTTTACTATGTGACCTAAGATTTATTGACCTTGTATCAGTATTTATTGTTAATTTTATGTCATAGTATTTATGTTGTAAAATATCCAGGAGAAGAGTAGACATCATGCAAGGACTTTACTTCTTCTTCTAGGGAAGGGATTAGTGCATTTTTCACTGTACACAGAACAGTCGCATCATGTCAGGCAGAGTTGTTACTGTTGCTGTATTTTTTTGGAGATTACATAGGGTTTAAGGGAGCGTGTACGGGGTGCCATGTTGATGAGGGCTGGATTTGTGATGGTTAATTTTTGGTGTCAACTTGACTGGATTAAGGATTACCTGGAGAATTGGTAAAGGTTGATTTATAGATGTGTCTCTAAGGGTGTTTCCAGAGGAGACTGGTGTGTGAGTCGGTGGCCCAAGTGGGCAAGATCTGCCTTCAGTGTGGACACGTGCCGTCCAGTCAGCTGTAGGTGTGGAAAGAGCAAAAAGGTGATTTCCTTTCTGTCTCCCAGAGCTGGGATACACTCTTATTCTCCTGTCTTTGGACATCAGAATTCCAGGGACTTACACCAGCAGCCCCCTGTGTTCTCAGGACTGCTACACCATCAGCCTCCCAGGTTCTAAGGCTTTGGACTCGGACTGAGCCATGCTACCAGTATCCCAGTGTTGCCACCTTGCAAACAGCCTGTTGTGTGACTTCTCAGCCTCCATAATCATTTGAGATGATTTCCCCAATAAATCCCCTCTCATCCCTCTCTCTCTGTTTCTCTGAAGAACCCTGACCAATACAGTTCTTCTAACACACACCCTCATTTCTGTACTACCCACATGAGCTGTCTTGGTTTGGTGATGCTTCCATTACACCTCAGTGGCTCCCTGATCACACCTCTCCATGTGCACTGGGGAACGTTGGCAGAAAAGACAGGTGTGGAGACACCGGGGATGTCTGACCACATTCCAGCATGCACTGAGTGCCCTGGGCTCAGCCATTGCTTGATTCCAGCCACCTCTCTTCTTAGCCTCCGTGGAACATGGTTGAAGAGCTGGTTCAGGCTGCAAAGAACAGATTCCCCACAGAAGGGATAGATTTTTTTCCTACAGCCAAAGTTCTCTGAGGATCATGGCTCCCCTTGGATTCTCAGTTTTCTTCTTTATAATCTTAAATGAATAACTGTTCATCTTTTCAAAGCATTCTTCCCATCTGCTCCTAGACAAGGTGTCTGACTAAATTGCATTCTGTGACACATGCTGACTTCAAGCTAATAAAAGAATAACCAGATAAGTAGTAAGTAGGCTTTTAATCAGAAGACTATATTGAACTGGAGATAGTAAAATCCTGCAGAACTACCTGCAGATGCTAAAAATCTATAAAGCTATAGCCTGGGTCAGAATGGTTTACCTCCCTAATATGTTAGCCTTTGCTTTGCCCATAGCTTTATTATTAAACTTAATAAACTATCAGTTTTATTATGTATAGTACATAACTCCTGGAGTTTTACTATAGCAACTATAGTCCTAGCATAGTTGAGAAAAAAGAGATCATTTCATGGGCGGATATTTTGAAATAGAAAAAAACTAAAGACACATTTCTTAAAAATATTTATTTTCACTAAGCAATCTGACTTGTAAAAAAAGTTGAAGAAATCATCATTGAAAATAATATTTCACCTCTGATTCCTTGTGTCTCCTATGACATAGACTTGAAAAGACCCTTGACACATTGAAGTATTTCGCCAGTAAAATTATTATGATTTCAACAGAATCAGTGTGTAATTAAACCAAAAGAAAAAGATAGGTTATGAGGAAAAGTGACACCCTTTGCACTGCCCCAAACTTCTTGTAGAAACACTGGCTGAAAATATTGAAGAAGGAGAGAAAATATCTCAGAAGACCTTTGGGATCTTAATGTATTTTGCAGACTTTCCTGAACACAATGGTATATTTAAGCTTGTGATTTTGGCATTTAAGTGTCTGATGCAGTTTAGCAAAAGGCTATTGGCTGTCATTTTCCTTGGTGTTACTCTTGAGAATGCTAAGTTAAAACTGAGTTAACTTGACTTGAAATCTAACCTGACCAGACGCTAGCCAGAGTAATTATCAATTTATCACTTGTTTGCTGCAAGGAGAGGTTTTCGTTTTAGCTCTAACCTCGTGATAAGTGGGAAATAATATGCTTGCAATTGAGTCCGTTTCTTGAGAGACACAAGAAGTGACTGGTGCTATCCACATTAACCCAAGGAACAGAGACTTTAGATGAAAATTGATATTACATTTTCTATCTATCTGCATATTTGAAACATGAGCTAAATTTTGGGTCCAAACTTTTGAAAACAAGTATTTTGTTTGGTTTAATTATGTCCCGGATCAGTGTGCAAGCTAACATTTTGGGGGCCCAAACCCCTTGAGACAAGGATCTTGTCTTCCATTCATTTCATTTTCTCCCTCACCTTCTGGCAGTGGCCTCAGTGTAGGAGGCAGTTCTACGGCATGAGGGTATCGGGGTTGAGGACGTCCCCAATAAAGATAGGGTCCCCTGGCAGACTGTGTTGCAAGAGATGAATGAAACAAAGACACAGAAACAGAAATAATTAATAATAACAGAAATAATTAATAATATTTAAGAAAGTGGGGAAATCAGGGGACCACCAGCACTCTGGTGCCAAGGCGGCGGCAACTGAAACCCAGCATTTGCTTTTCGTTCTCTTTGCCACGCTGCAAAATACAATGATCTCATGTGAATAAATCACAGGATACAATGATCAAAGGTCTTGGGGCTCCCCCAAAAATCACAAGGCGTCCTAGCTAATTTCTTTCTCCTTTCTAGAAGTGAAAAACACATAATTCTTCAGTAGGTACAATCCTTTTGATCAAGGTAAACTGATTTTATCCCAAGCTCAAGCTATGTACATGGATATCAATCTCTAACTTCAGTAGCTGTGACCCATTTGATCAAGGAACAAAGAAACTACATTCTTTCCACTGGGAGACTGGTTTTACATTAACTGAGGCATTGTTGAGAGAAAGGGAGAGAAGGAACATGGCCCACTGTTCAAACAATGGAAGCCTTGAGACCCTTCTCCCGGGTTGACATATGGCAATCTACCTCTACAGCCGTGAGAAGTTTTCATGTCAGGCCGCCTGCGGCTTTTCATGCATGAGACCCCTTAGGCTCTGAGGTTGGAGTGTGCTTTGCTGTACTCCCAGATTGCTGATATAGGTCCCCCAAATAGGCAGTCAACATCTGCCCTTATTTCAGGCTTCTGTTCAGGCAATTCCTTCACCTCCTATCCTCTCACAGCCTCAGACATAGCATCATTAAGTCCCAGTGGTCTTAATCCCGTCATGAGGGTAACTTGCTTGGTTTGTCTGGAACCTGACAGCATGCATCAGAGGAATGGCAGGGGATGGAGAGAGATTGGGAGAAAAAGGTGCAGGCCGTCTCAGAGGACCTTGTACCTCATCCTAGAGTAGCACTTATTCTGGGTCTTACGAATTTCACACTATTGCTGTTACCATGTATTGGTAAACACAGTAGATGCATATTTTCAATGGGAATGTGAATGCCTTTGGGGCTAAGATGATAATATCTTATTCTCATCTGGATTTCTCTGGGCCAGTGGGTTTCTCTAAGTGATGGGTGACCAGGATGGAGTGACTCAGAGAACTAATGAGCATTTTCCCCAAATATTGGGTCACCTGTACTTCATATTTCTCTTTTGTAGAGACTGATTGGAGGTTACCTTAGGAGATTAACTTCCTATTTTATGAAAAGGTTCTACCTTGTCTTCATGATTCCATCTTTGGGGATTTTTTTTTCTTTTTTTAAATCCTGACATTTTGAGCAATGCAAATTTTATGAAGAAAAGACCCAGCAGCTCATTTGAACATCGGGTTCATGACCTTTTGATCCAGGAGAAAGAGAAACGGTCACATTTCCATCCCAGTTTCTGGATGTTCCATGCTACATTGCTAAGCCTGAAAGAGAAATTATTTTCATGTTTGTTCCTATAAGAATTTGTTACTTTCTGTGATCTGGGGCCTTACATGGGTAGGAGGGTGGAGGGTAGAGCTTGTTTGGAATAGACACCAGGAGAATTAGCAAATTCCTTCACACCTGAAAGCTGGATTTATTTTCTGAAACATTTTAAAGACTATTAGCAGTGGATGGAGTGAACATTAGGGAAAGTGAAGCTTTCACATAAACAATCTGATTTTCTCTTGTGATGTGAGAAATCCCATGTGGTATATACACTTCCAGTTTACCTACTAACAAATGTAGTATTTAGACCCACATGAATATTTATGAATGGATATTGTAAAGCCAGATTGTCAGACAGAACATAGATATATGCTAATACAGAAAGATGTAAATTCAAACGTCAAACTGGACTTCTTTCTGTTGAGTGGCTATGACTGACCCATCTTCAGTAGGACATGCACTTTGAATTGTTTCTCCTTTATTCACAAAGGGTTATTTGCGTAGGTCCTTTTTGACCTGTGACAAATAGCACAGGATGGTGATTCTGTTGACTAAGATCAAGATTGAAGTCATCCATAAAATTGTTTTTTTCCAATGAAATGCCAAGCCATTGTCAACCATATGAGTGGCCAGGAATACGGCAGTGTGGTCACACATGCATCTGGTAAAATTAAATAAGGTCAACTCTCGGTTTCCAGCTGCAACACAGGACAATGGTGTGGGCATCTTTGTGAGGCCATCCTTGAGGAAATCACCTCAATATAAGGTTTCAGTCAAAAATCCTATAAAATATCTCCCCAAGAAGGGCATGGTATGCTGAACTGATCTGATATCACCCTTGGTCAAAACTGTGGGGACTTTGAACCTGTGATCACCATTGCTTTAGGACAGAGACGGGGACCATGGAGAAAGTCTTCAATAAGACAACTATCGTTAGCAGAGGAGTGGGAAAAATTTAGAAAAGGACATTGCCTCAGGGCTGCCTGTGCTGACTGGGAAAGACAAAACATGATGAAGGACAAAGCATTTGGATGACTTGAACATGAATAACTCCTGTTCTATTCAAGGAATGGAATTAGGAAACAACCCTTACCATCTGAGGGAGCTAATCGCAACAGTGCATGTACTTTACAGTTCACTAAATATTTTTATATAGTAAACTATTTACAGGGGTTTTTTTTTGGAACATCAAATGCAAGTAACTTTTAAAATTAATTATATTCCAGTGACAAAGGCTGAAAGTAAGTTGATATAATTGATACTATCATTTTACTAAATGTATTCCAAAAGTATTAATCTGGTACTCCTTTAAAAAAATTTCCATGGTCCTACAAATTAAAAAAAAAATGCCACATATGTATCTGATCCTTGGATGGTCACAATATAAATTATTGTAATAAAGGCTCAAGAAATCTCTTGGAAAATGAATTTTTTAAATTGATTATTTTGCATTTATTTTATCAAAGAATATCTTTTTGCCCAAAATCTTACTAAGATCCTGTAGAATGTTAAACTTATCTTGAGAAAAGCAAATCTAGATTTATTACCAAAAGATGGATTTCCGATGGGTACCAAGGGAAATCAAGATTTTTATGTTATATTCCCCAAACTTTAAGGCTATATCTGGAAGGATTACTTATGTGGTCTGTCCTTTCATGTCTGACTTTGGAGGGAGAGGGGTCATTCATTTTGTGAGGATAATAGTTATTAGTTGAGCACTTTATTCTAGACATTATTCTAAGGCTCTTACATATTTTATTTAATCATCAAACAAAACCCTAGGAAGAAGGCACTGCTATAATCTCCATTTTACAAATGAGGAAACTGAAGCACAAGAGATTGAGTCACTTGTCCAAGGCGACCCAGTAACTGTCAGAGCCTGGGCTTGAACCCAAGCTTTCTCCTTCCAGTCTTGGGACTTGTGACAGTCATGGTGCCATCCTTCTCCAAGTAGCATAGCAGCACCTGGGGAAAAACGAAACAGGTAAGTCACCATCACCACAGACAACAGGGGCCATGGAGTGTGGTCATTCACTTGGTGTTTCTAAAAACCTGGAGGAAAAGATGAGGCCTGCACCTGGTAAGAAATAGCCAAATGACAAACCTTTTATCATAGCTTGAATGTTTTTAATCCTAAGAAAGGGAGGATTAGGAAAAACCAAGTTGCGTGGAGTAATTCCTGGTGGCTTTGGGCATCACTTGTTCTGAGTGTTGTTTCTCCACCTGTAAAGTCATGACCACAGTCCAAGCCCCATCACATCTTCCTGGGAATCCCAGCACAGCCAGACCCTCCTGGTCTCTCTCACCTGCACTTGCCTTCCCGGGGTCCACGCCTGCAGAGCACCCAGAAACTTCACATCCAAGATAAGAGTGTGCGATTCCCCCATTCAAGGTGCTTCAGTAGCACGTCAGAGTAAATCAAAACTTCTGAAAAAGCCCTGGAAGACCCTGTGTGTCACACCCCTGCTTCCTCCATGTTCTCACCTCCTACTTTTGTCTTTGACCATTGTGCTCACACTGATCCCTTTGTTGTACTTGGTACATACCCAATAGTTCCCTCAGCTAAAGCACTCTAGCTTTATATATCCATATAACTCCTTCCCTCCTTCAAGAGGGTTTCTACTCAAAGGTTACCTCCGAAAGATGTCCCTCAGAGCCCTGGATAAAATAGCCCCACCCTCTTTCTATACACTCCTCCTTTATTTTTTCCACGGTACTAATTGTACTACTACAATTCTTGACATCGCATTATGTGTATGTTTATTTATTGTCTTCCTATTATGAGATTGTAAGCTCCGTGAAGGGCAGGGGCTTTGCCTTATTAATATTTAAAGTTATAGTCTGAGAATTGAGATTAGTCTCTGGTGCATAATGTATTTTACAAGAAATATTTGTTGCATGTCTACTCAGTAAGTCTCTAACCCAGGAAAATAGCATCCTATAGAACTGCTGGTCTGTAAGTAGATGGGGTTCTGATTTCTGTGATTTTTGTGGCTAGCCCAGGTTGCTCAGGGCTGGAGAAGGAGTGAATGAGGGCTTCTGACTTCCAGAAGGACTCCTTCCCTTTTCCCAACTACCTTACCATCACTATGGCTCTTTGGTAGATTGTGTCAGGAAAGTGGTTGTTTTAGGGGGAAAGCACATTGAATTTTCTTTAACAAGAAATGATCTGGGGTCCAAAGTAAAGCTGGTCCCATACACTGCACTACCAGGAATCCTACTCTGCCAACCTCCAACTGCTCCTTCTGAAATATGGCCATAAAATAATGGATCTGTAAACTGCTCTGGGCAATTATGGCACTCCTGGAGTGAAAGTGGGCTGTCATTAGCCATGCTTATGGACACCAGCTTGCCGCAGTTGGCTCTCAGCCAGGTCAGGAAACTGCCTTCCATTGGGAGGACACAAGTTCAGTGGGATAATTAGGCAGGGTTTTCTGCAAGTTTGTTAATAAAAATGTGCGACAGATTAGCCTTTTCCCCCTTCCGTGCTGAGTAACAATCAGACAGAACAGGTGGTAAGCTAATGGGGGAACATGAAATTAATACTTTGTTTCCTGGTCCCGCCTTTGTTGTTTTTGTGTAGAGGATTTCTTCAGAATCTTCAAACACATTGCAAGCACCTTTTTCTTCCCAGTTTTATTTAGTTTAGTCTAAAATCGCTGGCCCAAAGGGGTCTGAGCCATCCTGGTTTTCAAAAGGATTTCCCCTACTTTCGTGGGAAATGCTCTAGGAATAAACATCTGGCAAATGGGACAGTTAAAAACAATATGGAGTAAAACACAAGCCTTTCAAACTATCTTTTAAACCCCAACCACATCACCATCTCAGACTCCAAATGTCAGCTTGACCTTAATCTAAGCAATTTATGCATGCTTGAGAATTATGGCATGCCAGAAGTATTTCAGCCACTTATGCCTCTCTAATGACAGAGCTTCTTGTCTGCTGAGTGATTGGTTTTCAAAATGTTTATGTCCCCTACAGATACTAAAGCCCATAGAGCTTACTTCTATATGTCAACTGTCAGTCTACCAAAATAATAAATAAATAAATAAATAGTTCTCACCCTTTATTGTGAAAGACCAAGTTCCTTTTCCTCATCCTTGGATTCAGGGAAAATGTTTCAAAATGATCTTAGTAGGATCTAGAGACTCAAAATTTCTTCCTTTATAGAAGATCCTCAACAATGAAAATTTGTAAATTTGTGTGTGTATTTGTGTAAGACCCAGCATAATTTCCTCTTTTCTTCCAGAAAGTTTATTCTTATTATTCTAGATTTAATAATTTTCCTCTATCCTTATCCTGTACTCATGATTTTCTACTTAATTGTACACTTGCTTAAGTTGTTTTATTTTGTGTGTCTGTCTTGTCTTCAGATGGAAAGCAATATGGTGTAGTTAAGATATTTGAGCTTGAGAGTAACGTCAGCAAGGTGGTGGATGAAGAAGCTCCAGGCCTTACTCCCCCATGGAAATTCCAGTTAAACAACAACGTATGGAAAAAAGAAGCTTTGTAGGAATGCTAGAAACCAGTTAAGAATCCATAGCAACTAAACCAATGCCTAATCTAAAAAAGGAAATGTTCAAATGGTAGGAGATTCCGTGGCATTATTGCTAAGCTTGGCTCTCCCACCTCCCTGGTGCAGTGTAGTGTAGTGGGAGAAAGTTGTCCAATTCATGGTTCCTCTCCCAGGATGAAAGGAAAATAGTGGAACTTGTTTATAACATTCTGACCTATCTGGAAGCTGCCCAAGGGACTGTTTTCTGTCTCATCTGACTCAGAGTGCTGATGGGAATCGTGGCATAGTTTGGATATAAGGTTGGAGGCTGTTGAAGGCAGTGATGGTGCTGTGGTGTTCGTCAGCTGCGATGGAACTACAGATCTGTGGGTGCCTGGGGAAATGCAATAGAACATCTATAGCACTGAGAAGAAGCAAATGTGAGACTCATAGGGAAATTAAGAAATTTAAAAGCATCTGTGTATAGAGAAGAATGGGAGGAGGAATCATACACCCAGGCATAGGGAAAACACTCCCCAGAAAAGGTGTGGGAAGACCTTGAGCATTCATGCCAGACTGAATAGTGAAAGCCTGCTCCTGCATAGAGGAAGTCCACAAAGACTGGGAAAGGTGACTTATTTTTTTTAAATGCTCAAATTTCAACAAGGCATCACAAGGCATACAAAGAAACAGGGAAACATGACCCATACAAAAGAATAAAATACATTTTCAGAAACTGACCCTGAAGAAACACAGGCCTCAGACTTGCTTGACAAAGACTTTAGAATAACTGTGTTAAATATGCTCAACGAACTAAAGAAGAACATAGACAAACAACTAAAGAGAATTATAAAAGAGATACATAAAGAAAATGATATTAACAAAGAGAGAGAAATTATTTAAAAAATCCAAATAGAAATTATGGAGCTGAAAAACATAATACCTGAATTGAAAAATTCACTAGAGTGGTTCAATAACAAATAGAAACTCTTTGTTTAATAGGCAAATTTATAAACTATTATTATAATTTTGGTTTGAACAGGCAGAAAACATCCATGAACTGGAAGACAAGTCATTTGAAATTATTGAGTCTGAGGAGCAAAAAGAAAAATGAATGAAGAAAAGTGAGCAGTGACTAAAAGACTATGGGGTGCCATCAAGCATACCAATATACACATTATGAAGTTCTAGAAGGACAAGAGGAAAGAACAGAGAACTTACAGTACTCCCCCCTTATCTGCAGGATATGCATTCAAAGACCCTCAGCGAATGCCTTGAAAACTGCAAGTAGAAACAAACTCTATATATCCTATGTACAACTTTTTTTTCCTTCATCACAATTTCATGGATAGAAGATTTCTTAACATAGATCTTAGCAACCACAACCACGGTATAAATTTTTTTTTCTTTCCTTATTAGGTTGAGAACTTCCACCTTTTTACTTAAAGGAAGAACTTTATGACTTTTCTTTGGCTCATTCCAATTGCCAGCATCACCTCTGTTATACCTTGCAGCCATTATTAAGTAAAGTCAGGGTTACTTGAACATGAGCACTGTGATATCATGAAAGTCAATCTGTTAACTGAGATGGCTACTAACTGAGTAATGGGCAGGTAGCATATACACCATGGGTATGCTGGACAAAGGAATAATTCATGTCCCAGGCAGGACACAGTAGGACGTGCAAAATTTCATGATACTACTCAAAATATCATATGATTTAAAATTTATAAATTGTTTATTTCTAGAATTTTTCACTCAATATTTTCAAACTGTGGTTGACTGTGTGTAAATGAAACTACAGAAAGTAAAACAGCAGATAAGGAGTGACTACTGTATTTGAAGAAATAATGTCCAAAAACTTCTGAAATTTGAAGAAAAACATGTATCTACAAATATAAGAAGCTCAACAAACTCTAAGTACGATAATCCAGTGAGATCCAGACTAGAACACAATCAAACAGTCAAACATCAAAGACAAAGAAAATCTTGAAAACAGTAAAAGAAAAATAACTTGTGAAATACAAGGGATCCTTGGAGATGGATTTGAGGCAGCTTCTCCCATGCTCCTGACAAGCTGTCTTTTGTATTAAAAATTCCTTTAAAAAAATACAAGGAATCCTTAATAACACTATCAGCAGATCCCAGCAGAAACTTTGCAGACAACAAAACAGTGGGGTGATAGATTTAAAATGCTGGGGGTGGGAGCGAAACAAGCTGTTACTGAGAATTCTATATCCAGCAAAACTGCCCTTCAAAAGTGGGGGAGAAAATAAGAGATTCCCAGATTTTAAAAAAGCCAAAGGAGTTCATTGCCATTAGACCTGTCCTACAAGAAATGTTAAAGGGAGTCCTTCAAGTTGAAATGAAAGAACACTAGACAATAACTCGAGGCCACAGAAAAACAAAATTTTCTGATAAAGACAAACATATGGACAAATTTGAAAACTATTATTATAATTTTGTCTTGTAACTCAATTTTATGTTTTTTATAGAATTTAGAAGGCAAAGAATAAAAAATAATTATAAATCTGTGTTAATCGGTACCTAATATATAAAGATGTATTTGTGACATTACAAATATAATTTATGACACATGCGAAAACATGGTTGACTCTTGAGGATATTGCGCTAAGTGAAATAAGCAAATTACCAAAGGACAAATATTGTATGATTCCACTTGATACCTAGAATAGTCACATTCATAAAGACAGAAAGTGGAATAGTGGTTGTCAGCAACCAGGGACAGGGAGTTGTTCTTAACGAATACAGAGTTTCAGTTTGGGAAGTTGAAAAAGTTCTGGAAACTGGTTGCACAGCAATGTGAATGTACTGAACACTACTTAACTGTACACTTAACAATGATTAAGGCGGTAAGTTTTATGTTGTGTGTATTTTATCACAAGCAAAAATTTTCCTTAACATATGGGCTTTGGAAGTGGACAACTATGAGTTTGAGTTCCAAGCTCCTTTAATTACTAGCTGAGTAACCTTAGGCAAATAACTATTCCCCCTGAGCCTCAGTTTCCTCTAGCATAAAATGGAAATAAAGTCTCAAATGTGGTGGTGAAGATAAAATGAGTAAATGCAAGTAGAGCACCTGGGACACAGTAAATAGAGTAAGCATTCTAGTTAGCAACCTCCTTGATGGCAGGTCTCAAGTCTAATACTACTCCAAAATGCAAGACTATTTGCAATTATATTTAGGAGTCTATTTTTTGCAAATTTTCATGTAATCAAAGATCTGGGCACAAAAAGAAATTGCATTGAAGTCATTACTCAGGTGAATGGGTGAAGACTGGAATAGCTTTCTCACTTTTATTACTGTGCACACATTTTAAAATAAAACAAAGTCGGTCTCCCAAAACTAAAGTTTTAAGACTCTGTTGGGGTGGAGGAGGGAGGGCAGAACTAAAAGAGATATATGCACAGATATTGCCCCATATTTTTATAGGTTGTCCCACTGATGCTTTGTGATGACCCACGTGGTGTCCTTTTTCATTACCCCTTTGCTTGTCCTAAGGGACAGAGCCCCACAAAGACACACTGTTTCATGCAAAGCCACAGAATGCACAAGGAAGAAGATCTGGGACAGCCTCTAATCCTGCTTGTGCAGACTCATCTGCCAGCTTCAGGGGAAGACTTCAGACACAGGGGGAGAAGGTTTCTGTTGTTTGTTTTTTTACTGCAAGCTGAGATCTGTCTTACCAGAATCCAGCCCAAGGAACTCCAGCCTTGGCTTCAGGCAAACAGGCAATGAAGCAGTTTTTTAGTGACTATTTAGGTTCTGAAATTCTTGTTTATATGGATTTATTTGGAAAAATAAAGTCTTAAAATAGAAGTTCAAGCTTATCATGTGAAGGCCTTTTCCTACCACCTTATAAGCAACAAACTATTTGGTTTATTTTTTCCTTCTCTTTGAGATAGAGTACATTCCAAGAGGAAGTTGATGTCAAGTATTTGGACAAACAGCTAAGATTTGAGGACCAGCTCTCCTGGAATGGGGGATGCTTTCTCTAATACTTCACAAGGCTGATGACCTATAGGTCTGTAGCAATAATTTTTTTTGTTTTTTTAAAAATCATTTTCATCTCATCAGGGAAAAGACCTCTCGAATGGACTAAAAGGGGCAGATAGCGACTTACGGTGCTTAGTCATCACCCCTGGGCCTCTGTAACTGTGATTTCTAGGGCACCCAGGTAGTTTGTTGGGCAGTCTTCCCAGGGAAAACTAAACAGATGTCCAGGCTGGCAGCCCCTAGTCTAAATTCTCAAAGCCATTCCAGAAAGGAGGAGGAAGAGCAAGGGAGCGTTGCTGCAAAGTCGTGTGCCCCTCAGAGGATTCTCTTGGAGAGAGTGGAGTCACCCAACCAGCACAGTGACAGCGGGAGGCAAGCCAGCTCCTGAACCCAAGCAGGGGAGCAGGTGACTGAATGGGAAAAACCACCAAATACAAAGGTTTTTCTTTTTGCTTCTCTTTTTGGAAGCAGCTTGTGCTTTGGAAGATGGGGATGTCTTATTAACACAATTATCCTCAATTAGTGGTGCAGAAACTATCCGAATGATGTACCAGTGATCTGCATGAAAAAGAGAACTTTGGTGGAAAATGTGTGTGGGGGGTGAGGGGAGGGGGAGGCAGGGAGGCAGAGCAAGCACTCATGCTCCGGGAGGGCTCTACAGATAATTGCTCAAATTGCCATTGCCTAATAAGAAGTGGTCATTGAATGGAGAAAGCCTTTAAATCAGATCTCAGATTCTCAGATTCAGGCTGCTTGCATGGAGCAGAGAGAAAAGGACTGAACAATCCACTCTGCGGAGGAGTGAATTTGTGCTGCAATTCAGTCTGGAGAAGTAAAGGCTCCTTCCTGAAAGGGTGTGGGGAGATAGAGAAAGATAACATCAGATGATCAAAGCTGCCACATTTTTGTGGTTAGATGGAGATTATAGTAGAGAATGACAGAGATAAAATGTTGAAAACCTCCAACATTCCGATTTAGACACAGCCCCTCCCCTTTCTAGCCATAGTGACTGTTGTCTGGCAAGCACTGCCCAGGGAAGATAAATCAGTTTGCCATTGGCCTAAGGGTTAGGACTTCGAAAAACAACAACAATAAAAAACAACAAGTTATAAGCCTTGAGTCCACAAGTGGACCCAGGAGACCTGCCTTCTGCATTCCCTCTGTCGCAGACGGCAGGGAGCTCTGGGAAGCTCTCAGCTCTCAGGGTCAGGGATAGAAAGCAGCTCCACTTGTTGGTAAAATCCAATTTGATTGTTTGGAACAGGGTAGATAGAGAAACAATTTTAGGAAATTATTTGTTCACGGGCTAAGACCTAGAAGATATATAAGAAGTGATTGTCCTATCACCTATGGAGGGTGAATTCTGGGTCATTTTATGAATTGTCTTCCCTAGTAAAGCCTCCAAGTGACTGGCAGAATGGAAACTGGAAGCTATTTTGGGCTGAGATCAGGGAGTCTGGGGAGCTCAGAAGATCAGGCCACTGCCCAGGCTACCAGTTCACTACATGGACAAATGTTCCCTTCCCTTGGTCTCTTCTCCTCCTTGGAAAGAGATGAGTGCCCATTTCGGATTAAAACTCACCAGTTATTTTCCTTCTTACTTATTCACCTCAACTTTTTTTCCCTGCATGGTACTGCATTTTTTTTTTCTGATGTCAGGATCCAGGACAAAGCTAAGATCTGGCACCTGTATGGTCAGTACCAGAGAACTGGGGGCTGTGTCAGAGTGACAAGACCACCCTGGCCCAGCTCCTTCCCTGGTGCTGCCCCCTCTCCCTGTGGTGGCAGTTCAGCATATGAAATGAGTTCAAAAGTTATTGCATGATCTACAAAAGAGCATGTTTTTCTTTAAGTTCTCTTCATTGTCAAAATCAAGATTCTTTCTTAAAGACGCCACAGGCCCTACGTGTCATACCGTGTCCGTTTGCAGAAACATCCTCCATCACCCAGAGATCCAGAGACAGTTACTATGGAGTTCTGGGCTTAGTGTCCCTCTCTGTTCCAGGATGATAATCAGCCTGCCATCAACTGCTCTGAGGCTGACTGTGAGCTTCTTGGCTGACAGTGTTCAAAGGTAAACATTATCCTTCTTATTTGTGATCACGTATCTCCTCAAATAGGACTTTCTTACACCTACAGAGACTGTTTAGTCTTTTCTAGAACTCTGGGTTACATTTGAAACAAGCACTAGGCTTTATATCAATACCAAGGCTTTGAAACCACAGTGGTTAATGACTCTACCAGCTGCTTTTTGTCGTCTTTAACAGTGACCTCTTTTTAGGAATAACTGCCACCTAATACCTCCCTCTCAAAGACTAGGTCAACAGAGAGTCATTCGGCTGATTTTTCCATCAACAAGCTGGAGGATTGGGGGCTGGCACAAACTGGGTATAACCATTTTGTTCTGTGGCCTCTGACTGTGCCGGAGCCTTGATATTTCTCCAGTGAATAGTAGTTGCCTCGGGTTGCAGTATAATGATGGTACTATTCAAGTCCTGCCCTACTAAAAAAAAAAAATGCATTGTTCTTCTGCCTCCATTCACCCCAAAACATTAATACACAAACCTGGTGATGATAGCATCTCTGTTACAAATACGGGCTCGGGATATTTAAATATTTGTGTTTAGCCTCTGTCTTTATTCTGTACTCTTTTGCCTTTGCCCAATTGTGAAAGGCAGACAATTTCAGTCAATATCGAAGCATCTATCCACCCTCTTAGGAAGAAGGATAACTTAGCGAGGTCAAAGCTTTTATTCCTTGGATAACAAGCTTGCTGGGGTCAATACATGGGAGCAGATTTGTGGTTGGTCTGGCATCTGGGACAAGTGTCATTACAGTGTGATCCCATCACGAGTACTCCTTGGAAGTAACCCCAAGCCAGGGTATGTCCACCCGGGAGAAATGACTGACTCAAAATAAGGTGCATGTTTCCAAAGTGTTCTTGCCCTGTTGGAGTCGCTGCCTTTTGCTACTCTGGCCAGTGTCCTTCCCGGGGTTTCAGACTCAAGCACTCAAAGCAAAACTCTCTCCTGAGAGGTGGACGGCTGGCTGCCACCATAGACTCATGGAGCTCAACGAATCGGGGAAGCCTCAACACAACTGCGACTCTGGCCTCCTCTCACTTCTATTTTTTGGCTGTCTGTATGTTATTAGTGAACACATTCATTGGTGGAATTATGCAGTATTTCAGAGTGTAGGCTTTGAAGTTGGACATTGTGCATCACATTTCATCTCTTGCTGTTCGCTAGCCTTGTGGCCAGAGGAAGCCACTTGACTGAGCCTCATTGGCCTCATTTGTAAGATGCTGCTAATTACATCTACTTTATGGAGTCAGTGTGAAGATTCAAAAGATAATGTGTGTAAAATGAAAGCATGATGTTTGGCATATTTTATGCATTCAAAATAGTAAGTTTATTATTGTTAATAATATTGATATTTTATGGTTATGTAAAAGTATTAAATTTAAAGGGTTCTAGCCCATATGATAATGTATTTTCTTTTCTTCTTCTTTTTTTTTGGTCTAAGGCTGAGGACCTAAGGAATATAATAACAGCAATAACTGCATTCAGAGTCTTTTTTTGTCTCATTTACAGCGGCATGGATATGATCCCACCCAGGACATCAGAATTCTCCTCCACAAACTTATTTCCTGGCAACTCTTATCCAGGGATCTGATACATGGAAACCATTTGATCTTTTGAATAGAGATAGTTTTATTGTCAAATACCAAAATGTAGCCCTCTCCTTTACTGTGGGACAAGTACATGCTTCCAGTCTTAATGAAAATATTTCCAATCACCAAGAACAGTTTTCTCTTAGAGAAAGTCTAGGGGAAAAGACAGCAAAAGTACAAACTGAAATAGTGGATGGTATTTAAGCTCCTAAGCTTTAGCGTCCTTGGTATGTAACCATTATGACAATGGGATCTCCTGTTTTGTGCTTAAAGTTTTTCCCCATGACGCTGCTTGGAAACTTTGAACTAAACAGGCAATAGGAGAAAAGTGTTGCTTTAATATGTTCTTTCTGAGCAGAGAGGTCAAAGATGAAATTCATTCATTCATTCTTTATTTTCTTTTTTTTCTTCTTTCTTTTTTTCCCCTTTCATATTTTTAGGCATGAGGGAAGCAAAGAGAGAGTTTCATGTGTTTTAAGGTGTGTGTGTGTGCGTGTGCATGCACGCATGCATGTTAACATTCCCAGTGGGGAAATAATCCTCCTTGATGACTTAGGGCTGCTTACAAGGCACATTTACAATTAACTCCCCCCTCCTTTTTGCCATGCTCTCACTTTCCAAAATCCATGTGTTGTAACTGATATGAGGCACCAACTGTTTTGCTGCACATGTGAATTTAATAGAGGCAAATTTGGATGAAATGGTCCAAACCTGTCAGTGTATTTTTCATCAGTGGCAAGACCATTATGTTAATTCTTTTTCCAAGTTGGTGATGAATCGAGGCCTCTTGAAATGGATGATTGATGGGGTTGGCTGCAGCCAGGCATGATGGGCACAGGTGCTCACTTGGAATCTGGCCCCTCTGAACCTAGCCCATGCTGCTCAACTTCTGGGCTGCATGCATCCTCCTGATATTTAGTACTTGCTCTTCCACCATCTCAGTGCTGGGATCTCTATGCTATGTGTGTAGATGGGTCTGAAGAGATCATGATGCAGTTGATCTCTGTTTCCAGCCCTGCAGGTGAGGTCTGCCATTGCTCTGCAGTTATGCTACAATCATGGTTTGCAATTCTGTTCTTTCCCCTGAAGGTTGATCTAAAAGTTTTGCCTAGTTTTTCTAATAATAGTTTCTTTTAGGTTGCTCCATAGAAAGCATGCATCAATGTTAAGTGTAGTTCTTCTCCCCAGCTTGTCCATTTTAAACTCACTTTAATTCACCAAGTATCAGCTGAGGGATACTCTACTACCAAGACCGGCTCTCCCCTACAAAGACTAGACTTGCAGATTTTTGTTTTCATAAGCTTCATTTTGAGCTGGTCAGAATACCAAATAGCAATGAATGGTGCTTATAAAGCATACCCATACATCTTATTTTTGTGTGCTTCAGGAGGTCTTTTGGGGCTAATACTATCATGACATCATTGCTATTATATACACAAGGACAATGTAGTTCAACAAGATTGATTTTGTCCAAGGTCACACAGCTATTAAATCAGTCGGGAGTTGAACCCAGGTCCTTCACCTCTAAGTATATGCCAATGCAACTGGAATATCATGACTACATCTGAGAATTTGGGGTCCTGAGTTCTGCCCACAGACTTCTAGAGAAGCATTTATATAGTTTCTGGTGTCTCAGACCTTCTCTCCAAATCTTGGGGCAAGCCAGAGTCTGGGTGAGAGTGGAGGAAGGAGAGGCCACAGAAACTGTGTCAGTAAGCAGGGATGAAAACTGCGGGCAGAGCAGAAGGTCACAGATCCAAAGAGGAATGTGATAATCTCCAAAACAAATGGGTCTAGAAGGTGTATTAAAGACAGAGAATGGATAGATGAGTTGGGTTGTGAGTGAGCAGAAGAGAGTAAAAGTATCAAGTTGCACATGAGAAGGCAGTGGTCCAGGACAGTTGCCCAGAGCCAACTTGGTTGTCTGGGTCATAATTACAGTTCCAAGGATGGGATGGATTGTTAGCTAGCCAGTGACTTTCTGAGCTCATGTTCCCATATTGTGATATTAATTTAAAAATTTCAGAAAAGAAATTTGGGGGGAGGTGAGTTTGGCTGTATCCTAGGATACCTGCTGAAGTTCATTAAGAGGTGCCAGTAAATGCGAAGAGTTGCTGATTTGATCAACCTCTGCCCCGCCATCCCCCAGTTAAGAGATGATGCATACAACTTCTGGATTATTTACTAAAGTTAGGCTTTAGGCTCTATACTTATTTCTGTGGGATCCTTTAATTTTCTGGTGGTTCCCAATGTATGGTTTTCTTCTAGGCCTGGCACATAGCCATATATGTGGTATAGCTTCTGAAAAATAAATACTGTTCTCCCTGTGCCATCCAGAGTCCTAAAAACCACAGAATTCTCTAGGACAGATTCAATTTTGCTTCCTTCCCTGGAGGAAAGCATGTGATAAGCCTCCAGTTTCCCTTAAGGAGAAGTCTACCTTACTATGCCACTTTGAGGTCTTAGGAGAGAACAATGCCTCCTACCCTGAAATACCACTAGGGTGGGACTGGAGGCCTCTGAGTTGATCTCCTTTCCAATGGAAGTCTCTAGCATTCCCTAAGAAAGATTGACCTAGCTGTATTTGCATAACCATATAGCTTATTAAAATTCAACACTAATTTCTTTATCAAACATTTATTAAATTCCAGTCTGGGCATGGGAAATGATGGGCTAAGAATTTCTCCTTTGGTTTGCGTTGCACAGTTCTCCTACTGCTGTTATAAAAGTTACTTCTATAATGATGACATTTTGTCTGTCTACTCATGGAAATGTAATGCGTATAAAGGTAAACTTTTGGATCATCAGTGACTAGCACAGTGCTGGCTTGTAGAATGTGCTCTGTGAATATTGCTGGACTGAGCAGAAGCAATTTCTGCTACTGAGATATTTACTGTCTAGCACAAATACACACATGATGAAGGTAATAGAAGCTAATATAGGGAGTATGAAAATTAGGTACCAAATTCAGGTACTAGCTAGTTAAACTCTTCCTCCTAAGGCAGAGAAGAATTGTCTCTTATCAGTGGGATCAGGATTTCTTGCCCTTCTGTATTCATTCAATCCTTCATTTATTCAATAAGCATTTACTGAGTCTTTACCACCGTACAGAGACAAATCTGATGAATCCTTTGATGTTCAATATTTATTCCTTACTTTTTTGTAAGAAAAGTATTCTCATCTTCTTTCTGGGAGTTTAGTATCATTTAGAACCAATCCTGGTGAGCAGCCTCTGGATCACAGAGTTTGGGAAAGGCATTATATCCTCATGGGATAAGATATTGGCCGATTTCCTAAACCATCCAGGAAGTCAAGGCAAGAGGTCCTTGGACGCTAGGCACAATGAAATATTCATCTTTTTGAAAGTATTATAGAGGTATTATAATTGTATTCTGAATGACGTTACATTTAAGCTATTTTGGTGGAAAATACCCACTTATTAGCTTTCCTCTATCTTTGTCTATCATTCCCATTCTTAGTCAATTCTCAAATTTTCCCATTTTTGAAATTATACAACTTCTAGTAGATTCCAGCACTCCTTCAAAGTCTTTTTTTCTAAATATCTATGGTAAAACACAACATCATGACTAGGATGACTTCTTATTCTTTCTTAAGGTTGGAGAATTATTCCTTGGTCCTTTCTTATTCCTCAATTCTGGCTAATCTTTGCCAATTTTCATTACACTTCTCATTGCAAAGACCTAATTAACATCTTAAGACTCTTATCACATCTCAATTTCACTGTCGATTTTCTGACCCCAAAGCTAAACTGACTCTTCAGATTTAGAAGTAAGTCAATATCTAATTTCCAAAATGGGATCCTAGAAGACACAGATGTGAGACCACTCTTTGCTTTAACATGCATTTTTAATGTGACTATGCAGCTCCTTTGTTTCTTGCTGACTGTCATGGAAGTAACTGGGCTAAGTCCTTTGAGCTGCTCTATAATTCAGTACAAGATAAGCGCTCTATGATCACCAAGCTTTGAGATGGAACTGAGGAAGACAGGTGCAAGGAACTACTGGAAGACTAAGGAAGTCGAGGTAAGAGTGGACTTAAATGAGTTCTGGGGCTCAGGAGGACCCCAGGGAGTACTGACTTACAATAGAAGGAAGGATCTCAGGTGGTTTAGAATAAAGCAATGCTCCCTGTGCCCTGAGTATTTCAGGATCCCTGAGTGTTCCCTTCAGAATCTCCCAACCAAGAAATGAATAGAAAAAACATGCCCTTGTTGTATACCCCAGTTCTAAACCAAAACTGAAGGAGTTCAGAAGATAGTTTCAGAGATTTTGAAATTCAGGATAAAGTTCCTTTCACCCAATTGTGCCAAAATGCAAAGAATATGAAAGTGGAGCTAGTGGGATGAGGACAGGAGGATGTCATGGGACTGAAGTGTCATCATAAGCACAATTGATATTTTCCTTAATGTTCTGGGTAAAAAGAAAAAAGAAATGACACTTCTTATAAGTACTTCTTCTATGTCCAGTACAATGCTAGGTTGTGCTGCTCACCAATAGGGAGGAGGACTTAGACTGGTATGTTGGTCCATACTTGTCTTATTTGCAGGCTCATTTGATCAAGGAACACATGGTGTTCATTACATGCATGTGAACTGGCTATGAAGCCGAGTAGTAATACTGGTTTCCTATTCTTGGTTCCTGTTGCTGCCAGAGATGAGAACTGAATTATCTGGCAGAGTTTTAGGATTTACTTTTCTTGACCTGAAAAATGGTGACAATAGTCATTTCCTCAGTTGAGAGAGAAATGGCATCTTAGAAGGCAACTGTGGCACATTGGAAATAACATGGGATTTGGCATTTGGCAGATCCTGGCTAGAGTTAAATTTATAGCATTTATTAACTGTGCACCCCTGTCAAAGTCACTTAATCTCTCTAAGCCTTAATTTCCTCAACTCTTAAATGGGGATAATATTGTACTACCTGCCTCATAGTCAGTTCATAACAAGATTGTTACAAGAATGAAATGAGATAAAATATAAAAAAGTACTTTGCAAATTTAACAAACGTTTAAGCTCAAGTCAATTTTTGTGCCAGGAACACTGCTGGAGGCTGTGGATCATATGGTAAAGAGCACATTCTCTGCCCTCAAGAAAGTGGAAGTACAGTGGGGGGACAGCGAAGTAAATAAGTGATTATAATGATTATAATCCCATAAGGTAACATATTTAATAGTGTTAAGCACAAAGTACAAAAGGATTATGAAGAAAACATAGTGCCTGAGTTAGGAAACAAAAGGTGAATTAAAGATTGCCAGGAAGATATCACTGTGGGGGTTTCATGGGGTAGTTTGTCAAGTGGATGGCATATCATGTGTATTTTCATTATTATTCAATATTAATTATCACCCAAACTCTATTGACATAATCTGACTACAGATCATTAGACCATTTTAATAAGCAAGAGGTATAATATGGAGAATTCAATCATGTTCCTTTTAAACTTTCAATATAGATATTGAAAAAAATAAAAACGTAATGTATCATCTGCGATTTCTCTCCTCAGTGTTGCGTAGTTCTCTTTGTAGAGATCTTTCACCTACTTGGTTAAATATATTCCTAAGTATTTTATTTTCTTTGTAGCAGTTGTGAATGGTGTGAAGTCTTTGATTTGACTCTCAGCCTGACTGTTATTTGTGTACAGGAATGCTGCTGATTTGTGGACATCGATTTTATAATCTGAGACTTTGCTGAATTTATTTATCAATTCCAGGAGTCTCTTGGTTGAATCTTTGGGGTTTTCTAGATATAAGATCATATCCTCTGCAAAAAGCAATAGGTTGACCTCCTCTCCTAATTTGGATACCGTTAATTTCTTTCTCTTGCTTGATTGTCTGGCTAAGATTTCCAGCACTATGTTGAATAGAAGTGGTGACAGTGGGTATCCTTGTCTCGTTCCAATTCTTAGTGGGAATGCTGTCAACTTTTCCCCATTCAGTATGATGCTGGCTGAGGGTTTGTCATATATGGTTTTTATAATTTTGACATATGTTCCTTCTATGCCTAGTTTGTTGAGGGTCTTTATCATGAAAGTGTGCTGAATTTTGTTGAATGCTTCTTCTACATCTATTGAGATGATCATATGATCTTTGTTTTTGCTTCTGTTTATGGTAGGGAATTACATTTATTGATTTACAAATGTTGAACCATCCTTGTATTCCTAGGATGAAGCCCAGTTGGTCGTGGTGGATCATTATTTTTTTTTTTCATGTGCTGTTGAATTCAGTTTGATAGTATTTTATTGAGGTTTTTTGCATCTATATTCATAAAGGATATTAGTCTGTAGTTTTCTGATCTTGTTGTGCCCTTTCCTGGCCTTGGCATCAAGGTAATATTGGCTTTGTAGAATGAGTTGTGGAGGATTCCCTCCTTCTCAATGTTATGGAATAATTTCTGCAGAACAGGTACCAACTCTTCTTTGTATGTCTGATAAAATTGAGCTGTGAATCCATCTGGTATGAAACACTGAGGAAAGAAATTGTAGATTATACAAACAAATGGAAAAACATATCACACTCATGGATTGGTAGAATCAACATAATTAAAATGTACATACTACCCAAAGTGGTTTACAGATTCAATGCAATCCCCATCAAAATACCAAAATCATATTTCACATATCTAGAAAAAATAATTCTATGGTACTCTTGGAGCCAGAAAAGAGCCTGAATAGCCAAAGCAATCTTAAGTGAAAGGGACAAATTGGGAGGCATCATATTACCAGACTTCAAACTATACTATAAGGCAATAGTAACCAACACAGCATGGTATTGGCACAAAAATAGAGACATAGACCAATGGAACAGAACAGAGAACCCAGATATAAAACCCCATCCACATACAGCCAACTGATCTTTGAAAAAGCAGACAGCAATATACACTGGAGAAAGAATCCCTATTCAAAAAATAGTGCTGGGAAAATTGGATATCCACATGCAGAAGAATGAAACAGGATCCACATCTCTAACCACTCACAAATCAGATTAAGCTGTGACGATTTACAAGTGGAATCAACAGAACCTGACAGGATGTGTTGTTAATCACACAGATACCATACACAGAAAACTCCCTTCAAAGTGACATAACGAATTGATTTGTTTTTATAAAAATAAAGGAGCAAATTTTCCACATCCAATACATTAAGATCTGGCTTGCTAAAATGGTACCATGTATTTCATTTTGGAAAGTTAAATTTGAGATACTTACATGACTTCCAAGTGCAAATATAAAATTGAAAGCAGACGTCCAAGACAGAAGCTCAGGGGAATGATCAATACCAGAGATATAAATTTTATATTAATATGGATGGTACTAAAAGCTCTGGGACTAAAAGATATCCCTGGGGAGACAGTGGTGCTAAAGAAGAAGACCAATGGTGAGTCCTGGAGCAGTCCAACATTAAGAGTTTGGGTAGAAGAGGAAGAGCCTGAAAAGGCACCTGAGGAAGGCTGTTCATTGAGGTTGGAGGGCAACCAAAAAAGGGAGGAAAACTTTGTTTTGGAACTTCTGTAAATCTCTCAATCTCTTGAATTCAAATATGATATATGTATTTACTTGAGGACCACAAAAGAGTAGGGGATTGGGACAGGCATCCAGAAATGTATTTAAGTCTCCAAAATTTCTGTGAATGACAAATTGGGGTTAAAACACCACATTTGGATGATTTAAGTGTAAATAAGCAGAACATATGGATTGTATTTCCTTCCAATTGCATATGAATTTGACAATTAAGTACAAAAAGGTGTTTGGGGCAAAAGGCTTTCTGTGGCTTTATTAAATCCAAAATATGGAAGCAGTGGTTAGATAATCAGCAAGCAAAGCAAATATCCCAGGTTGCCATGAGAAATCAAATCTGGATTTTATTTTCTCTCTCTATCTTTCCAGGTTTATCTCTGTCTCTGTCCTCTCTGTTTTTGTCTGTCTCTCCTGATCTTCCTCCCCCAGCCGTCTCTGGGTTCAGGCTACCATCTGGGTGCTCACGGACATCTTGAAAGCATATTTCCCAGCTGTCTAAAAGCAATAGCCAGAATCCTCTTCTGTTTGTAGAATTCCTCCAGTAATTTCCAATTTGAGGAGAGGAAAAAAAATCGGTAGCAGGTGTTGCAACTCTTCAGGGAAAGTGTTGTTTATTATGGCTGTCCTCTAAAGAAATATTAGGACTCATGCGACAGGGGATAATATATTGCTTCATATAATTTTGCATTATGATCTTTCCTTTATTTATTTCTCTGGCCTTTCTACTTTTACTTTAGCCTCGAACTTGTACTGCACTAGGTACATTTGATGCAGAGGAATTAAAAGCCGTTTTCCATTTGTTGTTAAGCTGGGCTGAAATTATTACAGACTCAGAACTTACTTAAAATGTGTCTGATGACAGAAATTATGTAATGGTTATAGAGTCAAGAGTGGGCTGTGGGCCATGGGCTTTGTCCTAAGGGGTTTTTGAAGAAGCACTAGTGGGGTTTGGGATGAGAAGGTGGACTGAAGCAGAAGCCAGAACTAAGTGGATAAATTTCTATCTGTAATTGAAAGTGGAAGGCTCAGTCTTTGTCTGGGCTGCTCTAACAAAATACCATAAACTAGGTAGTTTTAAAACAATGAAAATTTATTGCTCACAGTTCTGGAGGCTGGGGAGTCTAAGATCACGGTGTTGTGAGATTCGGAATCTGAGGGTCCACTTACTGGATCATAGATGGCACCTTCTTACTGTCCTCACATGGTGGAAAATGCAAGGCAGCTTTCTGGGGTTTGTTTTCTAAGGGCACTAATCCCATTCACGAAAGTGACGCTCTCATGACCTAATGATCACCCAGAGGTCCCACTTCCTAATACCATCTGATTGGGGATTATGTTTCAACATATGAATTTTTTATTGGGGGCACAAATGCCCAGATCATAGAACTCAGAGAAATACTATAAGGAATTAGGGAAAACCACACAGGCTAGAAATTTGAGCAGAGTGGAGGGGCAAGCCCAAACATTGTCCCTGCCCTCCCTAGGGCTCTGTGGGGATGGGAATAGTGGAGTGCTGGAGTCCCGGGTGTTTAACATTGCACAGGAGAAAGGTGAATGTCATATTTTGGGTTTTTTTGTAAGTATACAGTTTAATTAATTTAAATTTTTTTATACAGTTGTGCAACTACTACCAGAATCAAGATATAGAACAGGCCTATCATGTCAAAAAGTTCCCTCCTTGCTCATTGAACCCTGATTTTCAGCCCAAGCTACCACTGATGTACCTTCTATCATTGTTTTGGATCACTTAAATGTGGATTTTATAAACTCTAGTCGATGAATTGTGCTTTTAAACTATTCATAATCACTTTATATTCTTTTTTTATTTTTGTGAAAGAAGGCACCACATGTGAGGCTGCAATAATAAAATATATTATCTTTTCTGCTGGGTGTTACTTAGAGAACTGAATTTTACTTTCTTAGAAAAGTGAGTCTAGATTTTCACGTGAGGTAAGTGAAATAGACAAGTTCAATGCTCATATCCTTTATTGCTTTTATATGTGAAATGGAGCACAGTTTTAGAGGAAGTCTTAGAATCTAACCATCCAAAAATATCTCCTCAAGATACCTAGATATAATTGAAATAAATCCATTTAAAATGCATGATCTCTTATTAAAATGTTAGTATTCCTGGTACAGATATTACTGAACTGAGATCAGTTGTCTACATGTTAGTATTGACACCTTCATCTTATTCTTTCATTCATCTCACCGAGTAGGTGATTGATTATAAATCATTGTCAAAGACAAAGTGATGGTGTCTAGGCAGATCTTCAACTTCCATATGAACAATTTCCTAAAAAAAAGACACCGGAGATCATGCCAGCTGGTAGGGCCTCAGATGGGATTTCCTTTCTGATCTTCTATTCCCACTTTGCAAAAGACACACCACTCACCTAGCCTGAATCTATGTGGCATTAAATTAAAAAATAATTCAAAATAAAGGTATCAGTAAAGACCTTTTCAGTCAAGGCACCATGACTCACAGTGGGGTCTCTGTCTTTGTCTCATACATATTTCTGTTAAGTGAGAAAATGATGGTAGAGATGACCTTTGTCAGGGTGTTCTGAATTGAAATATATTGTGCAATGTGATACTTGAAGTTACTAATAATTGCCTCTTCCATTTCTTGGATAATCTCAAAGATTTCCTTTCTTCTTTCCTTCTTGCCTTCCTACCCTCCTTCCTGTTGTAATGCATATTTATAAAAAAATTCTATGAATTCACAAAGAAAGGTATCCTGTATTCTTGCTATTAATAAAAAGAAAGAATTTTATGCATATTCTCATTGACCTGAATATGTCTTATTTATGTATTCTGCATGAGTTCAATGAGGGTGAAAAATTCCATTTTTATGTCTCATGGATCTACATGATGTGGTCCCATATATTTAGGTAAGACAGTGTTTTATATTTTCTTGAACATTTATTTAATGGCATAGGAGAAATATTTTTGTTAACTTTTAAAATTATTATTAAAAGTATTTTTTAATTCCTTGAGAAATTAAAAGATTACTTGATAATGTGAATTTATATTAACTGTTGTTTCCTAGGTGCAAGTGTTCTTCTGCTATCATTGTTGATTGTTTCTCTTCTCATTAATTCATTCCTACCTTGTGCTTATTAGAGTTATAGTAATAGGACAAGATTTGGAATTATGCTCAAAATGATATACTTTATTACAATAATTACTTGCTTCTTATAAGTCCCACAATTACTACTGGTTTAGTATCTTCTTTTCTTTTGACTCTTAACTCCATGGAGTAAGTTAAACTGCACTATTAAAAGCATAAATACCTACTTTTATCTTGGTACATGAAAGACTACTATTCTTTTCTGTATTTCCTTCATTTCTTTGGTATTCTGAAAACAATAGGCAAGAAGGTCTAGAAATGGCTTTATTTTATTAAGATTAATTCCTCTCAGATGTTGATAGTCTATTCTAATTCTGTCAAATGCATAAGTGCAATTGTTTTTATCAAGACATTATCAATCTACTTTTTTATTGATTCTCAAATGTTTTTATCTCTGTTTCTCTGTCATGACAATTATATGAATTTTAAAAAAACATAGTTTCATCTAAAAATATTTTCATAAACAAGGTACCTTTAAGTGCAAGAGTACATATCATATATTATTATATGGACCAATAAAGACTTTTTGGTCTACTTTTTTTTTTTATTATTATTCCAGGGTATTGTGAGGGTACAAACATTATAGTTACACTTTATGCTTTCCCTCACCCAAGTGCGGGTTAAAGGCATGCCCTTCCCTCCCTTTAGTGCTCCCCGTGTCCTTTAGTTGTACATTTGCCCCTTCCATCCCCCTAATCCCTAAAGAGTATTTCTGCCATGTGATCAACCTAGTGTTGATCAGTTAGTACCAATTTGATGGCGAGTACAAGTGGATCCCGTTCTTCTGCTCTTGTGATGCCTCACTTTGGATAATGGGCTTAAGTTTAATCCAGGAAAGTATAAGAGGTGCTAGATCACTGTCGTTTCTTATGATTGAGTAATATTCCATTGTAAACATATACCAAATTTTAATAATCCACTCATGGGTTGACGGGCACTTGGGTTGTTTCCACATTCTTGCAATAGTCAATTGTGCTGCCATAAACATTCGGGTGCAGATGTTTTTATCATAGAATGTTTTGTGCTCTTTTGGGTAGATGCCTAATAGTGCTATTGCTGGATCCAATGGTATTTCTATTTTTAGCTCTCTGAGGTATCTCCAAATTCTTTTCCACAGAGGTTGCACTAATTTGCAGTCCCACCAGCAGTGTAAGTGTGTTCCTGACTCTCCACATCCTCTCCATCATTTGTTGTTTTGTGATTTTTTGATAGAGGCCAATCTCACTGGGGTTAGGTGATATCTCATTGTGGTTTTGATTTGCATTTCTCTAATGATTAGAGATGTTGAGCATTTTTGTATATGTTTGCTGGCCATTATTCTGTCTTCTTTTGAAAAGTTTCTGTTCATTTCGCTTGCCCATTTGTTGATGGTATTGTTTGATTTTTTCTTGTTGATTTTTTTGAGTTCTAGATAGATTCTTGTTATCAGGCCTTTATCAGATGTGTAGAGAGCAAATATTTTTTCCCATTCTGTGGGCTGTCTATTCACTCTAATGATAGTTTCCTTGGCAGTGCAGAAGCTTTTTAATTTGATTAGATCCCATTTATTTATTTTTGTTGCTGCGGCGATTGCTTTGGGGTTCTTCTTCAAGAATTCCTTGCCTGGGGGGGTCGGGAAGATGGCAGATTAGGGGTGACCTCCTGGCTCTCTGCTCCCAGAGTGGGAGGTGAAGAACCCGGACACCCACACGCGAGTGAGGCGCTCCCTTGCAGGATTGGCTTCGTGAATCTACAGAGAGGCAGTGAGGGACAAGCAATCCCGCGGATAAAATCAGGTGAACTCAAAAAACACTCGCAAATTACCGGAGAGTTGGGACAAAGGGGAAAGGCAGTGCGGGACGGCCGTGCCCGGCGGCGGGCTGGCCCGGGCAGTGCGATCTGACTCACAGGAAGATGACTCTTCCTTCACCTAACCCCACTCCCACGCAGGCAGGGAAGTGCCAGAGGTCAGTGCGAAGTGGTAGCACAGACCAACAAGCGGCGGGGAGCCCAGACAGGAGCGGGGTCCATTTCGAATGCAGTGGAGCGCGGCGCTGGGTCGGCATCGGAGGGGAGGGACCAGCCCGAGCGCGCGCTCCCCAGATTGGATGCCGCCGGAGCCCACAAGGGAGAGTTTGGAGGCCGCTTCTTGCCACAGGAGACCGCCAGGACTGGATTGGGGGAGGGGAACTCCGTAAAAGAGGCTCTACCCGCGCAAATCACTGAAAGTTCCGCTGGTGCTGGGAGGGACACAGCACAGAGTTCTCCTGCAGATCGTCAGAGTCGCCATGGGTAGGCCCTAGGATGCGCCTCTGGGAATAGGCAACGGTGGACCCTGGCTCCGGATGCCCTCCCACGGCAGTCGGCTCCAGCGCTGACTAGCAGGGGGTGGGAAGCTGCAATTCGGGGACCCCAAAGCCTGCGACTGCGGGGACTTGTTGCCCGGGCGTCCGCCTGAGTCATAGCCGCTGCCGCTGCGGCAGAGCTGGTCGCGCCTTGCGAGGAGAGGCGCGCAGCCACTTTTCTCCTGAATCTGCGGAGCCTGTCCCAGCCGCAGACTCAAGCCCCGCCTCCGAAAGAGCGGAAAAGAGAGAAAGAGTGATATTGCTGCCGAGTTTCCAGGTGGTCTCCGGCGGCCCTGTTCCACTAAGTCGCTGGCGCTGTCCGCAAAATGATGGGGAACTGAGAGTGGACTGAGAGAGACTGCTTATAGAACTGTGATCCGGGACACATAAGTCCCCCTCTGCCAGGCGACTCGACTTCCGCCCCAAAACTCCGCGCTAAAGGGCCAGCCTCTGCCACTAGGCGGAGGAAAAGGGTCATTTTTTTTTTCTTTTAAATTTTTTTGTATAGTAGTGATCTGAGACGACATAACTAGCCCCTCCGCCAGGCGACTCGACCTCTACCCACACATCGTGCCAAAGGACCTGCCTCTGCCTCCAGGCGGAGTAAAGGGGTCGTTTTTTGTATGGGTTTTTTTTTTTCTTTTCCTCTTCTTTTCCTTTTTTTCTTTTCTTTTTCTTTTTATTCTCTTTTTCTTTTCTTTTTTCTTTTTCTCTTTTTTCTTTTTCTTTTCATTTCCTCTTCCTTTTTTTCCTTTTCCCTTCTCTATATACATATTTCTCTT
>NW_012153685.1:600789-602328 GCF_000956105.1 Propithecus coquereli
TCTTTCTGCGAGTATGTATGTGTGTGGGTGTGCGTCTGTAGCCCACGACTGTAGGAGCCCGATGGTTGAATCTCCACAGCGGGGCTGCACCAAGGAGACAGCCCGCACCCTTGAGAGTGTCTAGTGACCAAACAGGCCGCTCTTCAAGCTGAGACACGCGGTCACCTCTCTGCTGGGACTTGGTGGCTGCAGCTGCCGGCCAAACGGACAGATTCCACTGCGGGAAGGGCCCAGTAGAGAGTGAAGGAGGCTGTTTTCCCAGCGGGGTTCTGTAGTCTCATTTTCACGGTGACTTGGCGATCAGCGCCTCCTCCCAAGGAATTAGTTGCCCAACCTTGGCAGTGCGGAGGCACAAGGGAAGCTGTTCTCTGGACTGTGACCCTGTGGGGGAGGTGGATGACCCTTGACTAAGATCTGACCACTGATATTGTATACTAAAGGGAATGACCCCACATCGGCTGGGGTGGAATAGAAGGACAGGCTGCTTTCGGGTCTGGGTCCCTCAGGGGTCTTAGGCCGGGCTTCTCTAGAATCCCTGAAGTGTGTACTTCTTTCCAGCTAGTCAACCCTGCCCTTGAAGGGGCAGAATAATAAGGATCACCACTTCCTGAGCTGAGATGCCAGGTAGCCCAAGGAAGCACCCTTCCCTCAGTCTGGGAGGTTATCTGCCCCTCTGGCAAGTGAAAACCTGCCCTCAGAGGAGGAAAGAAATGAGAGAAGATGTTTTTCAGACTGAGCCTTGTGAAAGTCTCAGCCAACACCCCTCCCACAACCCTCCAGGACAGAGCCTGCCCCTGAAGGTAGGGAGATAGGCGAAAAAATACTTTCCCCATAGGACTAGCCTGAATCTGTATGACCTTGGATCTAAGCAAAAGGGGACAGTGTGTTGGCACAATGTAGCTGATCGGTTTTGAACACCTGACAAGAACATAACACAAAAGCTTGCATTTGGTGTCCAGGCTGTTGTCATCTTAGGGGCTAGTGGTCTGGAAAGGAAAATCTCGACCAGAGCCCTCAGCAATTGCACCAACTGGCATACTCATTAGGAATTCCTCCACAAGAGTGCGTATTAAGCCCTGAATAACTTACTAGCAGCTCTCTCCTAGCTACAGATCAAGCAATTCCTGAAGTATACTGCCTCAGGCACGCTGATTCCTGCTGCTCTTCTCACCACATCTTAAGTGGTAGTAAGTCTCAAGTAGCCCTTGGGAGAGGCATAACATTTCCCAAAGACTGAGGCTTTTGTATGTCCCATTTGGGATTTTAGAGTTCAATTCAAAGGTTCTGGAATACCTTGACAACTGACCCCTCCACACAAAATTCAAGCAAAAAAAGAGAGAGCAACGACATAACTTAACCCAGTGCCTTCCACCTCAACCAAGTAGTAGATAGCGGAGTCACACACTCAAAAGTGACCCAACTCCTGGAAAGCTAAGCAAGGAAAAGAAACCCACTAATCTCTGTAAGCGGAAGGAGCAGACAACAGGCCAGTGATAACCCAAAAGGCCAAAACCCCACCAAGACAGCACAAAACCAGGG
>NW_012153685.1:603631-634313 GCF_000956105.1 Propithecus coquereli
ATCCTACAAGAAGAGTTTACAATCCTTAATATCTATGCACGCAATACACGAGCACCCAGTTACATAAAGCAAACCCTGTCTGATCTAAACAACATGATAAACAATAACACCATAATAACAGGGGATTTCAACACCCCACTGAACGAACTGGACAGAGCTTCCAAACAGAAAGTAAGCAAAGAAATAATTGACTTAATCAGAGCTCTTGAACAAAAGGGTCTGACAGATCTCTACAGAACATTCCACCCAAATAAAGCCGAATTTTCATTCTTCTCATCAGCCCATGGAACTTTCTCCAAAATTGACCACATACTAGGCCACAAATAAGACCTCAACAAATTAAGAAAAATAGAAATTATACCGTGTACCTTTTCGGACCATAGTGGCTTAAAATCAGAGTTCAATTCCAACAGAAATACTCGCCACCTCACAAAGTCATGGAAATTAAACAATCTATTGTTGACTAAATCCTGGGTCAAGGAGGAAATACAGAGGGAAATCAAGAACTTCTTCGAACTAAATGATAACAGAGGAACAAGCTATCAAAACCTGTGGAATACAGCAAAAGCATTCCTGAGAGAAAAACTAATAGCAATAAATGCTCATATCCAAAAAACAGAAAGATCAGAAACTGACAACCTAATAAATAGAATCAGGGACTTGGAAAAGGAAGAGCTAACCAACCCCAATCCAAATAGAAGAAAAGAAATAACTAAGATCAAAGCACAATTGAACGAAATTGAGAACAGGAGAACTATACTGAAGATCAACAAAACCAAAAGCTGGTTTGACCTTCTTGTACCGGATATCTAAATTTTTAGGAAGGCTTGGGAAATTTTCCTCTATTATATCCTCAAATAGCTTATCCAACCCTCATGTATTTTCTTCTTGACCCTCAGGGATGTCTATGATTCTTATGTTGGGTCTCTTGACGTAATCCCACATTTCTTGTAGTCTTTGCTCTATTTCTCTTATTTCTCTGCTCAATCTCTGTGACTGACTTATTTAATTGAGAGGTGTTATCTTCAATCCCTGAGATTCTTTCTTCAGTTGGATCTACCCTGTTCTTGAGGCTTTCAACTGTGTTTTGTAATTCCTTGAATAAATTCTTCATTTCCAGAAGTTCTGTTTGATTTTTCTTTAATATATCAATTTATTTGTGAATTTTTCTTCCAAGTCCTGGATTTTTTGTGTGTGTGGTTCTTTTTGTGTTGGTTATCCATTTTCTCTTGCATATCATTGAGTTTTTTTACAATCCATGTTCGAAGTTCTTCTGTCATTTTAGTGTTCTGAATTTGGTTAATGCCCATTGCTAGAGAGCTGGTGTTCCTCTTGGGGTTTTGCTTTCCATTTGATTCCTCATACTTCCAGAGTTCTTTCACTGATTCCTTCCCATCTGGATCAGCTGTTGCTCTTTACCTTCAGATTTTCATTTGGATAATGACACACCCTGTTTAGTCTCTTAGCCAGTAGGTGGTGTTTGTGGGTGAGATTCGACCACACCCTCTATGATGAGTCAGTAGATGCAGTAAAAGTGTGTGCAGAGTGATCTCCCTGTCAGTAGGTGGCGCTTGCTGGGAGGAGAAAGGTGCAGTGTTGTTTCAGCGTCCTGCAACCAACTCTCGTTTCTCTGGAGAAGCACTCTAGTGCCTCAGGTGGTGGGTGGGGCCCTGGGACTTCCAGGTGTGTCCTTATTCTCCACCTCAGTAGGGACAGATGGGGGAGTGAGTCTGGACAGAGCCAGTTGGGTGAGCCTGCCCTCAAGCTCCACAAATGCTGTTAGCAGAGGTCAAAGTTCTGTTCTCTGCTTCTGGGCAAAGCTGCCAGGGACGGGCTGAAATGGCCCCACTCAGCTGAAAATTCTGCATGTGGGGTTGGGGCTGTCTCAAATCTGCAGTCTGGAGCAGGTCTCGCTCCTTTCCCCCCTCCCCTATTCTGTAGTTTCTCCCAGGTCTCTGTCAGAAGGCAGGACCTCAAGTCAGCAGATTTCCCCTGGCTGTGATGCGGGCCAGGAGATTTCCTGCCCAGGATTGCAGCCTAAGCTGGACACACAGCCTTCCCATGGGAGGAGGGTTGCCCCTCAAGCATGCTGATGTGCTCTTGAAGGCACACGCACACCTCAGTAGACTCATTTACAAATATCCCTTCTGTGCCCCGGGGCAATGCGTTTGAGACCTGGGTGTACGTGATCTGGTCTGCAGACCTGTCCCCTGGACCCTGAGATCAATCCCTGACCCTGCCAGGGAGAAGAGTGCTGGTCTAAAGTCACCCACAGGGTGCCTAAGCTGGATCAATGTCACTCCAGCTCACGATTTGCCCCGCTCTCCTGGAGTCACCAGGCAAGCAGCACCTGGGAGGCCTGGTGGGTAGGGACCTCACAGTCTGAGTACCCCTCAGTCTGCTGTAGGGCCCCAAAAGGGAAGGTCCCATTCCCTGCAGATACCTCTGGGTGATGGCTAAATTGTCTCTCTCAGCAGCCACAGGTAGGGATGGGAAGGGGAGAATGAAGCAATATGGCTCCTGCCGATTGGCTCGGGTCTGTGGGCCAGGCAGTGCCCCAGGAATCCGGGAGCCTGGTGCCCTGTACGCAAGAGGCTCACCACTCACTGGCACCAGCCATCTCTGGGCTGGTGTTGGCAGGTCTCTCCAACAGCTCAGGAGCCCACCAACAGTCCGAGATGCAAGGGAGGAGAAAGTTATCTGCTACACCTACCCTTGTCGCTGGTCTCCAAGCCTCTTGGGACCTTTCTCCTTCCAGTTCTCCTCTGCAACGTCTTGCCGTGGAGTCTCCTGCAGTTTCAGGCACCCTTCCTTCTGACCCTCACCCAATCTATGTTTGTCTGCCTGTTTATTCTTTTTTTTTTTACTTTCTTCTAAAATCTGTCTTTTTTGCAGAGACATTCTGGCTGGTGGTTTTTCTCATACGCCATCTTGCCCCTCCCCCCCCCCTTTTTTTTTATTCACTCTCACTTCTGTAGCTGTGTATTTGGGATTTTGATAGAAATTACATTGAACCTGTATATCGATTACTATGTTGAGTCTTCCAGTGCATGAACACAGCACAGTAGTCCCCTCCTATCCATAGTTCGTTACCTGCAGTCAACCATAGTCCCCAAGTAGGTACGTACAGTACAAAAATACATTTTGAAAGATAGTCCACATTCACGTAACTTTTATTTCAGCATATCGTTAAAATTATTACATTTTATTATCAGTTATTATTATTAATCTCTTACTGTGCTGACTTTATAAATTAAACTTTATCATAGGTATGCATGCCTAGGGAAAAACATAGCATATGTAGGGCTCAGTACCCATCTGAGGCA
The DNA here is from genome assembly GCF_000956105.1 of Propithecus coquereli. NCBI lineage: Eukaryota > Metazoa > Chordata > Mammalia > Primates > Indriidae > Propithecus > Propithecus coquereli. Next base: position 606,958 of record NW_012153685.1, read on the forward strand.
TCCACTAAGGGGCGTGGAACATAAACCCTGCAGTTGGGGGCACTGCTATATCTTCTTTGGTGAAGCATTTGTTTAAGTCCTTTGCTCATTTTTAATTTGGTTGATTCCTTATTGTTGTGTTTTGAGAATTCATTATATAATTTGGAAACAAAGTTCTGTGTTAGATATGAAGCTCGAAAGTATTTTCTTCTAGTTTGAGGCTTGATTTTTATTCTCTCAACATTGATTTAGCAGAGCAAAGTTTTTAATTTTGGTAAAATCCCGTTTTTCTTTTATGGATCGTGCTTTTGGTGTCATTGTAACTCTTTGCTTAACTCCAGATTATGAAGATTTTCTATGTTTTCTTCTAAAAGTTTTATAGATTTATGATGAATTTATTGACTTTTGATGAGCCAAAGAAATAAGTTACTTGATAAGAGATTTCCAACTTGATGTTGTAGTTTGTCACGTTGATTCCTCTGGACAGGAACGCATGTCTGTGAATGGCTCTTTCATCACATATAGTCAGGACCACAGTCTGTTTTCCACCATTTAAAATTCAAAAAAATCTGATAAGTTTTTTCAGGTGTGTTAGATTTCTTTGGTGACAACACCTGATCTGAACTTATGTGAGACTACTTGTAGTCTATTTATCCTTCTTAATGTGACCACTACAAATTCTGTTACAGAACTCTTCATTGCCCTTAGCAATGGGAGTTCCCACTGTTCTGTTAATGCAGAAAGGCAAAGGCAGTGGTACTATCTGACCAACAAAGTACAGAGTTCAGACTGATTGACCATCCCCAAGGAAGTGCCCTTTGTTTTACTAAAATGCCAAGCTGCATGCAGAGGTCTTTAGGAGGAAGATAAGAATGTACCATCCCATGCCAAGCTTACATGCTTCTCTCAGTGGACCCAAATAACTGCCCTTCCCTTCTGAGGTCCAGAGCTCTGGGGAAACCTCTGAAAAGTTGCTACTCTAGCTCCTCACTGTCCCTCCTCTGTAAGGAACTCTCTTCCCTGTTCACGTCCTGATGTGTGTTTCCTCCATGAGGCAAACAGACAAGTCGCACCCCTTCCCTGAGTGGGCACCACCGCCAGTCACCTTGTGGATCTCTTGCCCCTGGTAGACAGCTGGGCCATCAGGGCACACATGGCTCCACCCCACAGACCAGGTTTGGGTTCTTGACAGCAGACCCTGGCCAGAGGCTTAGTGTCTCCACATTCCACCGCTGATGAGCTCCAGCATGAGGAATTAGAGGGGAATGGCACAGGCCTGTGTCTACAGACTTCAAACACTAACAGCAGATGAAGCCTGGTGTTAGTTAAGGGCCATTTGCAGTTGTAGCTCTGTCTCAGCTGTGCTTTTTCATGTTTCACATTACCCATTCTTCCCTGCCTCCCTCTCAATACCCTGGAGACGGGTTGTGCAGGCAGACACCGTCTGAAGGTCTCAGTGGGAGAGGAGGCCTGCCTTCGGGTGGCACATGTGGTATTTTTTGGTATGGGAAGAGACTACAAGTGACCTCCCTTCAGTTGGACATCAGGCTGTTTTTCTGCCGTGGCAATGGGCAATCCTGAGCTGAGCCCTTAGCACTTTCCATCCTGGCCCCTTTCTGACCAATAGCACATTTGGTGAGTCTACAGTCTCTGCCTGGGCAATAGAGGAATTAGTTTTGCAAAGCTGGGGTTCCATGAAGGAACCTCACCTGCAAGCAGGGCCAAACCAGAAACTTACCTTTCCACGTATAGCCACTTTTCAGAGATGGAATGCCACATCTGGATGACTTTCTCCTTCCTACACCATGCATGTGGACAGCTAGATGCAGATCCCCGCTACGCACGTGGCTGGTCTGTGTCTGGAAGCTGAGCCGCCCAGGGATCAGGCTCGTATGGTCAGAGGGAGTTTGAGGTGTTCAAAAGTGTTTTCACTACACATGCTTCTCTCTTCCCTAACTGTACTATTTTCTAAAATTTTAGTGTTAAAAGTCCTTGTTGAACTACAAGGTCCCCAAGGAGAGACATCATTTTGGGAATGAATTCATAAGAAAGATACCCTCAGGCTGTGAGAGAACTGTGTTGGAAGTGGGGCAAAGGTAGCTACAGCATAAATGTGGTTCATTTTGCTGAAAAAAAAATCAATAATACTCAAAGATTTTTGTTCTATTTTGAAATTTTTGTTTTAAAAAAATCAGGATATATCATGAAAAACTTATCTGCATTTCAGTAATAGAACAGGATACTTCAAAGACTTTTGGACTTGACTTTAGGCCAATTTGGGCTATGTGCCCTGGAATGCCAGTTGCTATATCTGTCTTAGGGTGCACAAGGGGAGCACTGAGGAGACACCTTGCCTGGGCGTCTTGAGGGATGACCAGCTCAGAGGTGGGGACCCCTGGGGGCTGATGGGGACTGCAGGTAGGAAAGAGGCCCTCACAGGAGAGGGGATATTGCTCCAATAAAGCGTTAGCAAAAACATGAGAATGAGCTTGTTAAAAGCTTATCAGCTGGAGTTTGGATGTCTAGAAACCTGGCCTGAGTTCACCAGTGAATGGCTCTGTGTCTATTCTTCTGCCATAAAAATCATCAGGACTCAACCATGAAACCAATATTCCACCAGATCTGCCTTTTCAGAGAGATTCTAGCTATGAAAGATGCATAGGCATTATTATAGAATTCCATATAGGATGTATAATATATTTTTAACGATATCTTACATTATCTTCTTTAACCTCACAGATAAGTAGGGCAGTAAATGCATTTTAGAAATGAGAAAACTGAGGTTAAAGGGGTTAAGAGAGTTGCTAAAGATGACCTGGCTGGCGGGGTGGCAGGGCAGATGCCATCATCCCAGTTTCCTTGTGTTGTATGCTCTGCCCTTCCCCACTAGTCTGCATGGTCTCAAACTAAAAAATGTGCAGTAACACACTTCTGTGGCATGTCATTTAGAACATCTTTCACGTATTAAAAATGCAAATATGAATTTGTATTAAGAATGCAGCGAAGTATTTGGAGATGCTAATATTTGCCTATTTGGCATCTTGTAATATACACCTGGAACTTAACAAGCTTTGAAACCTACATTTGCATTTAGGTTTAAGGTCTAAGTAAGACCTAAAATGCTTCGAAATATTCTGTTTTCTCACAGAAATGCAGCTACGTTTTCCACTGGACTCCATAATAGAGCCTGACTTTTTCATATGAAAATTTCAAAAGGGAAAATAAAATCTTTGCATCATATTGGTTTTTTTTTTTTACAAAATCTGTCCTTGTGGGGGCCTTTGTGTGTGAAATGAGCAGCCATTCACATTTGGATGTGGCAAAAGGAGAAGAATGCAGGGATCTCTTACCCTTGGAAAGTATCAAAAGGAGCTACGCATAGGCATTCCGAGTGCTGTTTCCATGTGCTGCTGGAATGGCTGTGTTGGGAGGGTGTGCTTACAGGCTTTGCACGGCCTAGGGTAGCAGGCCCTTCCTGCTGCTTCTGTGCTGACAGCTGTAATTGGGATGCCCAGGTCTACAGAGCCCGGCTCTCAGCACTAATTTGTGGTCCTGCTCCCAATCTGCCCCCTGCCCAAGTGACAGATAGAGCACGAAGTTAGAAATTGAGGACCTTGAAGCAAAGTATGAGCAGAAAGTGGATCAGAGATTGACTCTGCTGATTTCCAATCCAGTCTTGCCTTCACTTGGTTTTATGGCCCTCAGAGATTTAAAGCAAAGTGACCTAAACCCAAGAAATGTTCTGGCCTCCACGGCGATTTCTGAGAATTAGCCTCTACATGAAGCACTGTTCCCTTATTAGAAATACACATCACGGCTGGACGGAGTCATTGATTTGAACGCCGATACCACACTCATTGAAGATTTTTGTTTTTCTTGTCTTTTTTCCTCTTATTTAGATCTGGGCCGATCTGTTTCTGTTTATATTTCTAAATCAGAGGCTGTATGATAGATTTCTTGTAAACCTTTTTTAAACCAATGAAACTTTCTCTGGCTTATTGATATTGTAAAGTTCTTTTTTTTTTCACTTAACATATACTTTTTTGAAAAACAAATCTTGCAATTTTGTCCATTAGGCTCACTACCTATAAACTCGTCTGTTTGCAGAGACACTCTCAGGGGTACCCTGCAGGTGCCAAAGTCTCAGCAGCTGCAGCAGTTACACACTGATGAATTTACGGAATGGAATGAACGTCAGATCCAAGATGACCAATGAGATACGCTGTACAACTCAAGCCGACACTTACGTTAAAAATTAAAAAGGCTTTATGGATGGCTTTTGTTTCCCCCCGAGTCTTCTAAATCAGGAAGACAGCTTGCAGCAGCCCACATGCTGGCTATTTTTTGCATGGACTGGCTCCTTGAAAAACCAGACAGCTAACACATTTACCCCAGTTATGTTTGGAAGAGGAGAGAGGGTTGCTAAGAGGCTGCAGTAGAGGTCAGACTCCTGCAAAAGAAGGTAGATGGCTTTTCCAAAAAAAAGGCAACCACTGGTGTCACCTGCGTTTTCAAACTTCTTGATGACTTATATTTGCTAAGGTGGCAGCTCTGACAAATGTAACAGTGAATGAAGTAACACGCATCTGGCTATTGTTCAAAGTAGACCGAATAAAAATACCAGCAAAGAGTTCCCTGGTGGTGTAGACAATTTATAAGTCAACGAGGAAAGGTGTGATAATGCGATTCAAGGTGTGGTCCCAATGCAGGTGGAAGCCCTGATTAGTCGTCGTAAGGAGAGAGCTCCCCCATGTTCAGCCTGGAGCTCGCAGGCTGTCACACGGTTGCAGGGCCTGCTGACGTGCGGGCCCTGCTTCTCTATGTTCTAATCACAACTATGGTTAAAATTAACATAACAAGCAACTGAAAGCATTTTGTTTTGAGGTGGCGAAGCAAATAGCTTGTCTCCTTCATTTCAAATATTTTAATCATTTAAAGCAAACTTATTGTAAAAAAAAAGAAATAACCCCATTAATTCACCATGTGGCCTGAAAAACAAAACCCATACTTAATGTTCTAATATTATCCTTCCAAAATTCTTTGCAGCACTTTATAAACCAACATCCATCAGTGAAGAGCATGTGGGGCTGGTGTTAGCAGAGCATGCGATGCGTTTGGACCCCTTTCTGTACAGCAGCCTTGCCCGCCAGGGTCAGTGATTGGAGCACATCTCTTGAAGACCCTACACAAGGTCTTGGAAGAGTTCCATGTGTACTAGCAGCAGTAAAATAGAGAAAAGTGGAAATGTTAAAGAAGGCCTAGATGGCTGAACTCCCAGGAATAAGTGAGTCTGGATCTGGAGCCTAAATCCCTCAGAAAAGGACTTTGAAGTTTGTTTCAATCTGTGAAATTCTAGTAATGGTCTAAATTTGCTCCTCGACATCTGGTGGAGATAATTGCAACAACAAGTGGTATGGATATGTCTATTTGTTCATTTATTCATTCATCAATTGAAGATAATTTTATTGAAAGCCTCCTGTGTATAAGAAAATAGTCTTGGTACTTCAAGGAACAGAGAGATGAGTAAGACAGTCCTTGCCCTTGAAGACCTTATTGTGTATTTGGGAAGGGACAGAATGGCAATGTGCAGGACACCGAGATAAACATCATAAATTGTGTCAGATTCAGAGATTGAAAAGATGGGAGACAGTGTATTGCTGGGACTGATCTAGTGGAAGGAGTCATAAAAGGGTTTGAATTGTGGCTAAAGAATGCATTGGGGTATTGTAGCTGAATAGGTCAGGAGACGTGGGAAGGTATTCTAGGCAAAGGCATAGCCAAATAAAAGCACATGGGTGGGGAAATGCAAGGCAGGTGACAACAGTGAAAAGTGCGATTTAATTAAATTATACAACATGTGTGGGAGAGTGGTCAGTGATGAAATTATATAGGCAATTTGATGCTAGTATTATAAGAGATGTTGATTGTCAGGCAAAAGTGTTCAGGCTGATTTAATTCCCTAACCAAGTGCTGGGCAAAAATGTTTTTAAGACTACACAAGAATGGTGAACTCCTGTACCAAAAGAACTTCTTATTCCAGGGACAACTTCTACTCTGTTACTTTGTGAATCTGGATCACAACCAGTTAATTCCACCAGTTGGGTTGCCCAGTGTTATTACCCTTCTCTAGAACTTTCTTTTATGAAGAACGAATAATACTCCAACTCTCTAAACTGAAGGAACCCATGTCCCTTCTTTGTCCAACCTCATCTATTCATGATTCTCTACCCACCACTGTAAACCATGATTTAGTCATTGTGTGGCTTTTAATGACACCCCCCTGTCCAGGACTTCCATCTCTAGACAAAGGCATGAATGACTCATCCAAGGTTACAGAGCTAGAAGTGTTACAGCCAAGAAACCCTCAAGTTAGAAAGTTAGCGTTAGACCTTCGATTACCCAGGAAATTGGTATTTCCAGTTGTCCCATAAGCTGTATTCTGATTCACTATTTCATTCTTTTACTCATTCATGTATTAATTGAATAAATATTTACTGAGCACTTAATATGTTCCAGCACTGAGTTAAGTGCTGAGGATATAACAACGGACTAGATAGCTTTAGTTTCTACTCTCACAGGTATTACAGACTATTTGAAAAGACATACAGGAAAATAGTTATATGAACAAAAGAGTACTCATTTTCAGTCCCCAGCTGCCAAAGACCCAGTGAACTCTCTGGAGCATGCATTTCAGGCCAGCACTCTGTTGTTTTCCTTTCCCTACCAGCCGCTCTCCCTAGAATTTCCATATTGAAATTTGCCTAGTTTCTGATTCCTTTCCATAGAATTGGATGCTCTAGAGCAGTGGTCCCCAACCTTTTTAGCACCAGGGACTGGTTTCATAGAAGACAATTTTTCCATGGATGGGGGGTTGAGGGGATGGAGCCCTGCAGCCCAGTCCCTGACAGGCCAGGGGTTAGGGATTGAAGCTCTAGACTTTCCTAGATTTATTAATCAATTCATATATTGTAAAATATAAATACTGATAATAAGATAATGGAAGAAGTAGTAAGTGTACTTACCTGGATATTTCAGGCCCACAGAAGTAGAAATTTAAAGAAGACAACTTCAGAATTCTGCTTCTTGTACAAGAGTTCAAGAAGGAGTAAAATTCCACCTATGGTGTTTGTGGGCCTAATTTAGAAATAAGTCAACTAAGTATAAAACGTGGGGCAACATAAATGGACTCTACTGAGTCCAGAGTGTGTCCTGTGAAGATGAGCTGGAGGTTCTATGATTACTGACCCTTGGGAACAAAGGCTAACTAAAGCTGTTAGATGCTAATTTATTTTTTAAATAAAAGGTAAATCCTGACTTTCATACAATCATAAAATGAAGACGTGTCAAAGATTTTATCTAACTCATTAGTTAATGAGGGAACTAGCAAGGTGTTAAAAAATTTGCTCAAAAAGGATTCCAAGGCTGGGTGTGGCGTCTCACGCCTAGCACTTTGGGAGGCTGAGATGGGAGGATTGCTCGAGCCCAGGAGTTCAAGACCAGCCTAGACAATGGTGAAATCCCATCTCTACAAAAAAAAAAAAATTAGTTGGGCGTGGTAATGGTGGCACGTGCCTATAGTCCCAGTTACTCAGGAGGCTGAGGCAAGAGGATCACAGGAGCCCAGGAGTTTGAGGTTGCTGTGAGCTATGATGATGCCACTGTATTCTAGCCCCAGCAGTAGAGCGAGACCCAATTTAAATAAAAAAAAAAGAAAGAAAGAATTCCAAGAACAGACACATATATAGGCAATCAGAGATACTAAAATGAATTTGTGTAACATACAAAACTAATTTATTACACAGGCACAAGTTTTTATCCATTGCACCTCCACAGGATAAAACTCACTTGCATGTCTATTAACAAGAATAATGTGCACAAGTATCAATTTTCTAAAATTTAAGAATTAAAAAATAGCTCAAATACAAGGAAAGGTGCTGACCTCATAGAATCAGCTGATCTGAAACAATACCCGAGCAAGGCCTAGTTTTCTACTGAAAAGGTATTTGGTAGATTTTTTGGTCCAATTCAAAGCTTTTCTCAACTTTTTTCCTGACAAAGTCTTAGCTCTCTTCCCTGATAAGAGGAGAGTAGCTCAGTGGTTCAGTTACATTTGGAGATGAATCCTTCTCTGTGTTGGGTGACCCGTGTACAATCTAATGAGGAATATCAGCCTTGCCCCTGGGAAAAGGCAAGTACGCAAGTTAATGAATACAAACAAATACCAGCATAGTTTAATCTAGGTACACTGGGGTTGAGCAGAATCAGAGGATAAGTAGGGTTGCTTGTTTGAGTGATAACTCCAACCACAAGAAGCCAGGAATTGGGCTCTTCTTACCATTGAATTAACAAACGACTTTCAGAAATGGAAGAGTACGTGAAACATCCTTTTGCTAGGGAATGGAAGGGACAAATGAGAATAGAAGAAACAAACAAGAACTAGAAGATGTGGTCCAGGAGAAAAGGAACAAATAAAGTATGAAGCAATATAGTCTCATGTACTATTAATAGATTGTGCACTGCGGTGGGAGTTTGGGGAGAGATAATTGTGCACTGCAATATTGAGAGCAATTTGTCCACATGTGGTAAGCGGGAACAGAATCAAGAGGACTGAATTGGCAAATAGGAATAATTTGTTTGTCACATGGGCACATGTGACAAACAGATTTTTTGAGTCTGACATATAATAAGCTGAATATGCAATGTACTACTACGTAATTACATTATTATTATACAACAGAACCAGCAAAAGGCTGCTATGGTTCACAAATAAGAGAATTACATTTAGGTAATAATAAACACCTACATCTCTATAGTATTTTGTGCTTTCATACAAATTTTCTCATTAATAAGCCCCAGATGTATGCATTGTGTTTCTGATTTGCAGTAGAAGAACTGAAGCTTAGGAGCTAATGGGTGGCAGAGGCTTCACTTAACTGGGTTGCCCTGACTTTCATCAAACCACACTATCTTTCTCTGTTCCACGAACCAGTTCTCCTATTATGCTGCCCTGGCCAGATCCCAGATGGAATTCTGCATGGAACCAGAGGGTAGGCAACACCTACCCAGGAGGCCAACACTTAGGAAAATAAGACCCACCAACAAAGTGGGTCAAAAGATCTATAATTATGTCCTTTAGAGAGCAGAAAGCTGAGGAGAACAGAGTGGGTATCGTTGTGGCTGAAACGTGGAATGCAAAGCAGTGACAAGCATAGTCCCTGATGGAAAATGCAAAATGAGAGAACAATGACAAACTTCTCAGGAGGGTTGATTGTGTGCCAGGCTTTGGCTACGTAAGCCACATTGGCATGCTCATTCTTAGTCCACAACAAGCCTATGAGGTAGGCACTGTCATTCTCTTTATTTTCCAGATGTGGAAACTGAGGCACAGAAATGTTATGAGTCCTCAAGGTCCCTGCCTTGTAAGTGGTAGAGCTGAGACCGGAACCCAGGTCTGACAGGTTGTAGACCGTCCACTATTCACCACTCTGCCCTGTATACACGCATTGCTGTAAAAGTGATCGTGATCAATGAGGGCTCTTCAGATTTGAAAGAAGTATCTGAGGGAATTAGGAAAAAAACCCTTCATTGGGAGTGAAGTCAATAATTAGACAATATTAGTAATTTGCATGAAGTGTATAATTAAAGGTTAAGAACCAAAGACATAGTCCATAGTATTAAGAGAATATCCACGGTGTTCTGAAGTTGCAACTGTGGTTGTCATGGTGGTCAAGGAGTCAGTGGGGGAAGAAATGGTATAATTTAGTGGAAAGCCTGCATCACACAAGGTTTTGAAATAAACAGAATGATTCTAGTTTAGTAGCCATTAAGTAAGTAGGTACTAACATGGATACTAATTAGTAAAATAAAATAATGAAATCATTGCTATTCACAATAAATTTATGTTGCATGAAACCTGTGAAATCCTATGGAAAGAATCCTTGATTTCTTAAGAAATCTATTTCAAGAGCTTTGCTGTCTTTAGATGGGATTCCAATGAAGTACGAAGGAGATCCTAAAGGTTTGCCAAGTGCTATCCTTAAATATTACATTGGCCTTCAATTACTGTTCATTCTGAGCCAATGGCATCTGCACTGGGGAGCTATGACCATGTCCCCACAAATTGCCTCAGATGACAATTTAATACAATTAAACAGGATGAAGTCCAGAAAACCATGATGTCCAACATATCCCAAGTTGTCGGAGATGGCTTCTAGTTTCTTTGACTTTTTTTGTGTGGTCCTTGTCCCAGTTGGCACTCTGGGCTTCTTCAAACCTCTCTCTTCTCCCCACCTCTCTAGCAACACTGACTCAGTTTAGTTCCTTTCCTCAGATCTGTTTAACACAATTTTGGGGACTAGGCTTCCCATATGTGCTCTACCAAAATACCAGACCTCCACCTAGCACTGTGGGGTGAGTTTTCTACGGAATCCCTCCCCGCTCCAGGGCACATTATTAAACAAAACACAACATTGTTCATAGAAAAAACGTGTCTGTATCACTTTATTTTTTATTTATTTATTTTTTTTATTTCAGCATATTATGGGGGTACAGATGTTTAGGTTACGTATGTTGCCCTGGTCCCCCTCCCCCCCCAAGTCCGAGTTTCAAATGTGTCCATCCCTCAGATGGTGCGCATCGCACTCTGTATCACTTTATTGCAGCCCAGTGTCAATACCAAGGATAATGAGAACTTCATTGACCACAAGGACTCATGAAGTCACTAAAGAAGCTGCCCTACAGAGAATTCCTGTTTCTACCTTCAGAGTCACAAGGGGTGAATTTTTTTTTCCTGGTGATTTTTGAATACTTCTTTCGTGCTTAACCCCACTCATCAAGGTTTTGGAAATATTAAGGTTTAACCTCATAGCGCCTGGCCATGAAATGGGGACATTTAAAAAATTGTTTTAAAAAAATTACATGACCTATTTTCATATTTTCCCTGGACTAAAAGTTAAAATAGTCTGCCCAGTTCAACCCAAGGAATGTGGCCATCCTGGCAGCAACCGGCCTGCAGTTCCCAGTCAAGAGTCTCCTCGCTAGCCCTGATCTGGGGAGAGAGTCCTCCTCCCACGGTGGACCTCTGCCAGGGTGATTACGTCCCAGCTAGTAACTGCTGGGGATTCTGTTTCTCTTACAAATTTGGTTAATTCTGGAGGCAGGGAGATGGGTCAGAAGATCTTGCATTTTTCTTTTCCTCCCTGTGAGGTGAGTGATTGTCTGCTTCTCTTCCAGGTCCGTCGGTTCTTACTGTTTCTCCAGTGCTCCCTGCTTTCCCTAGTGACTGATTAAGAGTCTGGCATTTGGCCTCCCAAATTTTCTGAAAGCGTGTCATGGTTCAAAGCAGTGGTAACTATTTTGTTTCATTTACTAAATCATTTACGAGGACAGTGAGTGGTTTTAATTTGACTCATCTAAACCTTATTATTTCCCAGTAGATGATTTTTTTTTCCATTGCCTTGTTTGGCAAAATCCCTGATTTGCCCTTGGCTAATTCGAAGAACAAGCAAAAGAGATGTTTTCAGGTGTCCTTAATCTCAGAGTTGATAACAAATGACGTAATTATCAAACCAACTTGTCTTGCTGCCAGGGCAAAATAAATAAAGATGTTTGCTTCGTAAAGATAGCTCTATATTTCTAGCCTTTTCTAAATCTTGCATGGATCTGCAGGGCGTTAGCACATTAAAGAAAATCTTCAGCAGTGACTCAAGGGCACCCTTTCCAAGCCCATGCTCATCCTGCTGTTTACTCGCGCTCCTCTGAGTCTCTGGTTGGGCTCGGAGGAGAAGCACATTTGGGGAAAAATCTGTGGGTGGAAAATAGCTGAAGACAACTCCACGGAATGAGTCAAACCATCCTGAGGCGAAACAACAAACTGTGTGGCAGGAAAGAGACAAATGAGTCCAGGGACTTGCTTTGCTTGGCCGTTGGTTGCCTAGTTCTGCTTTCCGTTTGGCTTCTTTCGGAGCGTGTGTGTTTTCACGAACCCCAGGAGTCCGTGTCCTCCTTGCTTAGACCCTTATGTTAGCCAATCCCCTTCTCCTGATTTGCCTCCAAGGCCTCTGGATGAAACTACGACAGGTGCTTCAAGGCCGGCCTGTAGAAAATCACCAAATACAGGAAATTTGTTCAGAGATGTGCAGCTCCCTGTCGGAGTGTCCAGTGCTAGTCATGACGCAGTCTTGCTGACGGTGTCGTGCAGACTGGGGGCTTCATGTAATCTTCTTGGAAAGGATTTTAACAATAGGCATCAGCAAGCTTATTACATTCACACATTTTGACCTGATAATTCTAGCTTTGGGAATTTATCCTAAAGAACTAACCTGAAATACAGCAAAAGTTTTATGCATTGAGATGTCAATTTCAACATTGTTTATATTAGTACAAGACTAAAAACAATGGAAATGTCCAACAGTGGGGGAGTTACCTGTAAATTGTGATATACTCATATGATGGAATAGTAAGCAGCCTTTGAATGTGCTAGAACATGGGGAGAATTTGTATTAGAAGATTATATAATATAATGTTAAGTAAAATGTGCTGCATGAGCTCAACACATGATAAAAATCTATATAGAAAAAAATAAAGAATGGAAATACACACCAGGGAGAATAAAGGCTTTTTTAGGTGATTGGCATTGAGCCAAGTTTTTTCTTTGCATTGTTCTGCATTTTCCAAAGTTAGCGTAATGAGCATATATAACTTTGTAAACAAAAACAGCAAATTCAAATAGGACATTGGGTTTTCACTGCTTTTCCGGAAAAAGTGCAGGTAGAGAAACCATGTGGTGGTGCCTTTGAGCTCTCCCGGAAGGCAGGGATGGAGGACGTCATCTTTCTGGATGCAGCTCTTGGGGCTTCCCATTAAGCTTAGTCTCTTGGCTTGGATTTAAAGGGACTTGTGCTCTGATGGAAGGGGATCGACTGAGATCCTGAGATTTTCCTAGTTTAGAATTAATTCCACCAGAATGAAGGGTTTGAGTATACAAGCGGAAGAGTCTCCGTATCCATAAATTTTGGGGTTATTTTGGGGGTGCAGTTGCCAAGGAGGACACCACTCAACAATGGAAAAGCCAAGAACATTTGTGCTTTCTGCTACGTCTCATGGAGATCTCAGTTCAAACGCATCCCCTCCCAGCCTTCCTTCTTCATCTGGTGGGTTACAAGTGTAGGCTCTAGAGTCACACTGCCTGTTTTTAGATCCTAGTCTTGACACTTAGCAGCTGTGAGACCTTGGGGACATTTCTTAATTTCCCTGAGCTTTAGATTCCTCATCTGTAAAAGGGGGATAAAAACTACCCTACTTTGTAGGGTTCTAATGATTAAATGAGATAATCCACACAGAATTCTTAGGACAGTGCACACAGAAAACACTCAATAGATGTAGGCTGTTTTTATCAATTGTTATTTATTCACAGCATATTTTTTATATTAGTTATAAAATTTTTAAATTATTTATTATGGATTTACTTGTTTCTTATGTTTCCCTCACTCCCTCATGAATGCAGGGGCTTTTTCTGTCTTGTTGATAGCTAAAATAGAGCCCAGTGCATAGTGGGTGCTCGAGAAATAATTATTTGATGATCACATGTAAATCTGATAAGGATCCATGCTCTTCCCTGGCGGTAAGGACATGGTGGAGGCTGGCCCATCTGAAGTGGGTCCATTGGGAAAATGCTAGAGGTAGAAGGGTCTCTTAGCAGAGGGATCCACTAAACAAGAGGAAGGCAGTGGTGAGAATATGGTGAGGGTAGATAGTGGGAAGGGCTGAGGGTCACCAAAGTAGTAGGCTTGGACCTGAATCTGGAGCTGATGTGAGAGGTCATGGCATCGAAAGGCCAAGCAGAAAAAAAGAGGAGAATCTGGCTCCAAAGCAGAGACAGGGAGGGATCTGAGCGTGTTGTGGGAACAGGCTGTGGGCATGAGAAGCAGTTTGTATAGGACCCTGGCAAGATCACAGACAGACAGGACAGTCCTGTCTCAAGGATTGAGTTCTTGCCTGGAAGCATGGCTAGGACTCTGGTTCTAGAAACCAATCAAGGAAAAGCAAAATTTGAAATAAAAAGAACAGCCCCAGAAAAATGACTCCCAGGCCCATATCAAATACTACTTCCATTCAAAGCTTTCCTTAACCACTCCAGCTGGCCATTGATATGGCATTTAGCTTTCACTGCCTTGTGTTTTGAATAATCTGTGTTGAGTACTTACCTGGACTGCCAGATTGTAAACTGAACTTGTCTCCAACAAGATAGTTTTGCTTAATTTTGTGAGACCCACTCCGTGAAAAAAAAAAAAAAAAAAAAAAAAAAAAAAAAAAATATATATATATATATATATATATATATATATATAGGCTGATTAAATCATGCCTCAAATGTCATTTGCAAAATACTTTGAAAAATTGGAAGTGGATATATCCCTGACTCCTTCTGGACCTCAAACTGTAATTTTACTAAAAAGTTCACAATTCCAACTCTATCTTTCTCTTCCCGTCACACACCACTATCATTTTTGTCCTGAATTTTTAAGCCATGTTTATTATCTTAATCTTGGATTCCTTCATATATTTATGACAATCGTAATTATTGGAAGATAGGCGCTGTATTCGTTAGTGTATTTGCACTTCTGCCCTTTGAATTAGAACAGTGATACCGAGCCCTAATTTTGCAATATCCTGGTGATACTTTTAGTGATATCCACTTTTCCTCTCTGGAAATTATATTTCCACGACTAGTTCTTAAAACAAAATTCCTTTCAATTAACTACAATTTTAAAATACTATGTGCCAGAGAGCACTTCTAAGAGGTTATGGGGAAGCAATACAAATACTTGTCACAACTCACCAAAGGTTGAAAATGGATTAACGAGAAGATAACAGAGCTAATAGTGTTACTGTTCTAGTGTATGGAAGTGATTTAATTGATGAGGTTCAGGAGCAGAACAGGTTAGATCTTTTTGATGAATACTGTTGTTTCCTGATGTGTCTAGTTTTTAAAAAGTTGGTCAGGCTACAAGTTGGATTATAGCTTCATAACCTATGACTTACATGGAATTCACCCTTTCTATCCAAACCTCTTATTCAAGTAAGATTTCAACTTCCAGACGCTGGCCGTGGTGAGATCAGAAAGTAAGCATGGATCAGAGTGTGTCAGGCAGCCACTGTTTATGCAGCAACTGTATCAGAAGTTGTTTTAGACTTTAGTCAAGAATGGCACTATTTTTCAGAAAAATTTTGGAGTCATGAAATCAAGGAATTTTCAACTGAAGTAAATCATGTGTTGAATGACAGCAGCAAATGGCATCAATCGGGGATCTTAATACAGAGGAAACCTCTCTGCTCTCTGAGGAAGAACCAGGCACAGCAATGTTGAAGTCAAGCTCTGCCTGGTGCACTGTTAATTTCTTTGCCCAACACTGAATGATAAGATAAGGTAACCAACTGGCCCTAAGATCATAAAGGGGCCAATTCAACTATCAGATGCCTCACTGTAATAAAGTCGTTAATATCTCAGACTTAGACAATACTTTATAAAACACGGAGAACTTACACGTATAATACTTCATCTCACTTGATCCTAACAGTGATTCCTTGTGATGGGCAAACCTGATACTCTTATTACCATGTCTAGGTCTAGCTTATTGTTTGCTGCATACATCGTTGGTTCTATAATGACTATTTATAAAATTGAAGTTGTTGAATGCACATTTTTCAGATGAGGAAAGAATGTATAATGATTTCTGCAAACTCAGCCCTATCAGGTGAAACTGCTAAGACTTCAAGCCTATCTTATGCCCTGTGTCCACCGGTCTTGACACTGGCACTTGTGAAAACACTTTTGTTCCCCAGTTGACTACTGATACCAAAGTAAGCTACTATCCCCACAGCTATCCCTGGTACCACTGAGTTGCAAGGACTTGAACAAGCTTGAGAATAGGGTTAAATATAATTAGTCACACAGTAAAGAAAAAAAGAAGAGGGAGTGGGAAGGAGCACTAAGCAGAAATATGATTAAGGCTTTGGGTGTGGGTCAGAATGGTATTTAAAATAAATACAATAAAAGTTATCCTGTAATCAGTAAACAGCAATATAATTAGAATTTTTTTTTCCTATTTACTTCCTTTAACATGCAACAGGGGGAAATGGGAAAAAAAGTCAAGGACTCAATCAAACAGATGGTTCTCAAGTTATTATTTTCCCCTTGCTGTTGTTTACAAGAAGAGACTCCTTTAACAAAATGTGACTCACAGATTCCAGTGAGACCAGCAGTTCTCTCTGAGAAGGAGAGAGGAAAATAGTGGGAAGAGAACTCGGATCATAAGTTTTCATTATGGACATTATTATGCCTCATTAATTAACCCAACCGCTGTCCTAGTGACGTCCTGGGCTCACTTCACAGGAAAAAATTAGTCTGGATTGCCAAGTTAAATAGACAATCACAGGAAGATTAAATTATGCCTACATTGCATTCTGTCAGGGCACCACGCCAAATTCATGTCAAACTCATAAGACTGGAATAGCCTCATGAAAAACAGCCTCAAAGAACCAACGTCACAAGCTGTTTGACGTCCACACAGAGGATGTATTGATCCTGCCCGAGCTTCCTTTCTCAGATTCGCAGAGTAGACCCAGAGAGGGCTTTCTGAGCACCTCACTCTGTGCCACATGGCAGCTGGATGGACCCTTTGTTGTACCAATAAAGGACAATGGGCGGGGGAAACACACCACCTCATGAGCCCCTGTCCTTCATCCTGGCCGGCAGCTGTCACAGACCTATAGAAACAGCTTGGACGTTTAACGAGAACAATGGCAACTCTCTGTGTGGGTTTTCCACAGTAGAACGCGTGATTCTGTCTGCGATCGCAAAGGGAAGCTTTTCCACGAAAGAATGGCCAGGAAGAAAAGAGCCCACCCCAGCGTTTCGGGCCTCCCCACTGTGGAAGGCTTGGTTTCCCCAGCACCAGAGACAACACAATGCTGGAGAGAAGAGCTATCATTGCCATGGTGCTTTCAAGCAAGGTGATATTTACTGGCAGTTCGGGACTCAGAAAGGGAGAGTAAAATGTGCCTATGCCGACCAAAGAGTGAAAAGTTTAAGGATTTAAGTGTGGAACAAGCCTGGACGCCACTTGGAAAGAAAGGTTCTTCCCAACTGCCATTCCGGGGCGTTCCTCCTCCATAACCAGAGGTGTCCAGCTGAAGCCTTTTTCCATGTTACTTCCCCTTTAGGCAGAAAATCCCCATTCTTCAAGAGGTAGAGTTTATTTGTTCATCTCTTGTGACTTTTTATGAAGTGGAAGTGACATTTTGAGAATTCTGAGCCCAAACCTAAAGAAAACTGGCAGCTTTCACACTCTGTCTCTGAAAAAGCCAGCTAGCATGTTAAGTTCGGATCCCTGGAGACCACCACACTGTGAGGAATCACAAGCTGCCGGAGGAGAGACAGCAGGGAGGAGAACCAAGGCAGCAAGAGGGTAGCGCGGACTTCGGTCCCAGCCACATGGCTCCTGTCACATGGTCCCAGCCAGTTCTCACTGGTCAACCATCCTAGCTGGTGTCCAGACACTGCGGAGCAGAGATGAGATATCCCCACTGTCCTCTGTCTGAATTGAAAGCAAATAAATGGCTGTTGTTTTCATGTGCTAAGTGTGGAGAGGTCTTTTGCAGTGCAGATAACTAAAACACCCTCCAAATCTGGCATTTTCACTCCTCCCACAATCTTCTTTGTGACTTTGTGCCTCCAGCATGTAACTATCCTGCTGTAATCTCCAAAAGAAAGATTTCTTTCTCTATCTTTCTCCTTTGCCCCATTTTTTTCCTCTTTAAGGATATGAAAATTGATTATCTTAATAGCTGGCAGAATTCCTCTTAGGGAAGGAACTGTCTTCATTTGTAAAGATAAATTTCTGAGCCCCTAGGGGTTGAAGTTTCTGTGGGCAAGAGCCAAGGCTTCTGAGAAAAATGGCTAAATTGGTGTGCATAGGAAGAGTATTAGTAATTTTCTTTATAATGAGAGAGAAAGAGAGAGAGAGAAGAGAGAGAAAACTCAGAGTCTGCCTAGACGGCAGAGGACTGTCTGTGTAGGGAGGCAGCCAGTGGAGAGCATCCCATGAGAGATGACTAAGGCACATTCTAAGAGAAACGCAACTAATGTAAAATTTGAATGTGCTTGCTATTTTGGCACATAATTTTTTTCTCCCTTGTTCATCTCTCCATCATAAAACCTCCATATCTTACTATGTTTATACCAAAATCATAGGCAAAAAAAAGAAAAAAGTAGATACATCGGACTTCATCAAAATAAAAAATTTTCTGTATCAAAGGGCACTATCAACAGAGTGAAAAGGCAACCCACAGGATGAGAGAAAATACTTGCAAATTACATATCTGATAAGGGACTAATATTCAGGATATTTTAAAGAAGAAACTTCTACTACTCAACAACAACAAAAACCCAATTTAAAAAATGGGCAAAGGACTTGCATAGACATTTCTCCAAAGAAAATATACAAATGGCCAATAAGCTCACGAAAAGATGCTGACCATCACTAATCATTAAGGAGAAACAAATCAAAATGACAATGCGATACCACCTCACACTTTGTATGATGCTATTATCAAAGACCAAACCAAACAAAAAACAGGAAGTAAAAAGCATTGGCAAGGGCGAGGAGAAATCAGCACTCCCATGCATTGCTGGTGGAAGTGAAAAATGGTGTAGCTACTGTGGAAACCATACGGTGGTCCTCACAGTATTAAACATGGAATTTTATGAAAAATGAAAGATTGCGAGTTTCAATAAATAGTCGGATAATAATTTAAATAATTGTTGAACAAACAATTAGATAATGAAATAAATAAATAATAAGAAAATAATTTATAGGATAAAGTATAGCTCACTTATTAATAAAACCTGTATAGGGTGGCAGAACACCATGAAATCCAGTCAGAAATCTGTGTTTGAGTTCCTCTTATTCTTATGTGATATTAGTCAAATTGCTTTTCTAGAACTCAGACTTCTCATTTGTAAAGTGAGATTAATAATAATACCTCTCTCACAAGGTTTTAGCCAACACTAAGTCAAAGCTACTTCTTCTTTCCCATTGCCAAAGATAACAGCAGCTTGATGTACACGACATGAAGGAGTTTGCTCACGTCTAAGTAAGTCTAAGTAAGGATGGGAAGGTTGGCTACCCCTGTAGGAGGAGGGCATACAGTAGAACAGGATTTTTCCCATGTTTACTGTCAGAAATGTGTTTGATAACTTCATGCAAAGAGTTTGCATTTATGAGTTCTGATTTCTCTGTTTTTTGTCTCTAAGATTCTAATTCTGGGTGTGAGAGGGATATGAAGAAAAAAAGGATGACGGATTTTGTTAAATCACCTAGGACGATAAACAGCAAAGAAAATTAACATGAGCTATGAAGAATTATTAGAAATAAGCACTATGTCCATGGTTCTCATTTTAGTATTGCGATGGGGCCAAGAAAAGTAAAAGGACAGGAAATAAGTTTAGCTGTTGAGTTACAAAAATTCTGACACTCAAATAGCACTTCCAGAGAACACATTCTCTTTCCAAACTAGACTTCTTCCTTGACCATCTCCCATCAAATAAGAGGACCATGTCTCTGCTGGGGCAGAGAACCAGCAAGTGTGCTTGGTTTCCTCTTCTCTTCCTTTGCACTTTCCTCCCCATAGTCAAGTGGCCTATATTTCCTTTTTCATCTCCCCTGTAAAATAGTGGTGAGAATCATTTTACACATGGCTGAAATTCCAAGCAATAGTCCCACAACACTAAGCTGATTTTGATCTCTGATCTTTTGTGACATGGAAAGTGAGTTTTATTGATCTCTGCTCTAATCTTTATTGTTTGCTTTCTTTTGTTGGCCTTGGGTTTAATTCATTCTTCTTTGGCAATGGGAAAGTAGAAGTAGCTTCCTTTTAGGAATTTTATGGCAAAAACCAAGGTTATTGATTGAGACACTTCTTTTCTAATAAAGATGTTAAATGCTATAGATTCCCCTCTAAATATTGTTTTATTGGCATCTCAAACAGTATGTTGGAATTTCATTTTCAAATCATTCAAGTTACTTTTTATCCTTCCTCTTGATTTCTTCGAGAGTTTTACTCTTGGGTTATTTTGAGTGTTAGATAATTTCCAAATATTTGAAGATTTTTCATATATATATTTATGTTATTGATTTCTAATTTAATTCCATTGTGGTCAGAGAATCTTCTTTGTATAATTTTTTTATTAATATAATATTTTATTGAGACTTGTCTTATGGCGTATTCCATGTGTACTTTAAAAAAATTAATTCTGCTATTGCAAGGTGAAGTGCACTGTAAATGTCAATTAAAACGAGTTGATTAATAGTGTTATTGAAGTCTTACATTCTTGCTGATTTTCTATCTACTTATGTCATAAATTATTGAAAGAGGGCTGTTGGCATATTCTACTATAATCGTTAATTTATCTATTTCTACTTCCAATTCTATCAATTTTTGTGCATTTTGAAGCACTGCGCATCAATATTTAGGATTGTTATGTCCTCTTAATGAATTTATCCTTTATTAATTATAAAATTATCCTTTTTATTCCTAACAATATTCTTTGATCTGAAATCTACTTTATCTGCTATTAATTAGCTGCTTTAATTGATTAAAGCTATTAATTGATTGTCATATCTTTTTTCTTTCCTTTAACCTATTTATGTGTTAATATTTAAAGTGGATTTCTTGTAGGCAGCATATTATTTGATGTTGCTTTTTTATATAATCTTACAATCTTTGGCTTTCAATTGAAATATTTAGACCATTTGCATTTACTGCGATTATTGACATGGTTGTGCTTAAAACTACTGTCTTGCTGTTTGTTTTCTCTTTTCTCATGTGTTCTCCATGTTTTCCTGTTTTTCTGCCCTCTTTTTTATTAATATTTTCTATGAATTTCATTTTATCTCTTTTTTGATTAATAGTATAACTTGTTATTGTTTTAAGTAATTGTCTTATGGTTTAGGTACATTTTAATTTGTCATGGTCTTGTTTCAAGTAAAATTATTTTACTTTACTTCTAATACAGAAATCTCAAATAATATAATTCTATTTCTCTCTGCCTGGCCTTTATGCTATTGTTCTTGTAGTTGCTGCTACTACATATTTCATAAATCTAATACATTTTCATCATATTTTCTTTAGTTAATTATTCTTAATATTATATCTTAAGGTATATGAACAGTTATTTCCAGTGTTGTCTATCCCTTTGTATAGATTCATAGTCCCATCTGGTATCATTTTCCTTCTGCCCAAAGATGTTCTTTAACATTCCTTATCCTGCCAATATGCTGGTAATGAACTTTTTCAGCTTTTATATGTCTGAAAACCCTTTCATATTGCTTCAATTTTTAAAAGGTAAGTTTTTCTGGGTAAAGAATTCAAGTTTGATAGATGTTTTTTCCTTTTAGTATCTCAAACTTTCTTCTTGATGGCGTGGTTTCTGATGTCATTCTTATCTTCGTTACTCTGTATATAACATGGCTTTTATTTTTTTTTTGGCTAATTTTTCTCTTTATCACTTCCTTTGAGCAATGTTATCTTAACGTGCCT
The DNA here is from genome assembly GCF_000956105.1 of Propithecus coquereli. NCBI lineage: Eukaryota > Metazoa > Chordata > Mammalia > Primates > Indriidae > Propithecus > Propithecus coquereli. The sequence goes on from NW_012153685.1 coordinate 628,537, forward strand.
TGGTGGATGTTTCTTGTGCTTGGGGTTCAATGAACTTCTAAGATCTATGGATATATAGTTTTTCTCAACTTTGGAAAGTTTTCAGCCATTAGTTATTTCTTTAAATATTTTTTATCTCCTCTCTCCTTCCTATCCTTCAGGGCAGTTTGAAGTTGTCCCATTGCTCACTGATGCTCTTTTCATTTTTTAAAAAATGTGTTTTTTCTCTGTGTTTCTGTTGACATACCTTCCAGTTCACTAACCCCTTCTTCTTCAATGTCTAATCTGTTGTTAATTCCTTCCAATACATTTTTAATCTTAGGTATTTTAGTTTACAATTCTAGATATTTTATTTGCCTTTGCCATATCTATTATGTGTTTATCTAACTCTTAAACATATTAAGTACAGTTATAATAACTATTTTAATATTCTATGCACTAATTCTATCACTTATTCAATTTCTGAGTGGGGTTAATGAATTGGTTTTTCTCCTCATAGGCCATATATCCTGCTTTTCGAATGACTAGTGATTTTTTATTGGATGCATTCACATGTACTTTGTTGGGTACTAAGTATTTTTGTGTATCTATTGATATTCTTGAGTTCTGTTCAGTGATTTTGATAAGTGACTTGGAAACAATTTGTTCCTTTTGGAGCTTGCTTTTATGCTTTGTTAACTGGGGAAAGAGTAGTTTTTAGTCTAGGACCAATTTTTTCCCTTTACTGAGGCAAAACCATTCTGAGTGTTCTATGCCGTGGCTCAGAGGTTATCAGGAACAGGGACTATTCCAAGCTCTGTGTTATCTATGGGATTATTCCCTCTAGTCCTTTCAGGAACCCCATCTCTTTCCCCCAGGTAGTTTTTTGTCACATTTATTCTGAACGCGACTCAGCTGAAGATTCAAATGGTACCCTCCTCTCTCTCTCTGCAGCTGTCTTCCCTCTGGTACCCTCACTGTGAACTCTAGCTGCCCTCACTGGATTTGTAGGTTCATCTCCTCAACTAAGCATAACCACTGGACTCAGCCTGAGTGTTCACCTCCTTGTGCCACAGCCTGGAATTCTGTCCGGGCAGTAAGCTGGGGTCATCACAGGGCTCAGCATTTTTGTTTGCGATCTGTTGGGAATCACGGCCCTTTGTTGCCAAAAAAAGCCACTGCCTGAAAGCTGTTATTTAATGCGTTTTGCCATGCATATGTATGTATGTGTATTTTTATATGTGTATGTATTCATTTATTACATGATGAATGAAGGGTGGAAGGATAAATCCAGTCACTGTTATTCTGTCTTAGTCAAAAGCAGAAATCCATTGGAAAATGGATTTAAATAACCATTTGGTAGATATTGGTCATCTGGGATATGGATTTAAGTTGAACACTCCCTAAAACATATAATTTATTTTGTATTCGTCTCTTATCCTTTCAGTTTCACAGTCTGGTTTACTCATTGCCTGTCCAAGAAATCATGTAATGTCAATCTTTCCTCTTTGAGCTGAGAAAAGATCTCTTTGGTGCATCTATCCCCCTCCTAGTCTCAGGAATTGGTAGTGCTCACCAAAACTTATTAATTTAATGAATAAAATAAACTAATAATACATGGTTATGTATATACACACATATATACATATACATACACAAATATTTTATGTTCTCTATACTATGCTGAGTAGTAGGCTGATTGTCAGAGATATTTAAAAGCCTAAAAGCTAAGATGACCCAGCCATAATAGGATTAAAGTTTAGTCTTCTTTTGGGAATCTTTGGTATGGCCTAGGGTTTCTTTTTCAATAGAGTTGTGTCCTGCTGAGTGGCTGGATTCAGGGAAGGCATTTATAGGGCTGCTGGGAAGGCCTGGGTGTAGGGGATGCTGCAATCTCCCAGCAACCCCCTGATGAGTGCACTTGTAAAGCCATTGTGGTGCCTGTTGCAAGCATGAGGAGAGAAGCAGCCTCAGAGAGTTGATGAGGACGCTGTCCGGAGTGAGGGCCCCCAATAAGCCAGGAACATCTGTCACCAGTATTTCTTCTCCTCATGGCATCTGAAGCTTTCTTGTTCCTTCCGTATACTTCCTGAAGACTTTGTTTCACTTTTTTTCCCCATCTCCTTAAAATAAAGACATTCTGCAATTGGATTAGAATGTGTCTAAGTGTGCTTCTGTATAATTCAAACCACGGAACTTCTCGTATCGCTTCCAAAGCCCCGCCCTCATCTGCCCCCTCCCTGAAACTCTCTTCCCTCACTCCATCAGTGTTATCACCCTATATACTCCCGGACTTCTTCCTAAATTCCACATTTGGAGCTTTGAAGTATTTGAAATGAATGGAAAGCTAACAGGTGTGGAGTCACAATTATAACTGATATTTAGTAGCCAAAGAAAACTCTTTAATGGAACAATCAACCTCATTCAAGAGAACTCTAAGTCAATAGTCATCTTACAATTTAAGGCTGAGTCACAGGATACAGAAGGAGGAAAAAAACAATCAAGAAGCCTAGGGATTTTTTTTTTTGAAAGTAAAGTATGTTTCCTCTGGATACAGTCATTTCTTCTTTAAATTAAGGTAGCCTTAAATTTCAGTGCATCTATTGTGAGCTTCTAAGACATGAGTTACTTGAAAACTGTCATGAAGTGGATTTCGTTACAGCAGCATGCTGAGGACAGAGGGTCCATCAGAATCTTTGACCTGAATTCTTTTGCTTCACATCTGACGGTTTTACCTCTGTGGTATTTGTGCCTAAATACCCGGACAGTGACACGAGAGTAAGAGAGAGGATCCTTTCTCAGGCAAAAGCAGGATCTACAGGACATGCCGGTCCTGAAGTCACTCGTACCATCCCGTGCTCGCAATGCATGCGCCCTGCAATGCCCAGGGCAGTGTGTCGGCCTCCGCTTGCTGTTGCACTTGCATTGCTGGCTGAGTCCATCCTGGTAGATAGACTCCATTTCTCCTGGGAAGGATTTAGGAGTCAATCAGCCACAGAGTACAAGGAGTGAGGCAGGTTAACGCAGAAATTAAGAGGAGGCTCTAGAATCAAATTAAAGGCTGTCTCCACTGCTTTCTAGCCGTGTGACAGAGGATGCCAACAGCGGACACTTCTTTCCTCCTGCTGGCATTTGCTTCCATGCGGAGGGAATTTGTGCTAGGTACCAAACGGGCACAAATCCTTTTTCTCCCTGTGATCCCGCCCCTTGCAATGTACCTTCAAGCGCTCTCTTCCTCTCTGACTTGGACTTAGCCCTGCGTTTGCATTGCACCATGAGATGCTGGCAAACATAACTCAAACAGAGGCTTGAAAAACACTTGCGGATTAGGCCAGTTCTCTCTTGCAGCTCTTGGGAGCCACGTGACTGCCATGGGAAAGAAAGGTGGTTCAGATAAGACCTGGTGACTGTGGTTGCCATCATTACAAATTCCTCAAGTTCGCAAGGGGACAATAATGTCTTCAATGCCATTTGGAGAGGAAGGACAGAATGCATATAAAGATTTCCCCCTAGATTTGATAAATGTATTGCGCCCAAATTAATCTTTACTAGGTAATTTCTTCCAATTGACTTTGAGTTCTCTGGTTATAAGTTCTGACAGATTGAATTGCACCTCGGTGTAGCAGAAGAAAATGAAATCTCCATCTATCTTAATCCTGTCAGTGTTGTAGTGCTCTTTGGCAACACAGGTTCATAGATTTTTCTCCGAAACCCTTGGAGCCATGTGTGTTTCTGAATTCAGAGTTATTGAGATTATGTATACTGAATAGCACATAAAACTTCTAATAGGGTCTTGAAAAACTTCTAATAGGGTCTTCAGAAGCACCCCACAATCTAACATTCATATTTTGAAGCAAAGTATATGAATATTCATACTTGGCATGACACATAAAAACAATAAATCAGACCAGTCAGTTTAGGTGAATATTTACCATCAAATTCTTTTTGAATTTTGGAAATGTAGATAAGGGATGATGGATAAGAACACAGTTTTGGATTCAGCAATACAAGTTTCCCCAGGATATTGCTCTAGAGCTGGAGACAGTTTGTTTTCTAAATTTGGTATGTGTGAGACCAGTGCTACATAATCTTGTGTGTTCTATTCACCCTTGAGGGTCTTAAAGAAGTAAAGAAGATCAGAGTTGAACTAATATATTGTCTCAAGTCTGGCTGAGCTGCCATCCCTCCCAGGAGACACAGCCCAGGCTAGGAGAGCCACAGCAACTTTGTTCTCCCCAGACAGTAATAATCGTTCTAACTGAGACTGAAACAGGGAAGAGGTTGTGGGGAATTCGAGGTCAGCTGGATTCAATGCAAGTTTAAGAAAAAATGAGAAGGAAGGAGTGAGAGAGAATCTCAGTGGCCGTCAACTTGTGGGAGGTGGTGGGGTTGGTGGCTTCCACTCGACCTCACTAATAGGTTATAATGAAACTGATACAGGAAAGTGGACCCCAAACTGGAGTACAGCCTGAAGGCTGAGTGGATTCTTGGCTTCATGCAGGAAAGAATTCAGGAGGAAGCTGGCAGAGTAAAGCAAAAGCAATTTACTGAGTAAGAAAAGAAAAAACTAAGTTGGCCGCCCCATGGACAGAGTAGTGGCTTTGTCTCTGAGCAACAGAGAACAGCACCTTGTGAGTTTCCGGGTTCTTATTTTTTACCTTCTATTTAACTTCATGCTACACGTGAAGGGAGGATTATTCATAAGATTTCTGGGAGAGCAGTGGGGAGTTCTTGGAACTGGGGGTCCTTCCCCTTTTTAAACCATGGAGGGTAACTTTAAGGAGTTGCCATGGCGTTTGTAAACTGTCACGGCACTGGTGGCAGTTTCTTTAGTATGCTCATGTGTTACAACTAGGGTACAGGGTGGGGGTAACCTGAGGTCGTTTATTGTGTGGAAATCTTGTTCCTAGCTGGTTCTGGCCAGCTTCTCCACTGCCTCCTGTTTTTTAGGAGCATTTGGTTAAGATCTTATGATTCTTTATTGAGCAGGGTCTGCTGGTCCCTATCTCAAAACCAAGTGTCAGATTACATTTGCCCACACACACAAAAATTACACAATCAGTTCTGTCAACACAATGGTTTCAGACCTCTCCATGCTTCTTGGTTGTCTAAAAAAACTGTTTGAAAGTTATAACTGGGACAAATACAAGAGTATCCTTGACAGGGATTAATCTGTGTATGACATTTGGAGAGAACTTTCCTCAGGTTGTAACAATTGGGCTGTTCAGAATTCCAGAGGCCGCTAGACTATCCAAACGCAGAGCGCTTCCCTTAAAGCAAGACCATTAAAGCCCAAGAGTTTTTAAGTTCCTGGTTTCTGATTTAGTCCTTTATCCTGGATCATCTTCGTAAAAGCCTGGAATTTGAAGTTAAAAGAGTGCAATAAAGAATAAAGCAGTTCCTGTGTATGCGTAACTACTGCAGGAATAAAGCAAATGAACAGAAAGGAACTTCCCTCATTTTTAAAAAATTCTCATTGTTTCCTAGCTGTATAATAGTAGCTCAAAACAATTCAGATAATCACGATTTACTGCGAATGTTCCCTGAGCACCTGAAGGCTGAGGGTCCCTGTGCCTGCAGTGGATGAGTCATAAAAATTCGTTAGTGCGACATGGAGAGGAAAACAGCAAGCTCATCTCTCTCACGCACAAATGATAAGGTGACACACATTTTGACAAAGCAGACGAAAACATACACTGGGGAAAAGGATCCTTATTCAATAAATGGTGCTGGAAAAACTGGATAGCACATGCAGAAGACTGAATCAGGATCCACACCCTTCACCCCTCACAAAAATCAACTCACGCTGGGTAACAGAT
>NW_012153685.1:635119-682296 GCF_000956105.1 Propithecus coquereli
AACACATTCTACTAAGCGAGGTATCCCAAGAATGGAAAAACAAGCACCACATGTACTCCCCATCAAACTGGTATTAGCTGATCAACATTTAAGTGCACATATAAGAATAACATCTATTGGATGTTGGGCAGGGGCAGGGGGGAGGGGCGAGGAGGGGTCGGGCATATGCACAAACAATGAGTGAGATGTGTACCTCCGGGGGAATGGACACACTTGAAGCTCGGACTTGGGCGGGAGGGAGGGTAGGGGCATCATGCGTAGCCTAATCATCTGTACCCCCATAACATGCTGAAATAAAAAACAAAACAAAACAAAATAAAGGGCACGGAAATAATTCAGTGGTCGATTTTCAAAGGCGTTATTCAGAAATGTCCTCTTAAGTCACCAGAAAAACAAATTTCAGGAAAAGGATATAATAATCTTTCAAATTAGAGCAGTGGTTCCAAACCGGGGGTGATTTTGCTCCCTTAAAGGGCATTTGGTAATGTCTGGGGACATTTGTGGTTCTCGTCACTGGTAAGTTGCTGCTGGCATCTTGTAGGCAGAGGCCAGGGAAATGGTAGCTTCGCATCCTACGTTGCCCAGGACTGTGCTGGACCCCTACCCACCCACCCGGGAAAGAATATTCACACCAAAATGTGGATCGTGGTGCTCCTGGGACCCCGGGGTTAGGGCATAGATGAGGAGCTGTTGGTGCTGCCAAGTTCCTGTGGATCATTAAGACCATCTGGGTTTCAAGAGGCAGGTGACTGATACAGTAATCAAATAACTGGAAGTGAGCCAAGACCAGGCTCTTTCTACTCCAACACACTCTCATTATCAGATACATACTCTAGTTTTGTCTCCTTGATGACATAATGTGAAGATAAATGAAAGATGAATTTATAGGGAGGTAAGACATTTGAGAAAACAAAGATTAAAAGTGTAACTTGATCTTTTTGAGATCAGTATTATTATTTTTATGCTTGTCTTTAATATAATCTTCCCTGATTTCTTTATGACTCTCTTCTCCTCTATCCTCCTCTCTTCCCACCTCCCCATCAATGCTTCCCATGCTCCTCAGCATATGACCTTTTCCGTTTTTTTCTGTATTCATATAGATGTGAAGGCATAAACATGTATGCATTATACATATTCCTACATACTTTTGTATTTCGTTTTACAAGTATGGATTCACATCATACATAATTTCCTACAACTTGCTTTTCTCATTCAAAATTATTTCATGGGAAATCTCCTTAAGGCAACTATTACAGCCCTCTTTCTTCCTTCTGTTAACAGCACTTACCTACCATCATTTACTCAATCATTTTTCTATTGATGGACATTTATTTTTATACTTTATTTTTTACATGGGGAAACATGCTAAAATAATATCCTTTTGAAAATATCATTATGTGCCAGTGTTTTTATTTTCATGGGACAGATTCTTACAGGTGGTATTGCATATTTGAAAATTTGGAGGATTCCAGGTAAATCCAGAGGTAAGAGAACCTTCTAAGTTAAAACCAGAAACTCAAAATCTATAAAAGAGAATATAGATGCTTGAAATTAAATAAAATTTAAATTAAAACTTAAATTTATTTCATTAAATTAAATTAAAAATGTATACAGAAAAGTATAAGCAATGTCAACAAATGTTTACTTTTAGAAAATGTTTATAAGGTAGATAATGGGCAAGAAGAATATTTATTATGTTAATCGTCTCCAAATAGCTCTTGTAAATTGCCAGAAAATTGAGTAAAGGAAATGTATAGGCAACTCATTGAAAATCATATGCAAATGGCCACCAACCACATAAAAATATGTTCAAATTCTGTAGAAGCCACCAAACTGCAAATTAAAGTAGCAATGTGCTATCACTTTGTACTTACCATACTCACAAAAATTAAAAAGGTTCATAATACATATTGCTGGCAGAGATGTGGCAAAAAAGGATATTCTCATACATTCCTGATGGTAATGCAAAATTGTAAGCCAATTTGGAAAACAGACTGGATTAATTTTTTTAAAATTTATGTCTGGTCACAGAAGCAAATCTTCATAAAGTAGTTTGGGGAAAGGACAGCAGAAAGATGTTCCATTAAGAGATGAAAATACTAGTAAAACAGCAAAATGAGAGCAGAAACGAACTTCAGCCAGTACGCACACTCTAATGCACCAGTGCACAACTCTACCCTGCCACTCAGGGCAGACATTCTTTCCTGAATTGCTGGATGGTAGGGCTGGAGTCAAGTCCTGGGGAAATCGCCGCAGGGAGAATGTGTCCGACATGCCCACTCCTAAGCTGTGATTCAAACTGGATTCCACACATACCAGGATTAAATGCTGCCTGAGCAGGGGCAAAGCGGTGTCTCTAGTGCCTGAGGATTCTAACTGTGGCTGAATCTGAAATCGGCACCAGCTGGCACTGGGAGAGAGGAAGGCACAGGCGGCAGGGGAGGATGGGTCTGGAGCAGTTCACATGCCCAGGAGGCCATCCTTGAGGCCTGGCACGGGGCCCAGCATGGGTGGGCTGTGGCCAGTGAGGGGGAGTGCTCTGGGTAGGAGAAAAAACAAATTCACAGACCGCGTGCTGGACCCATCTCTTTTTTTTCCTTCACCTCACTGGTCCCTAAGCTCACCACCCTAAATCACGTCTTTGAAAGTCATATCAGAAGGAAGAGAACCAGGACCCCAAGGGCCAGAATGTGTGTAAATTGGGACTTTGCCTTATCATCAATTTCAACTCAAAAGAGGACAAATCACAGTAGAAATTATCTGTTGAGGGTGTAGCAGAGTGAGGGTATTCAGAAAACAGTTTCCAAACCCAAATAGACACCTGGTCTCATAAGTGTAAATGTTCTCTTGGGGACAATAGAATAGGCCATTTTCAAGGAGGACCACTTTAGAACATCTGGGGTATGTAATCACTATGAATATGTGGGAAAATGTAACGGCAAATTAAGTTTCAGGTCAGCTCTGGTGGGGGAGATATGGTAATCCTTAAGTCCTTTCTCATTTTCTTTTTCCAGGTCCAGATGCCAACCTCAGCCCTTCCTATTGGGTTTGTAGCATGGGGACAGGCCACAGAACCAAAGAAGAAAGTGAGACCTAGTCTCTGTTCTCCTCATTCTTCTTCCCAACAACTACTGAACAGCCAGCCAACACACCTGCCAAGTAATTTGAAAGGAGCCTGGCACTCCGGCAAAGTCTGAGCAGAGTACGAACTAACAATGGGGCCCCAAAATGATGACTGTCTCAGCAACCACTGAGATTTATGATATTAATAGCCATGATTTTTCACAGAGGTGGCATGAGATGTGCTTCCTACATGTGAGAGTGAAACTCAGCCCGGGTCCCCAGTGCTGGCTCCTGTAAGCGAAGTCTCCTCCTAGCAGAGATGAGCACATGTACAATTGCCACCTTTCTGGGGTAACAGGGCCTTTTTTCTCCCTCCACATTGTAGTTATCCAGGCTCTGTGACTTTTGGCTAGGATTGTATTTAAAATTAACATGCTAAAATTAAGACCTTGTGAGTCTTAGAGACCCAGGAAAAATTTGGCTACAAGTCTGGGTTTTGAGGACACTAGACTCAGAATGGGTATGTTGACATAATTGTATTCAGTCAAAAATACATCTCTTGTGCAGCCTAGTCACAAGATCCTTTGGTGAAATTGTTAATAGCTGAAAACCCAGTAATAAGTTCCATATTCCACAAATGGTGTCTCATACCAGAGATATTTTTCCATCAGCTTGTACATGCTCCATGCTTATATATAATCTTTGTAATGATGGCAGGTATATTTTGAGTTCTCCACGCTTTTTTAGGTGCCAGATGTGCCTGCTACAGATAATGCTCAGATGTCCCATGTGTTTCTATAGGGTGGGGGTGTGCTTTGATTCTTTTCTAGCACAAAACACAGATTTTAAATGGAGTTGACATATAACAAAGCAGATTATTCAAATGCATTTTTAAAATCCAAAGGTCATTAAAAATATACTCTTTTGAATGAAGAAGATAGTTGGTAGAAGGAAATACTACTATTATGATAAATAAGAGAAAAACAATTGTACTTAAACTAAACCAAGAAAATCAGGTTTCAGAAAACTTCGAGCATTTATTTCTACTGCAAAGCCAACATTTTAAACTTGCTTTCTCCATGGTGGCTCACTCCTGCAAAGAGATGCTTGTTAAAGGAGGAGAGAATTAATGTTAATATATGCATGTCACAATCATGTGATCAATAGGTACTATGAAAGTTAAGCCTTTCGATATTTTAAGGAGTTCTCTGGGAAATTAAAAATCCGGAGTTGGACTTATATTTCTACCAATACGAGGAGTAAGGTATCATTAAAATTACAAACAAAAAAATTCTTAAAGTGTGAAATAAATTATACCTTAGAAAACTTTAAAATGTATATTTGAGTTTAACTCATAAGGTTGAAAACAGTGAACGTATTGGTCAGTAATAATATATAAAATAAGAAGAGGATAATCTAAGGTTTTTCAAAGTTTCTTATACTATACTTCAACAGGAAGAAAATCTCAATTAATTATAAATGTTGGTAAGTTGTACACACAAATAAAATTTCTAGAGTAACCACTAAAAATACTATAAGGTATACTTTCCAAAAAATAGGGATAAAGAAAACCAAGCATGCCAAAATAAGCAAGAAAAGGAGAATGAATAAATATAGAAACATCAGAACAAATAAAAACCTTAACGTAGAAATACATCTGCATATATTGTTATTATAATAAATATAAATTAAGTTTTTCCATTCAGGATTCTTAGAACTGAATAGCAGAGGGGACACAAGCTATCAAAATCTATGGGAATCAGCGAAAGTATACCTAAGGGAAAATTCATAGCATTAAATGCCCACATCCAAAAGTCAGAAAGATCACAAATTAACAACCTAATATTACATTTCAAGGAACTAGAAAAGGAAGAGCAAACCACACTCATAACAAGCAGAAGAAAACAAATAACAAAGGTCATAACTGAACTAACTGAAATGGAAGACAAACAAATAATACAAAAGGTCAGTGAAACTAAAAGTTGGTTCTTTAAAAAGACAAATAAACTTGATAGACCTCTTGCTAGATTAACAAGGAATAGAAGAGAAAGGACCAAAAGAAGCTCAGTCAGAAATGTAAAAGGAGATATTACAACTGATAGCACAAAAATACAAAACATCATCCATGAATACTACAAAAATCTCTATGCACATAAACTAGAAAATGTAGAGAAAACAGACAAATTCCTAGAAACACACAACCTTCCAAGACTCAGTCAGGGATAATCAGAACTCCTGAACAGACCAATAATGAGCAATGAGATTGAAGCAGTAATAAAAAGTCTTCCAACAAATAAAAGCCCTGGACCAGATGGATTCACAGCTAAATTCTACCTGACCTACAAAGAAGAACTGATACCCATACCACAGAAATTGTTCCATAATGTTGAGAAGGAGGGAATCCTCTTTAACTCATTCTATGAAGCCTTTCCTGGCTTTAAAGTCAGGAAAGGACACAACGAAAAAAGAAAACTACAAACCAATATCCCTTATGAATATAGACACAAAAATCCTCAATAAAATACCAGCAAACTGAATTCAACAGCACATCAAAAAAATAATCCACCATGACAAAGTGGACATCATCCCACACATGCAAGGATGGTTAAACATACAGAAATCAATAAATGTGATTCACCACATAAACAGAAGCAAAAACAAAGACCATATGATCATCTCAACAGATGCAGAAAAAGCATTTGACAAAATTCAGCAACGTTTCATGATAAAAATTCCTCCAAAAAAACTAGGCATAGTAGGAATATATGTCAAAATTATAAAAGCCATATATGACAAACCCACAGCCAACATCAAACTCAATGGGGAAAAGTTGAAAGCATTCCCACTCAGAACTGGAACAAGAAAAGGGTTCCCACTCTTACCACTTCTATTCAACACAGTGCTGGAAGTCCTAGCCAGAGCAATCAGTCAAGAAAAAGAAATAAAGGGTATCTAAATTGGGAAAGAGAAGGTCAAGCTATCACTTTTCACTAAGGATATGATTTCATGTCTAGGAAATCCCAAAGACTCCACCAAGAAACTCCTGGAATTGATAAATAAATTCAGCAAAGTCTCAGGATATAAAATCAATGTACACAAATCAGTAGCATTTCTATATACCAACAGCAGTCAAGCTGAAAGTCAGATCAAAGACTCAACACCATTCATAATAGCTACGAAGAAAATAAAATACCTAGAAATTCACTTAACCAAGGAAGTGAAAGATCTCTATAAAAAGAACTATGAAACACTGAGGAAAGAAATTGTGCATGACATAAACAAATGGAGAAACATATCATGCTCATAGATTGGTAGAATCAATATTGTTAAAATGTCCATATTATCCCAGGTGATTTATAGATTCAATGTAATTCCCATCAAAAGACCAATATCTTATTTCACAGATCTAGAAAAAATAATCCTAAACTTCTTCTGGAACCAAAAAAAGAGCCCAAATAACCAAACTAATCATAAATGAAAAGAACAAATCTGGAGGCATCACATTACCCAACTTCACATTATACTGCAAGGCAAGTAACCAAAACAGTATGTTACTGATACAAAAATGGAGGCCTACACCAACAGAACAGAATAGAGAATCCAGACATAAAACCATGTAGCTACAACCAACTGATCTTCAACAAAGCAACTAAAAACACATGCTAGGGAGAGGATGACCTACTCAGTAAATGGTGCTGGGAAAATTAGATAGTCACATGCAAAAGAATGAAACAGGACCCATATAAAAAATTAATCCAAGATGGATTAAAGACTTAAATGTAAGATCTTAAATCATAAAAATTCTAGAAGAAAACATAAGAAAAACTCTTCTAGACATAGGCTTATGCAAAGAATTTATGACTAAGACCCCCAAAACAAATACAGCAACAACAAAAATAAATAAATGGGACTTAATTAAATTTAAAAGCTTCTGCACAGCAAAGGAAACAATCAACAGAGTAAACTGACAACCTACAGAATGGGAGAAAATATTTGCAAGCTATATATCTGATAGAGGACTAATATCCAAAATCTACAAAGAACTCAAATGAAACAGCAAGAAACAAATAACCCCATCAAAAACTGAGCAAAAGACATGAACAGACTCTTCTCAAAAGAAGGTAGAAAAATGACCAACAAACCTACGAAAAAATGTTCAATACCACTAATTTTCAGGGAAATGTAAACTAAAACAACAATAAGATACCCCCTTACCCCTGTCAGAATGGCCACTGTTAAAAAGTCAAAAAACAACAGATGCTGGTATGGATGCAGAAAAAAGTGTACACTTACACACTTTTGGTGGAACTGCAAATTAGTACAACCTCTATGGAAAACAGTATGGAGATTTCCTCAGAGAGCTAAAAGTAGGCCTACCGTTCAATCCAGCAATCCCACTACTGGGCATCTACCCAAAAGAAAAGATGAACACTATCGTGGTGGCAGGCACACTGAAAGCCCTGACTTTAGCATTATATAGTATATGCATGTAACAAAAACATTTGTACCCTCTTAATATTTTGAAATAAAAAAGGTAAGATGTTATGAAAAGTTTATGCCAACATATTTTAAAACCTAGATGAAATGGACAGATTTTGTGAAAAATAGAAATTATAAAAACTGATTCAAGAACACCATGTGACACAAAATGATTTTAGAGATGAGTTATTCAACTGTTTAAAAACAGACAATTCCATCCTTACACCAAAGGATCTTCCAAAGAATCGAAAAAGTGGGACTACTCCTAACAATTTTATGAGTCTCATATAACCTGCATAATAAACAAATGAACAAAAGATAAGGACATTTTGAGAAGGAAATCAGACAAGCTCTCATTTATAAATGTAGATGCAAAATACTAAGGAAAATGTTAGCAAACTGAATCCTGTATTATATGAAACAATAATATATGTTGGCTAAACTGAGTATATTCCAAAAATACAAGGTTGGCTCAATCTTAGAAAATCTATTGTGGTGATTCGTCACACAAAAAAACAAACAAAAAAATCATATGAATGCCTCAATCTGTGCAGAAAAAGTGTGCAATAATATTCAACATTCATTCAGAGTTCTTGGTAATGTTTCATCTCTTACACTGCAAGGAGAGTTCATTTAGTGTCATTATTATAATTATTTTAAGTATACATACACTCATTTGCATGTATGATATAGTTCATAATAATCATAATTCCATTCAATATTATAATAGAGGTCTGTCCAATATAATGAATCAAAGAAAATAGATATAACTGATGAAAAGGAAGAAAAACTTCTTATTATTTTCAGATGATATTATATTCTATATAGAAATCCCAGAAGAATCTGAAGATACTTACTTTTAGACTTAGAAGAAAGTTATGCAGGTTGTCTATACATACGAGCTACGATTAGAAAATATAATGATGAGAAGTCATTTACAGTGTCAGTTAAAAGATAAAACTTCCATCAATAAAGATAACAAAATAGATGTAAAACCTTTACAAAGCTTTATTTAATGACTTTAAATACCCAATTAAACCAAGATAAATACCATGTACATGGTTAACAATACTTAAAATTACAACTATGTCAATTCTCCATAAATTTAATTGATTAATTTAATGCTATTCCTTTCAATAGCCCAACAGAGTTTTTCATAGAACTTGACAAACTGCTCCTAAAATTTATGTGAAAAAGCAAAAGGACAAGAATAGTCAAGAGGCCCCTGTAGAAGTGAGAATAGGAGAATTTTCTCAATCATATATCAAGACATTTATATAAAGCTTTAGGAACGGTGCTGAGCTGTGCTGGCACAGGGATAGAAAGATCAACAGAGCACAGGAGATGTCCCATACATAGACCCACACATATGCAGAAATTTGATATAAGGCAAATGTGACATTGCTCCTGGGTGAATAATACTCAGTTGAAAAATTGACTATCAATGTGAAAAAAATTAAAGTAAATACCTGCTTCACATCATACAAAAACTAAATTTGAAATAAATTAAGGACTTAACTATAAAAGGCCAAATTTTAAAATCTTCAGAAGAAACATTAGAAAACATCTTTATGACTTTGGAAGTAGGGGAGGACATCTTAAGATTCAACAGACGCACATATAATCATAAAGAAAATACTGATACAGTTGAGTATGTCGAAATTAACAACATCTGTTTATCAAAAGATTTGCAGAAGAAAATAAAGAAGCTAAGCCAGAAACACAGAGAAGATATTTGCAACACATGTAACCAGCGATGCGCTGGCGTTAAGGAAACGCGAATAATGTCCAGAAATCAATTAGAAGCAGATACACATCAATAGGAAAAGGACCAAACCCACAAACAGGCATTTCACAGATGAGGACGTCATATGGCATTTCTGTTTCTCATTCGTCGAGGATGTTTATATATGTATGTGGAGAAACAAGCTGAATAGCCTTAGTGCACATGAAGATGCTACGATTTTAATTCGCACTCACCGGATTCACAAGAATTAGAAGTCTGACAGCACTGAGTCTTGGCCAGTCGCCAAGGCTGCGCCGCGCAGTGTGCGTGGAGCGTGTTCGCGACGGTGCTCGCTCTCGAGCGGAGTTCATGGGCGTGACCGGCCGAGCGGCTTGCTGCCCGCGCGCGCGGAGGCCTCTGCACGTGTGGGGCAGAAGACACTAGGAAAATGATCTCTGTCACATTGTTTATAAAACAAAGGACTAGTCGGCCCATCGGCAGGAAAATAAACGCGCTGAGTGTGTGCTCACAGCAAAGCCCCACACACGACAAAGACGAAGCGTTCGCAGAGCTGCACCTGGCAAAGGCCAGGAATAACACGTGCAGTGCGATTCCAGTGCACGTAGACACTGAAAACACGCCAAATGCATAACGTAAGGACACATGCTTTTGTCTTTAAAGAAAAACAGAAAAATTATGAACCCAATATATAATACAGTTATTTCCAAATTATTTATTTATTCATATTACGCGGCCCCCACCGTCACGGACGCTGACCACTTCAGAACGCGCTCTCCCTCCTGCGGTGCCAGCCAGCCTGCCTCTAAGATGCTGGGTGATGAAATTGTCCAGAGGGTTACAGGAAAGACACTTGAGTGGCTGGGGCATCTTGAGGCGATGTTTTAGGAAAAAAATGTGTAACTATTTCAAGTAAGGTCATCTCAGTGTGTACTAGCTGAGCATTAGTCCTGGGGATTGAAGGAGAAAGTATTAGCAAGAGGCACACAGGGGAATTCTGAGCTTTTGGTAATGTTCCATCTCTTACACTGGAAGGAGAGCTAATTTAGGGTTATTATTATTACTTAAGCATACATATACTCTTTTGCATGTATGATATAGCTCATAATAAACATAAAATTGAAAGCCCCTACAGCCTTTCTTCAGAATAAAAATCTTTTAACAGTACATGAATACTCCAAGGAGTATAGGGTGCAAAGGGATTGTAGTTAAGCATATATTTGTGCAGAAAGCACTTTCTTCTTATTTTTTAAAAAAAATTTTGTAGAGATGGGGTCTTGCAAACTCCTGGCCTTAAGCAATCCTCCTGCTTCAGCCTCCCAAAGTGCTGTGATTACAGGCATGTGCGACTGCATCCGGCCTAAGTCTTCTTTAATTTTTAGTGTCCTTCTTCCCCTGTATGAGTTTACCTAATCCCAAGCTTCGGCATTACCTATTGTGACTCACAAGCCTTTATTCTCAGCTAGAACACGAGCTCCGTGTCCAGGTAATGCTTGCCAGCTTCCTGAAGGCATCTCACACTTAACATGCCCGTCCACTGTTGGTGCTCTGAGAAGAAGGTGTGCACGCAGTAAGTTTAATGGAGACAACAACTCCTGGGATCAACATTAATAAGGAAATGAAGGAAAAATAATTAGGCAGAGGGAGGAGTTGAACTGTGATGCAGTTGCAGCAAAGGCCCCAGCTGATCCCACTGGAAAGTTTGAAGTTAGATGGCCCTTCAGAGTTCTGCTTCTAGACATCAGGGCTGGACATTTACAGCCAAGAATGGCCGGCCATTGTGTGAACTGCCCGTCCCATCCAGGGGCAGGCCCTTTAGTGAGGGGCCTCTCTCCAGCGCAGGGTAGTTCCAGGAGAGAGACTCAGCTGAGAGCTGTCAGCCACCAACACTCTCAGCAACACTGACATAGGGTGCCTCAGACTTGAAGGGGGGATCAGGGGAGCCCAGCTGCACTCTACCCATCCTCATTATTTCTCCTTCTTGTTACTCCTCTTCCTCTTCCTGTGTGTCTGCCTTATTAGTGACATCACCATAATCGAATTTCTTGTGCCAAAATTTCTGATTGGTGGGCTTGTTAAAAAAAGGAGTGGGTCTCTGTCATGCGGGTTTCCTTCCACCACGAGCACAGAATCAGACACATAAAGTACCAGCTGTGACTAGTTATTAGAGAAATAACTTATTAAATTTAAATGAATAACTTTCAGCTCATATAAAAAGGAACTGATCACTCCGCTTGGAGAAACACTTCAGGGGGAGGGACGAGGAACAAGAAGTATGTCTTCCTTTCCCTCCTCTTCTCATTACATCTATTTGTCTCAAGATATGTTTGAATTTCCCATTTGATTTTTTCTTTGGCCCATTTCTTATTCATGTGTGTGTTTCTGATTAGGGATTTCAGTTCATTGTTATTTAATATAATTATTGACAGGGAAAGATTTACTATTACTATTTTATTAGCTGTTTTCTGTCTATCTTGTAGCTCTTTTGTCCCTATTGTCTTTTATAACTGTCTTCCTTTGTTGATTTTTTTAATGATATCCTTTGGTTCACTTCTCATTTTCTTTGTACACCTCCCACAGGTATTTTCTTTGTGGCTATCATGGGGCCTACACAAAATATCTTACAGCTATAACCATGCAGTTTAAGCTGATAACAACTTGAGTTTAGTTGCATACACAACTGCATACTGCTCCTTTCCCCACGTCATGTTATTAATATCACAAATTGCATCTTTTAAATTGTATGAATTAACATATTTTATAGTTATTTTTATACTTGTCTTTTTGACTTCCATGCCAAAATTAAAAGTGGTGTATATATCACTCTTAGAATATTTCAGGATTTTGTATGTGTCTATATATATACCTTTACCAGGAAGCTTTGTACTTTCATATGCTTTTGTTTTAATGCTTAATATCTTTTTGTCTCAACTTGAAGGTCTCCCTTTTAGCATTTCTTATAAGGCAGGTCTAGTGGTGATGAATTCTCTCGAATTTTGTTTATCTAAGAAAGTCATTATCTCTCCTTCCTTTTTGACAAGTAGTTTTGCTGAATACAAATATTCTTAGTTGACATTTTTTTTTTCTTTGAGCTCTTTGAACATATATCATCCAACTCCCTTTTGACCTGCAGGGTTTCTGCTCGGAAATCTGCTGATGGTCTTACGTTGCTCCTTTGTATGTATTGAGTCACTTTTACTATTTTCAAAATTTTTTGTTTATCTTTGACTTTTTATAATTTGGTTATAATATGTCTCAGTGCTACCTCCTTTAGATTCATTCTATCTGAGTTCGGTTGGACTTCTTGAATCTTATGTCCATTTCTTTCCTATATTTGGATAGTATTTTGATATTATTTCTTTAAATAAGCTTTCTGCCCCTTTCACTCTTCTTTTTCTAGAACTCTCAAAATGTATATATTATTTGGCTCAATAGTATCTCATAAGTCCTTTAAGTTTTCTTCAATCTTCTTCATTATTTTTTTCTTTTTGTTCACTGACTAGATAATTCCAAATGACTTATCTTCAAGTTCACTGATTTTTTTTCTTCTGCTTGATCAAGTCTGCTGTTGAGCACCTTTAGTAACAATCTAAAGTTCATTTTTTGTATTCTTCAGCTCCCAGATTTGTTTGTTTCTTTTTTATCTCTTTGTTGGCATTCTCATTTTGTTCAGTAATTGTTTTTCTGAGCTCATTGAGCATCTTTATGAAGTGTACTTTGAATTATTTGTCAGGTAATTCATACATCTCCATTTCTTTAGGGTTGATTTCAGGAAATTTATTTTGTCCTTTTATTGGGTTATTTCCCCTATTTCTCTATGCTCTTTGTAACTTTGTGGTGATATCCACGCATTTGAACAAACAGCCACCTGTCCCAGTTTTTACAGAATGTATTTGTACAGGGAATGACATTCACCATTAAGCTTATCTAGGGATTCTGGGGTCCTCTCAAATCTTTCCTATGATGTGTCTCCTCTGAACTTCTGTGTGTAGGTTCTTAATTATAGAGATTTGTTGGGTTGTGTTTTTTTTGAGGAGCATATGGTCTCTTGCCCACTCTGGTGTCTGCCTGCTGTACCATGGGTCCTATGAAATTGCAGCATGCTGCCCAGCTCTTTTGTTCTCAGCAGACCCCAGGCATTTAAAGTATGCTGGGGGTTCCATTGGCACCCCATGTTGAGCTAGTCAGAAACCAGTATTTTAGGAATTCCCCCAAAACCTAGAATGTTTGATGCATACTCCACTTTTCTGTTTCTCTCCTGAGTGAGAGGCTACTAAGCTTTATCAGCCTCTCTCTGTTCTCCCATGGGCCTGTGAAGTAGCAGCACACTCCCCAGCTCCTTTCTGTTCTCAGTGGTCCTCAGGCATCTAGAGTATTCAGGGTCCCATCAGTGTTCTGAGACAGGTGAGACAGAAGCCAGTCCTTCAGGCACTCCCTCCAAAGTCATAACATTAGATATACAGCCAAAACTTCTCTTTCCTTCCTCAGGGAGAAGCCAGGAGCTGGGAATTTCCTTCCAATAGTGTGGTGCTGTGACAGGTAGAGAAAGTATTGTGACAGGGTGTCATACATTTTTATACTGGCTTTGATGTGGCTTATTTTGCATTCATCTGAGGTGCAGGAGCCTCTTAACTGGTTTCTGGATTTGTTCATAAGGGGAATTGGTCCATGTATTGTCATTAAATCAGTATTTCCATAGGAAGAAAGAGAGTCTGGGGCTTCCTTTTCTACCATCTTGCTAATGTCACTCTCAGTAACGTGCTTTTGAGGTCATGGCAACAGGATAAGGTAAAGCATTACCACCAGGATTCCAAGCATGGAGCCAATCTAGAACAAACAGAAAGATGGATCCTGGTGATGTCATTTAGTCATTGAATTCAAGTTGTGTCTAAAGTCTACCCATGGGCTTCTTCATTTATTCAAATCAATAAATTCTTTTTTTGCTTAAACTGTTTGGGCTGGGTGTTCAGTTACTTACAATCTGAAAAGCCCTAAGTGGTAAGATTATGATGCAGATTTTTAACTGTAAAGCATTCTCTAAAAGTGACTATTGCCTAATATGTTTTTTTTTTCCTCATTCCAGTGGTATCAAAAACTGTCATAACCTATTTTCAATTTACCATTTCTACTCCCATCTTTTGCTACTTTTATTCTATGTGCACGTTCTGCAGCCACATTATTCTGTCTTTCATCCTCAAGTGTATAATTATAAGCTGTCTTTTTTTTCATGGTATTCTTCATTTTTCCCTAAAAGGCCTTCCACCATCGCATGGCTATACAAAAGCTTGTTACACTCTATGAACAAGCTTAAATGCCTCCTACGTGTGATAGTCAGAAACAACTCTCTGAGCTACTAAAATTGTGTTCACATTATTATAATTCAATAATTTGGTATTTTTGATAAGTTGAGGAGTCTACTTGCTATCTCATTGGACAAGGAACCCCTGGATGTTAAGACCCATGTCTGCTTACTTACATGCCCATTATTGAATGCTGGTGGACACGCAATAAACATTAAGTGAATGAATACACAAATGACCTCCTTAAGTGGAAAATAGGGAGATGAATGCAAAAGTTTATAGTTAGCAAATTAGTCAGAGTTCAGCAAGTAAGTGAAAGAGTACAGAGAACTTCCTTGACCCTAAATTTATCTTGTACAGACTTTACAATGGCTTTTTCTGCTTAATCAGGCTTATTATTTTCACAGTTTTACAAAGCAGCATGGTACCCTGCTGGGTTTCTTTTCAAATCATGACAACTGAACCAGATTTGGCATCCTCAAAATAAAAATATATAAATTTCTTTCTACTATTTTATCTTGCCTAATGAAAAATTCATTTATTTGGCCTTTTGTCTGTTGCTATAACTTACACTCTGGGATTTTAAAGAATGGTTTTCAGAGGAAACAGAGAGATGGTTCCTCTCCATTTCATTCTAGCTAAAGTTAACCTAAGCATTTGGAAGTTTTTGTTCCAGTTTTGTGCTGCTTTTATTTCTTTTTCTATGTTCATTCATCACCATGGATGCTATGCTTGGAGAGAAAGGGGTTTCAGTTGCAGAACTTGCTTCCTGTTAATTCTTCCATTCCAGAATATTTTGGAAACAGATGTAATGATTTAAATATAATAATAAAAGTAAAATAATTATATACAGACAACTGAAGCCAAGTGAAAATAATTTTACAAAGTGAATTTCTGTTTTCCTTTTTATAGAATGGATATAGTAATCCTTACCTCTCTGCTTTCATCCATTAGTTTAATGAAGTAATATTGAGGAGAAAATTCATATGGTAATTTTACATAAACAGGGAGATTACTGTATTTGTCCTCTGCTGCCCCATGACTCATTTTTTCATGTATTTCAGTGTCAATGCTCTTTAAACACAACAATTATATATTGAAAGCATGTTACATGACATAAAACAGAAATTTGTTCTACACCACACATACAGGCAGCATAACATATTGCCATTTTATTCAATAGGATTCAGAAGTGTATTTAGGAAATAGCTTGTAAAATTCTTTTCACTGGTTGAATAGCTTTTTGAGAGCACCAACTGGTTCCTAGTCATTTTTATTTTATTCACAGCACTAAGTTCACAGTGAATAATAAAAAAAGATCAAATTAATGCACAAATGAATGTATTATAAGAAATAGTGTTAAGGAACACAAGATGTGCAAGCAAATTGAGCTTTATTAAATATATCTATAAATATTTGAGGGAACATAAATGGCAAGCCAGCATTGGTGAGAGCACCATCCTATAAATAGCCTGATAAATATGGTTGCTGGAGAAATTTATTTTAATGTCCTAATGGTATCAAAAACAATAAACAAAATCAAATAAAAATTAATAATAACAACCAAAGGAAATTGTCAGGCTTGACATGGTGCTTTGATGTAATAGTGTGTTCCTCCTGCTCGTACTCAGGCCCCACTAACATGGTTGAATAGGATAGTACAGTTCTTTCTCTTAAAATATGTCTTCTGTACTAGTTGAACCTTTTTTTAGTCATGTCTATGTATAATTTAATTAAAAATATAAAGAAGGGCATCTAGGGCTCTCAGGAACTTCTGTGTTTGGGTTAGCAGGAAAATGAAAAGAGAAGACTTTTAAACTTGTGGAAACTATTTTCAGGTGAGAAAACAAAACAAACAAAAAAAGTAGAACGAGCGATAGAAAGAGGTATCTCGAGGTATCTCGGAGACTGCTCAGTCTGCCAGCCTTCCTTGGCAGACTGCAGGAACAACACTGCTTCCCCGGGGCCAGCTCAGAGGCATAAAGCGCACGTCCTAAACCTTGCTAGAGTTACCTAACGCTATTACCACGTCGCTCCCAGTTCTGGAAAAAGAGAAATCAAACCTTACTCCTGCACTTCCTAGTAGTGATATTTTTCAATTATTTTAGGGCCTAGGGTCGAAATCGGAAAACAAGCTAATGTAGAGACTGAACCATTTAACTACAGAGTACAGAAGCCAGTATAAAATATAATTTGTCTAGTTTTACCAAAATAAATGTTCCTGTGAACATAAACTTTTTTGCATGCTAAGAACCTTGACTTTTACAAAACAAGATGACGAGATCTAGGAGGAGAACACGTACTTGTTGTCCCTCACCGTTTCCCAAATCCAGGGGCCTCTTACTGCCCCAGGTCGTTCTCCCGAACAACTTCAGAAGACCCAGCACAAGTTCCAATTGATTACTCTACTTAGACGAGAAATTGTAAATTATTTAGCCCGGCTTTGAGACCTCACTTTACATTTGCACATTTATACTCATTTGTGCCAACAGCCAGAAATTTGCTTCGGTTTTAAAAACAATCCCGTACTCCAGCCGCGCCGGCACTCGGGGCGACCGCTCGTGTGAAGACGGACACCTGGTGGCCGACGTCTAGAACTGCAGCCCAGGAAAGGCCTGGATTTCGCTGAGGACGTCTCTTGTTTTCTTTTGTTTTTTCCCCCAGTTTCCCCCCTGCTTTCTGGGTACAGACTGCTGTTGGCGGTGGACATACTGCAGCTGTGTGCAAGTGAGTCTCAAGTTCAAGTCGAGAGATTTCCAGAACAGTTACATCAACTCCATGAAAGCTTCAGGTCACAAGTTCTCTAAATTATTTAGAAAGTCTACCAATGTAACATGTTAACAACTTTTAAAAGTTACTAAAATCTCTTAACCAAGAAGTTGAACAGGAGTCTCAATGTTTGGGAGTAAGGTTTAATCTCCTCCTAAAAACTTCTGCACTTCCTCTGTCAGGATAATGAGCTTCTTTTTGCTTTGGGGAAGAAAAAGAAGTGTTGATTTCTTTGGCACCACAAAAACAAGCATCTTGAACTTCTAAATATGGTCCTGCCCCTTAACCGACCCTGCCTCGTGTCTAAGTGCTTTTCTCCAAATTGAACTCTGCAAGACGAAAATACATAACTGAAAGGAATGGAAAGCCAAAAATCCCTCTTTCTTGTAGTTCCTGGCTCCTAGTTTTGTTCTCTTTCATTTTTAAGTTTTAAGATAAGCTTCTGGAAGCTTAAGAATAGTTCCTGAACTTTTTCAGGATACACTTGGTTTCAGACAGGGAATGGAGTCCTATCATGTTGTTGCAGCAGTAATTGAGGAGGAGAGGCACACATCAGAAAGACACAGTGTGTCATCCAATAGGTCACAGTGTCTGATAAAGGGACGCACTACAGTGCTGGAGATTCCCTGATTTTCCCTTAAGCTGCCCCAGAAGAAGGCATAGCTTAAGCTAATGGGCTGAATTCCTTGTGATATAATTATAAGCACTGCCACATCTGAAATGACAAGACATTGTGGTCAGCATATTCTTTGTCTAACTTTTATTGGTCCTTGCTCTGTGCCTGGCTCTGTGCACGAATTGCCTCAAGTCACGCCACACCAGTCCTGTCTTCCTGCTTCTGTTTCTTGTTGGCTCTGATGGACACACAGTGGCATTCGAGGCCTGGCAAGCAGAGGACTGGGGTGTCCATGCTTAAGTCTAACACAGATCTCTCAACCTGTTTCTAACTCACACGTGGATTCATACACACACACACACACACACACACACACACACACACACATATTCCATATGTGAAAGCTAAATATTTCTCTGATATTTAGGGGCTGACTGGTCAGTATTTTTATTTATCCCCAGAAAGGAGAATGGGAAAAGACATCCTTTGTTCCAAGAGAAGCACATTCATTTATGCTGCATGAAGCGGTGCACGGAATCACCTCTCTCCACCTCAGTCACGTCACTGAGAACTTTTGACAAGGATTAGGGGATACCTGAAGAAGAGTTTCCCTATAGTGACTATGAGAACTATTATAGCACAAGAGCCATTTAAATTTAGGTATACAATCCTCTTTATGAAACCCTTGTAAGCAAATGTATTTCAGGATTCAGAATTTTTCAGATGGTAGATACAGTCCATACTCCTGAATATTAGGGAATATGCCAGTCGTGGACTGTAATAGAACCCCTAATTCAGCACATGAAGAGTTCTGTGACAGAATGTGTCATGGTCAAACTAAGAAGGATAAATGAAGACTACAAGTAGTCTAACATTGGTTCAGATCAGGTGTGGGCATCAAATAAATCTAATGCACAGGAAAAAACTTGTTTATCAGACTTTTTTGAATTTTAAGTGGTGGATAACAGACTACGGCTCTGCCTGTATGTGATGATAGATATGCAGGTCATTCCTGTCCAGAAGTCTCCTATAACTCCCTGTGGTAGGTAAGACAAAGTGTAAAAGGAAACTTGGTTTCATTTAACTCATTCCCTTTGCTCATCAAAAGTCAATACATTCATCATAAAACTAAAGCTTTTAGAGGAAAACATAGGAGACAATCTCCATGATATGGAGTAAGGCAAAGAGTTAGAAATGATACCAAAAGCATGATCCATAAAAGAAAAGTAAAATTTTATCAAAACTAAAACCTTTTTCTCTGCTAAATCACTGTCAAGAGAATAAAAAGACAAGCCACTGACTAGGAAAAAATATTTTCAAATCTCATATCTAACAGAGAATTTGTACCCAAATTATGTAACAAACTCTGAAAACTCAACAATAAGGAATCAAACAACCCAATTAAAAATGAGCAAAGGACTTGCGCAGACGCTTCACCAAGGAAGAGACAGTAATCTCCCCTCCTCCGTGGGGGTTACATTCCAAGACCCCCAGTAAACCATAAATAGTACCAAACCTTATATAAACTATGTTTTTTCTTATTTATTCATACTGGTAAAGTTTAATCTATAGGTCACCACAGTAAGAGATTAATAATAATAACTAGTAATAAAATAGAACAATTATAACTGTATACTTTAATAAAAGTTATGTGAATGTGGTCTCTCTCTCTCTCAAAATATCTTACTGTGCTGTACTCACCCTTCTTCCTGTGATGACGTGAAATGATAAAGTGCCTGTGCAGTGAGATCTCATGACAGGCGATCTGATAACCGAGATGGCTCCTAAGTGACTAACACCGTATACAACGTGGATAAGCTGGACAAAGGGATGAGTCACGCTCCATGGAGCAGGAGCATAAGATTTCATCACGATACTCAGTGCACAATTTAAAAACCTGTGAATTGTTTATTTCTGGAATTTCCCGTTTAATATTTTCAGACTGCAGTTGACTGCAGGTAACTGAAACTGCAGAAAACCGAACCTTGGAAAAGGGGGACTATTTTATAAAGTACAAGAACAGTTCCTCAACACCATGAGCCATTCGGGTAATGGGGATTTAAACCATAATGAGATAAAACTACCCACTGATTAGTACATCTAAAATAAAAAAAGTGCTGGCAATACCAAGTGTTGACAAGGATGCTGAGCAAGTGGAACTCACATACATTGTTGCCAGGACGGAAAATGGCACGGCCACCTTGGCAACTGGTTGGCAGTTTCTTTATAAAGTTAGATATGCACTTGCCATGTGACATGGCAAGCCTGCTCCTGGGCATTTAACCCAGGGGAATGAAAACATATGTTCACATGAAGATTGATGCACAGATATTCAAAGCAGCTTTATTTGTGGTAGCTCCAAGCTAGAAACAACTCAAATGTCCTTCAGTGTGTGAATGGATCAACAACTGGGGCACACCATGTGGTAGAACACTACGCTACTCAGCAAAGAAAGAACAACTGGAATGAATCTCAGACGTGCTGAATGAAAGAAGCCGGCGTCAGAAGACAAAAGCAGAGTGATGGGGAAGAGATTGGAGCTGCCAGGGACTGCGGCTGGAGAGGGCTGGCGACGCAGGGGCAGCATGGGGGAGTTCTGGGGAGCGATGGAGCTGTCCTGGCATCCTCACTGTGCGGTAACCCAAATCTATGTGCTGAAATCCATAGAACTGTACATCAAAGAAAAAAGTCAATTTTTACTAAATGATAACTTAGAAAATAAAATTTTTTAAAAAAGCTAACTCATTCCTATTTGATTTCTGTATTCATAGTCTGTTGTCAACCCCGTTTTTTATTAACCGATGACATCCTGTTTTAGCCAACGCCCCACATGGCTGGGAGGTGCGAGGCATGCGTGAGTCACTGTGGCTACGGAGATGAGTCAGGCAGCGGCCCTGACCCTCAGAGCTCACAACCTGCGCGGGGCAACGAGACAGCGACATGAAGCGAGGGCGATGGTTTATGCCACAGAAACTCCAGGGCTGAGAAGGCACTGACTGCCAGGGGGCTATAAGCACAAAGAATGTTTTCTTCTTAACTTGACCAAGAAGGAGTAATTATTGTGTTTACTGATTTCTTACCGAGTATTTTTTTTTTTTTGGTAATTTTAAAGACTCCTTTGCTTTGATAAAAAAACATCAAATTTTAAAAATCTCAACAGTTGATAGGAAAGGTGCCTGCTAAATTATAAGTGTACTGAGACACGGCCTGTGACTTATTCCACTTATATATTCCAACAACTAGCACTCTGACAGATAGAAGTCTCATCAATCATTAAATATTGATTAAATAAATGAATGAAAGATGACGTCATGAATGTGATATTTTAACCAATGCTAGTCTTTATAATATTATTTTTATTTAGCTGGCATATTCATCAGTATAGCTTCTGTTGTCGTCACTTGGAGATGAAACATGCATTTTCATTAGCATGTGTACAGTCCATCCTTATGCTGTTTGGGTGGCACTCCCAATGGGAAAGTCCCTAAACATGAGTCACAGTGATTATTCATGTCCGACGGCATCAGTCTTTGAAACCAATATCTACAGGAAATGAATGCCAGGAATGTGAATGCAGATGCTTTGAGAAGACCACCAGTCCTGCCATGGTAAGTGACTGGGCAGTTATTCAAGTGGAGTGTTTGCAATGCCATGGAAACAGGCAAAGTCGGTGTTTTTTCAGGGGAAGGTGTTCTAAATCCAGAGTCCCAGTCAGGATATAAATGTGCTGACTATGAGGAATCCAGTTTCCTAAACTCAGCCCTGCCTCAGTGTCCTAGTCTGGAGGTAAAGGTCATCCACCACAGCCTGGTGTGAATGCATGACAATGAAGGTCCTGGCTTACAAGAAGTCATTAGTTTTATTCCTATCCAGGCAAAAATGAAGTTCAAAGTCAGAGTTGTATCAAGGTTCAACTTCTGTGATCAGTCAGAGCATTTTTGTTTAGAAGGGAGTTTTCTAAAGTAAGTGCTAAGTATTTTAGGCAAAGAAACCCAGCTGTGAAAATACCGTTAACATTTGTACAGTTGTTTTATATGTGGATTTATTTTTACTTGCACTTACTTTAGAGCAATTCTTTGGAGAGAAGTTCCTCTTCCCTCCTCTCCTTCCTCATGGCTGCCTCTTGCTGCCTCTCATGGGTCTTTTGAGAAATGACAGTCTCTCGTGCTAATCCTTACGGGTCACAAGTGTTCTGCATCACGGCACACCCTTGACTAATTAGCATTAATGAGTGATGCTGGGAGAAAGAACCCTGGAGAAAAAGCAGCAGGCCTGTTTTTGCCAAATTGGAATTGACCCAGCTAACAAAATTTCCAGTGTACTTTCCTATTCCCCTGCCTCTTGTGTGTTCCTGTTGCCTAAACATACATTTCTGACATGAGGTCTTGGACAGCCCATGGGGTACACGGCCCTGAATATGTTTTGTCCCCGGGGGATGGAGTCTTCATTTGTTTAATAAACTTTTTCTAAACTGTCTACTGTGTGCAGGCCATATGGGGACTAAGACATAATCTGTGCCTCCTTACCACTGTTTTAGCAGAGCTATAGAAAACATTTATCTAATTATACATTAGTTATCAGGCACCTGCTGTGTGCAAGGCATTGGGCAAGGTACAAATGGTAGAGCCTTCCAGAACATGTAGGATTTCAATAGGTAGGAAGCCAAATACGGCAGGACAGGTAGGCTGGGCAGCAAAAGGAAAAGCTCAGATGCAGGAAAGCAAAGGCCAATTAGAGGACTCCAAGTAGTAAATACAAAGAAAAAGGCCATACTGGGACCTTCTGGGTCTAGACCCAAAAGGGTTGAAAGCAGGGTCTCGAGGAGATATTTGTACATACACCAATGTTCATAGCAACTCTATTCATAATAGCCAAAACGAGGAAGCAACCCAAATATCCATCAGTGGATGAATGGAGAAAGAAAATAGTATATAAATAAGTGGAACTGCCTTAAAAAGAAAGGAAATCCTGCCACATGCTACAGCACAGATGAATCTTGAGGACAGTATGGTAAGTGAAATAAGCCAGACACAAAAAGAAAATACTGTATGATTCCACTTATATGACATAGTTAAGAGTAGTCAAAATCACGAGACAGAAAGTAGAGCGGTGGTTTGCAGGGGCTGCCCGGAGGGGAAAAGAAGAGTTACTGTTCAATAGGTACAGAGTTTTGGTTTTACAAGACTAAAAGTTACGGAGATGAATGATGGCGATGGTTGCACAACACTATGAATGCATTTGGTATCATTGGACTGTACACTTAAAATGATTAAGATAGTAAATTTTACATTATGTGTATTTTACCACAATAAAAAATTGGAAAAAGAAAGGGTATAGTGGAAAAACTCAGGATTCAAATGTTACCTCTTTCCCTTATACACTCTGAGTCTCAGTTTCTTCATACGCAAACTAAAAATAGCAATTGCACTTTTCAGAGTTGCTGTAGGTGTTCAAGATAATGTATGGAACCCACCTAACACGTGGCAGGCAGTTAGCAAATGATAGATATTTACAGCATGTTGGTTGGCCTATAGCAAACAATTAATGAAGGAGAGCATGCAAAATGAGGCTGTGAAGACAGTTTGGCACCTCAGAAAAAGTGCCTTGAATGCCTGTGTATACAAGTTGAGCTTTATTTCGTGAGCAGTGAGGAGCCATTGATGGTCAGTGGACAAGAGTGCCGTGACCACAGAGCTGCTTTCACAGCCACGGAGAGCAGACCAGGAGCAGGAAGAGAAAGAACTCAGACTGGATATCTGGCAGTTGCTGCAGTGGTTCTGCTAAGAAAATGGGAAGGAGGGGTTCATTTGGGGATGATGGCATATGGCTAGCAGAACATTTTTATTCTATTTTAAATAAAATTCAAAGTTATATCAAGAAACTTCCAGGTAGGACATAAATAAATTAATGCTATTTCCATTGTTGATCAATTCCCCGTTTTTTATCCAATATTTCAGTGAGCACTGTGTGTTTGGGGACAAAACATACATGTGAGGTGGTATCCCTCCGTCAGTGATCACCTGTGTGCTAACAGAAAGCAAGCCCACGATTTCATCTACGGCAGATCAGACGACGCCTTGGTTCTGGGGCATCTGCCGCCAAGAAACCCGCCGGCTTTCAAGGGTCCACAGAGATCAGAGTGAAAAGGGACAGGAATAAACATTTTGGAACCAAGTCCCCTCAAAGCCTTTCAGACATTTTGACATTTAAGCACATTTTGAGGGGAACAACATAATGTCCCAAAAGAGGAAATCATTAAATAAAGATATGTTAAAAAAAACTGTACAGCTGCTAGGATCATATATTTAAAGGTTGTTTAATGACATGAAAAAATGCTCATGGTATATTAATTGAGCTAAGCTAGATGACAATTGTTAGTTAGGATATCATTTTTGTTGCAAAATTAAGCATATAAAAACAACATTTATGTATTTAAGTAAAGAACTGAAAGAGTGCATGTTAAATTTTTAACAGTAGTTGTCTGTAACTGAAGAAATTATGCTAGTTTTAAATGAGCGACTACCAACTGCTAGCCTAAGACTACATTTGCTTTCTAGACATTTTTCTTTGCCCAACCTTTCCCACCCTTTACTATCCCACTTTCCGTATTATCTAAGGACCCTCCTGCTCTGTATATTTAAGTTACCTGCCTGAGCACTGTAGGTGTTCATGAGTGAAGTTTTCAACTTTTCTACACTCTTCTACAACAAAAAGATTTTAATTTTTATCATTAGAAAAAGTTTGAATAATTAGTATGAATTTGCAGTCTGCACATTATATATGGAAAACATAATTTTCTCATTTTAAAAAATTGTTAGGTAAGTTATTTCCCTCCTGCTTCCCTGAGTCCTGGGGCACGATAAGCGGCAGCACGCTTTCTAATGTCCCGGACCGGGAAGCATCAGCTGACAGCTCTGGATATGACAAGCCCTACCTCAGACCTTGTTCCGGAAGCCTCTGAACATTCTGGTCTTAGACATGGGGGAGAAACCAGAGGAAAAGATTGACACATGCATGATTGTCAGTACTTTTTTAAAGTGTGAAAATAATAAAATTATCACTCAATAGATACAATTTTGGGATACATAGGATCTTTGAAAATATGAATTCTCCGAGTGAGGAAAATCACTAAAGTTTTTGGTGGTGGCACATTCAGTATCATCTATTTAATCCAAAAACTTTATTTTACCAATGGGGAAATTAATGAACAAGCACATAACGAAATCAAGCAGGACTGCACTGCATGCACACTGGCGAGGACACCGTCCACGGCCAGGCCTCGCCCAGGCGCGCTGCAGCCTCCTGCAGTCCTCGCAGCAACCCGCATGGAAGGCGTTACTTCTGCCACAGCATTTGTTCAGTTTCCAGATACATTCCCGGAGAGGTGCAGCAGCAGCAGCATTGGGTTTTAGGCTGATGAAGCCCTTGCTGATCACCTTTTCCAATGTCCACATTTTACACGTGAGGAAGCAAAGTGCCACGCACACTGCATGACTTGCCCAAAGTCTTCAGCTTCTAGGACTAAACTTCAGCCTCTTGTCTCTATGCCCAGTGTTTTTTCATCACATTATGTTCCCTTCCTGTGTGAACTGAAATATGAATAAGTTCAATAACTAGAATTTTGATCCAATAGAGTAGGATGATATGAAGGAACTTTTTATTGATAAATCAGAAAAGCCATCACTGAAAAAATGAAGAACATACTTAAAACTTCACATCAAGGCCTTCCAGTTAATAAAAATGAAGAACTAATGATATTTAGATTCTATTCTTTAGAAAATACAAAGTACAAATCTTATTCAAAAATAAATAGATAAGCTCAATAACCCTATATCTATTAAATAATTGCATGTAAAGTGGAAAACCTTCCTATAAGAAAACTCCAGACCCAGAATGATTTCATTGGTCAATACAAGGGTTGGCAAACTATGATCCTTAGGCCAAATCTGGCCCCCACCTGTTTTTCTACAGCCCACAAGCAAAGAAGGGTTTTCACATTTTCAAATGGTCATGGAAAAAAATTCAAAGAAGAATTCTTGACACGTGGAAGTTATGTCCTGCAGATTTCAGTGTCCATAGGTAAGGTTTCCCAGGAACTCAGCCATGCCTGTCCATTTACGTCTTGTCTGTGGCTGCGCCAGCCTATGGCGGCAGCACAGTATCGCTGGGACAGAGGGGCGCGGACTGTAAAGCCTAAAGTGTTTAATGTCTGTTATTTCACAAAGGGAGTTTTCTGATTCTTGAGTTCTACTAATAAAGGAATAAATAATACCAACTCCACACAACTTTTCCAGAAAACAGAAAGGAACACTTCTCAACACATTCTACATAGTGACCAAAATATATGCATGACATATATTAATACAAGTGCCCCTTGGTATCGATGGCGGATTAGTTTCAGGACTCCTGTGGATACCGAAGTCTGAGGATACTCAAGTCCCTGATTATCAAATGTCCCACTATTTGCACATGACCTGCACACACCCTCCCACATACTTTAGCTCATCTTTAGATTACTTATGATGCCTAATGCCATGGAAATGCTATATGAATAGTTTATATTTTTATTTCTATTATTTTTTATTGCTGCATTGTTATTTTTATTGCTATTTTTCTGAATATTTTAAAGTCATAGTTGGTCATATCCATGGATGTGGGCTCCCCAAGATACAGAGGGCCAACTGTACACTGAAAACTATAGCACACGGCTAAGAGAAATTAGAAACATCAAAACAAATGAGTCCTCATGAATTGGAAGACTCAATATCACTAAAATGTCAATTCTTCCCAAATTGATCTATAGATTCAATACAATCACAATCAAAATCCCAGTAAGAGTTTTTTACTTGTGTGTTCGTTTTTGTTGTGTTTTGGTAGAATTGCTAAGCTGATTTAAGAATTTATAAGGGAGTACCAAAGACCCAGAATGGCTAAAATAATTTTGGAAAAGAAACAAAGTTGGAGTTTTTACATCATAGGATTTCAAGTTTTATTATAAAGCTAAAATAATCATGACAACGTGGTCAAGGCATAGGGTAGCCCACAGATCAATAAAACAGAATAGAGAGTCCAGAAATGGTAGCACACATATTGGAACAATTGTTTTTCAACAGAGGATCCAAGGTCATCCAATAGAGAATGGAGAAAGGGTAATCTTTTCAAAACTGGTGCTGGAACAATTGTATATCCATATTAAAATAAAAGAAGGAAGGAAGGAAGGAAGGAAGGAAGGAAGGGAAAAAGAAAAGAAAGAAAGAAAAGAAGAAAGGAAAAGAAAAAAGAAAAGAAAACAAAACAGAAGAAAAGAAAAGAAGGAAGAAAGGAAATAATCAATGATTTATATCTGCTGTCTTCCTTCCTCCCTTCCTCTCTCCCTCTGTTTGAGTACAAGAGAAAACACGTCTCTAGAATACTCTTCTGGGTAATGAATAGGTTCCTGTTAGCAGAGACAGGCTGTGACTACAGACAAGGCAGACACTGACTGCAGGACCAGAGAGCTTTGTCTTTATTGTAAAGGAAATAGGAAGCACCGTAAAAGTTTTGAATGGAAATGTGCCATAACTGGAAGGGCATCTTAGGAAGGACATTTAGACTGAAATGTGTAGGTGGATTTAAGTATGAAGAGACTAAAATTATGGAGGGTAGTACGGGAGTTTTTATGCACTCAAGGCATGAACAAACACAAGCTGGGACAGACTGGCATTTGGGGGCATGTCCCCTGCCTTCCAGGGGCTGACAAAGCCTGCGAAGAACTGAATGACACATATGAAACCAAAAGGCTATTTCATGACAAAATTGGTCAAGCAGGAAAGGAACTCCAGGGAGAGGAAGATTAGTGAAGAATTAGAGTTGAGGAAGACCTTGTGGAGGCAGTCAGATTTAATTTGTGCCTTGAAGCGGATTGGAATTGAGATGCACGTATTTGTATAACCGCATGAAAAAGGAAAAGCCCTAGGCAGGCATTATAGAAAAGTAAATGCGGCACTGTGATTCTCAAATATCCAAAGAAGAAAGTTTCAGTTTGATTTTATTTTAACAGAAGTATAGTAGGCAGAATAATAATGGTTTCCCCAAAGCTTTCGTCATTCTAATCTCAGAACCTATGAACATGTTACCTTGCATGCAGAGGGAATTTTGAAGGTGTGATTAAGGTTAAGGACTTTGAGATGGGAATATTATCCCAGATTATTTTGGGGAATCCAACCGAATCACATGAGTCCCTATAGTTCTGGGATGCTAGAAGTCCAACAGATGTCTCCCTCTTAATAACAACTTTCTGGCTGCCAGTCTCAGTGATGTCCCCTGACAATTCCTCTATTTTTTGCACTCACTTGCCTTTGAATTTTGGGCCAGCCTTGTGCCTGCCTTTAATCTATAGAATGGGACAGAAATAATACTCTGGAACTTCTAGATCCAAATCTTAAAAGGACTTCCATGCCTACCTCCTGGCTTGTAGAATCTAGCTGCTATGCTGTGAGGAGCATGGTAGCTGTGGAGAGGCCGGCGTGAAGAAAAACAGAGGCCCTCGACCAATAGCTCCAGCTAAGCTTCCTTTTCAGTACCCAGCACCGGTTGTCAGCTACGTCATTGACTTTCCAGCCATCCTAGCAGGAAAGCATGTTACGCAGTAATAGGTATTCGAGACGGGATTATTTTTTTAAAGTTCTTTTTTTACACTTTTTAAAAATTTTTATATTTTCTTCCACAAGCATATATTCACTAAATTGTAAGCATTTTGATGACAAGGACTCTATCTTATTTGCATTAGTATCCCAAGGATTAGCCCATTCCTGGCACATAAAAAGTGTTCAAAACTATTAAAGGAATGAAGAGTGAATGAATTGGTACTTAGCCTGTAATCAAAAAGAAAAAAACATACAGTGTATTAAAAATATAACAATTAATATAAGTGAAGTGCTCAGTTAAACTTGGAATCAGAATTTTCACTTGGGGATTTTACGCAAACTAAACCCTCAATATTGCCATTAAAACTAAGTAATGAACACCACCACCTCACCCCAACCCTAGCATGCACTGGTCATACATCTTAATTCTTATTCCCAAGGCAACTCCGTTCTTAGGTCATGCTGTGTATCCATGTGTGTTCTCTTCAGCAGCTCTGAATATACTCTGCAAAGTATTTTATAGGGAGCAGCTCAAATGGTTATGTTTCTGGTTGACTTTTCCATCAGAAAAAAAGTGAGCTTGTCTTAAGACATTTTTGGAAATAAAACGCTGTGCTGTGATTGTTGGAAATAGTGTTCATCCATAGGTTCTAAACAGGAATCTCAGAAGTTTTTAATTATTATATATTATTTCCTCCCTATAAGGCCCTGAGCTCATAAGAAAAAAATAATAAGAGAGTTCTTCAACTGTGGTTGGTGTGCCAGTGAGGCCCATTGAGAACTCTCGCGTAGAATATAAACCTCTGCTGACCACATAAAATTCCTGGCGTCCGGGAAGAGTCTTGTAGAAAGAGAGCACTACATTCGCTTCCAAAATAGTTATTCTACTGAGAGCTCTAAGTCCCCAATCAATTTTAAAAGACCAAATCCAAAGAAAGTTGACACGGTTCACATTTTTTAAGTTAAAGAACAATTTTTACTCCTTTTATAGGTGACAAGAGTATTGTAGTGCCGTCTTATTAGTAGTGAATAATTCTACAATACATAAATAGTTCACTTTATAAAAATATTTTAGGTGATAGTGCCAGATCAGGATGGAAATTCAAACACTTAAAACAGCTGAACTTCCTATCAGAAAAGATCTGCCAAACTAGCCAGATGGGGACAATCTGATAATAAAAACTTTTTGACACTTGAGAAAAGTATCAGGATGGTCACTCAGACTTGAAAAAAATAAAGTGATAGGGGCGAGGCTGATCCTTTGTATTTTTTAAGCCTCTATTTTGTTTAATATTGCTCTGATCTTCATTATTTTTTCTTTACACTAATTTTGGGTTGGTTTTCTAGTTCCTTCTAGTTTTTGTTTTCCTAATTCTTGAGGTGCATCATTAGGTCATTTATTTGAAATCTTTCTACTTTATTGACACAGACATTTATTGCTATCAACTTCCCTCTTAGCACTGTTTTTTCTGTATCCTGTATGTTTGAAATGTTGTGATTCCATTTTCATTTGCTTCTAGAAATTTTTTGATTTTTTTCTTAATTTCTTGATTGACCTAATGATCATTCAGGAACATGTTTAATTTCCATGTATTTGTAGTTCCCACAGTTCCTTTTGTTATTCATTTCCAGTTTTATTTATTTGTGGTCTGAGAAGATACTTCACAGGATTTTGATTTTTAAAAATTTTTAGAGGCTTGTTTTGTTTCCTAACATATGATCTATCATGGAGAATGTTTCATGAGCTGATGAGAAGACTGTGTATTCTGTAGCTGTTAGATAAAATCTTCCATATATGTCTGTTCTATCCATTTGGTTTAGAGTCCAGTTTAAACCCAATGTTTCCTTGTTGATTTTTGTCTAGATGATCTGTACAATGCTGAAAGTGGAATGTTGAAGTTCTCAGTATCATTGTGTTGGGGTCTATCTCTCTCTTTAGCTCTAATAACATTTGCTTTATATATCTGGATGGCCCAGTGTTGGGTGCATATATATTTACAACTGTTATATCCTCTTGTTGAATTAATCATTTTATTATTATATAATGATCTTCTTTGTCTCTTTCTATGTTTTTTGACTTCAATTTTGTCTGATATAAATATAGCTACATCTGTATGCTTTTGTTTGCAGCTTGAATGGAATATTTTTTTCCATTCCTTTATTTTTAGTCTATTTTTGTCTTTACAGATGAAATCAGTTTCTTGTAGGTAGCATATCGTTGGATCTTGTTTTTGAAAATCCATTTACCCAGTCTGTATCTTTCTTGGGGAATTTAAATTGTTCACATTGAAGGTTGTTATTGATAGGTGAGGACTTACTCCTGTCATGTGTTAATTGTTTTCTGATAATTTTGTATATCTTTTGTTCCTTTCATTCTCTTTTAGTATTTACATTTATGCAAATTTGGTGGTTTTCTGTTATGGTAATGTTTGACTCCTTTTTCTTTCTCATTTGTGTATCTGCTCTCCCTGTGAGTTTTACCCTTTCATATGTTTTCTCCATGGTAGATACTGTCTTTTCACTTCCAGATGTAGGACTTCCTTAAGCTTAAGCGATCTTCCTAAGCGATCTTCTAAGGTCGGTCTAGTGGTGATGAATTCCTTCAGTTTTTACATATCTGGGAAAGACTTTAATTCTCCTTCATTTTTGAAGTGCAGCTTTGCTGGGCAGGGTTTTTTTTTTTTTTTTTTCCTTCAGCATTTTGGATGGCAGGCTTTTGGGTTTTTTTTCCTTTAGCACTTTGAATATATCAGCCCATTGTCTCCTGGTCTGTAAGGTTTTTGCTGAGAAATCCACTTAGACTGATGGGATTCCCTTATATGTGACTTGATGCTTTTCTCTCCCTATTTTTAGCATTATATCTTTGTGTTTGACTTTTGAAAGTTTGACTATAATGTGCTTTGCAGAAGACCTTTCTGGGTTGAATCTATTTGAGAATCTTTGAACTTCCTATATCTGGATGACTTGGGAAGTAGTTAGCTATTCTTTCATTAAACAGCTCTCCTGGAATACCTAAAATTCAAATGTTTGGTCACTTTTTGGTGTCTCATGTCACATAGACTTTCTTCATTCTTTTTTGTTCTTTTTTTTTCCTTGTCTGATTGGGTTATTTCAAACAACCATTCTTTCAGTTCAGAAGTTCTTTCTTCTACTTGATCTACTCTATTCTTGAAGCTCTAAAATGTATTTTTTATTTCATCATTGAATTCTTTAGTTCTAGGACATCTGATTGGTTCTTTATTTTTATGATATCTATCTTTGTTGAATTTATTCAGATCATTAATTGCATTCCTGATTTCTTTACATTTTTTATTTGTGTTTTTTTGCATCTTGCTGAGTTTCATTAATATTATTTTTAATTATATTTCAGACATTTCATAGATTTTCTTCTTTTGGGGACCTATTACTAGAGAGTTATTTCGTTCCTTCAAAGGTGCCGCATTTCCTTGCTTTTTTATGTTTATTGTGTCCTAACATTGATATCTGCACAGCTAGTGTAATAGTCACATTTTCCAATTTTATGGTTTGGCTTTATTAGGTCACGACTTTTTCCTGTAGATGTACATATAGTGTTGGTTGGATAGGGTGCTTTGGTTTTGGTGCTGGGTGAGTACAATAGTGTGGTCTCCATATGATTTTTTTGACTGTTATCAGCATCAGTGGTATTGTGTTCTTCAGTGGTTTAGGCTGTGGTTGTTATTGGAAGCTGTGGTGAGGCTTTGCTGGGGATAGGGATGCCAGATTTGCCAGTCCTCAGGCACCAGTGGTGGTGGCAGTGGGCCCAGAATGCTGGTCCGTGGGGTCCTGGGCAGTGTATGTGAGTGCTAGCTGTGGCAGGTTTGTGTGGGTTGGTCCTTAGGCTAGCAGGAGGTGTCCTTGGGTGCCACTGGTAGCAGCAGTGGGCAGGGTGGGCCTAACCTCAGGCCCCTGAATGGTGTTTGTGGGTGCCAGAGGTTGTGAGTGGAGTGGATCAATTCCCAGGCCCCTAGATGATGTGCTCAGGTGCCAGTGATGGTGGCAGTGGGCAGGACAGACGTGTCCTGAGGCCCCAGATGGCATAACAGGCGCTGGAAGAGTGAGCTTGGTGAGCCCATCCTCAGGCCCTGGGGCAATATACAGGCAAGCTGGTCCCCAGGCCTCCTGAAGGTATGTGCAAAGTGTGCATTATTTCTGCTACTGGAGGGGACAGGGTTGCTGTCAGTAGCAGCAGCCTCAGACAGGCAGCTCTTAGGCTCTGGGGATCATGTGCTTTGGCTCCCTTTGTCCTCCCCAGGCAACCTCTCTGATGTGCTGTACTGCCTGTTCCCTGGGATATAGGACACTGCATGAGCTAGACTGCTGGGGACTCAGTCGCACTGCTGGGTCCAGCCAGCACTGAGATGCTGCAGTTTTCTGGGTGAATGTGGAGTGATGTTAGTGGGGCTCCGGGGATAAGGACATGCAGGGGCTGTTGGGACCCAGAGAAGCATATAGCCTGGTGGGGGCTGGGCTTTTAAAATGATGTCATACTTTAGCTGCTTGGATCTCAGGGGATGTGTGAGACCCAGTGCAAACTCCCTCTCTGGAACAATGCTATTACATGGACTCCAGGTAGCTCTCTATACTAGTCTTAGAGCCCAAGAGGGCCAACAGGCTTTCCTGTGACGAAGACTGCAGGAGTCTATGGTGGGAATGTGGACCACTTGGGATTTCTTGCTTACTTTTTCCTCCTCAGTGCAAAGTTCTTCCTGGCTCTGAGCTGATCCCGGCCGGACCAGCTGCTTTGCTTCCCTCTCCTTCCACACACCAAAAGTTCCCTGTTACTTTCCTGATGAATCCCAGTGTTCTCTCTTAGATGCTCTATTTGAGGTGTGGTTATCTATTCACTGTTTTGGTCTTTCTTTCTGCAGGAAGCAAGTGCCAGGCACTGCTAGTCAGCCATTGTTGAAACTGGCTTTTTCCCACGTTGGTAAAAGATGGTGCAGAATACAACAACTATTAGTACAGCCAGTACAACAGGTTTCACTGCCTGATTTGTGCTAAGGGTGGGCAGGTTTGTCAACATCATTTTTGCACTGTCAGTACAAAAATCAACACAGTGAAAGCGCAAATTGCACTTTAAAATTATTATGACAATAGTTTCTTAAGGATCCCAGGTATCTTATGGAGAATACTTTGAGTACATAAGTGTCAGAGCTCTCCCATCTGAGAGACAAGTGAGCTTGGAATTTGTAGATCAAGGACTGCTCCAGAGATAGGCATGGCTTTCCCAGCACTCCTCACCTACTGTGCACACAGGCAGAACAGGTTTCAACAACTAAGGAAAGGCATGCAGGTGTTGGAAGTTGGATAACAGGAGGGCATGCTCTGCAATAGAAGAAACCACGGAGAAATAGGAGGGAACTGAGATGGCCTGTTATAGCCACAGAGATAGGTAGGGGTGGGTGAGAAGTGACACAATCCCTCGCTCTGTCTCCCCCCTCAGCAAGAGCAGTTCCACTCTCAACTGTTTCCTATATTGAGTTCTTATGTAATAGATCACTTGGTTCGCATTTCATTACTAAGGAAATACAAAAGGTTAGAATTATTGAATTAGATGATCTCTTCTAACTTTAACATTTTATGATCATATTAACAATTACCGTGAGATTTCCAATGTGGCATCCTAATTAAGTAATCAAAAAAAAAAAAAAAGAAAAGGCAAGATAGAGAAAGGAAATGTTAATTAGATGGCAGCCTCTTTCAGGCTGACTAGTGAATCTTGATAACTATAGCATCTGCAAATTACTTCCTTTATTGAGTTTTTCTTCTTCCTCTCTACCAACTCTTGATTTACATTCAGTTTGCTGCTCAACTCATGTATTGGCTCCTATAAATGGAGGTTCTGTGTACGAAGTATTCCAGGTAAGGGCTGTCCCAGTGCTTCACTGCTGTCACCAAGGACACAGGTCCTTTCTGTGTTTCTGCCTCCACGTGGTTAGTATTGCCCTAAAGCTGCAAAGAAAGGCTGATGTCTTCTGTGCCTTCCATGTGGCTGCCTGCAGCAAACTGGCTTCTCCCTGGTTTGCTCATAGATTGAAGAAACCACTATTTCATCTTTGGCAGAGGCTAAGAGAAACATAGCTCAGAATTCCACTGTGACTTCTTCCACAGAAACGTTTGTAAATAAACTATTTTAAAATAAATACTAATATACAGTAACTTGTAAGTGGTCCAAAATATATACTGCATCCCGTGACTTACCACCTTGGTTATGGAGCTACTATGCCTGGGATGAGGAAGACTCTTGAATTGCCCGATACAACCCTTCCTTACTGTCAGATAGGAGACCAAGCAATAAGTATGATTATAGAAAGTGATATCAAAGTTACATTTCTTGAGTACCTGAATTTGGATGTCACACACATTACTGTAGCCAGGTAGTCTTCTGCTCTTCTTTTTATTTCTTTGTTTTTTAATTGTGGTTAAAAAAAAATACTTGGCATAGTATCTTCGAATTTTATCCATGTTGTAGCATATGTCAGAATTTCCTTCCTTTTTAAGGCTGAATAATATTCCATTGTATGTATATGCCACGTTTTAAAAAATATATATTTTAGATTTTAACCACTTATTAGATATATGATGTGCCACTATTCTCTCCCATTCCGTAGGTTGCCTTGCCACTTTCGATTTTGCCCTTTGCTGCATAGAAGCTTTTTAGCGTGAGGTGGCCCTGCTTGCCAATTTTGGTTTGTTGCCTGTGCTTTTGGTCTCATAGCCAATAAATCATTGCCAAGACCAGGGACAAAAATCTTTCCCTCTATGTTTCCTTCTAGGAGTTTTATATTTTCTGATTTTACATTTAAGTTTTTAATCCATTTTGAGTTGATTTTTGTGTAAGATAAGGGTCCAATTCATTCTTCTACATTGGGTATCCAATTTTCTCCACGCCAGTTTTGGGAGACGGTCTTTTTCCTGTTGTGTATTCTTGGAATCCTTGTTGAAGATCATTTGACCTTACATGTGTGGGTTTATTTCTGGTCTCTTTATCCTGTTGTATCTGTCTATATGTCTGTCTTTATGCCAGTGCCATACTTATGCGATTGCTGTAACTTTTTAATATGTTTTGAAGTCAGGAAATATAAGGCTTTCCCTGTGTTCTTCTTTCTCAAGATTGTTTTGGCTATCTGGGGTCATTCGTGATTCTATATGAATTATAGTATTATTTTTTCTATTTCTGTAAAAAATGCCATTGGGATTTTAATAGAGATTGAATTGGATCTGTAGATTCTTGGGGTAGCATAGTCATTTTAACAATATTAAGTCTTCTAATACATGAACATGAGATGTCTTGTTTATTTTTGTATTCTTTAATTTCTTTCAGCCATATTTTATACTTTTCAGTGTACAAGTCTTTTGCCTCCTTGGTTTAGTTTATTCCTGTTTTGTTTTGTTTTGTTTTTGATGCTGTTATAAATAGGATTATTTTCTTAATTTCCTTTTTGGACTGTTCATTTTCCCTGCCTTTAAAAAACATTCTTCCCAGTGCCAGAAAAGGGAACTATCTGCAGCTTCTTTCTTAGAATCCCGTGTTTGAAGGGACTTGAAGATGTGACCCTCTCATTCCGTAAGAAAATTAACTAGTCATTACTTCTTGTGATCCTCAATATGCTGTGAGGTCAGAGAGGTCTTCCTACTGTCCCAAGGTCCTTATTTTGAAAGTCCTTGCAAATACCAATCATGGGTACATATGCAGAGGGGGCAAGGCTTGGGGAATTTATAAGGTGCCTCCTAAATTTAGACATGACTCAGTCTTCGGTTTATTCTTCTTCATTGTGGGAACTTCATTCTGGTGATTTGTAGAACTTTTCTTTTAAGTTGTAGTATTAAAACAAACACATCAAAGAAACAAAGATGTCACAGTTTGCTACAGGCACCATGCTTTGTCCCTGTTGGTCTCTGGGGTGCTTTCAGTGGCACGACAACTCCCCCTCCTCCCCCAAAAGATTACACTTGAAGCTATTTCTTTTTCTGACTGTCTTCGGACTTGGTTATTGGAAGGGAGCCATAGCTGTCTAACTCGATCACTTGGTACTGCTGGTCTCGGTGTTACTGAGTGTGGTATGAGGTTGCCTCTCAACAGGGGAGTCAGGCCAGGAAACCCTGCCTCGCCAGGAGCAACAGCTGAGGGGGTCTGGGAATGCAGGGAAATATCTGGGAACCTGTCAGCTGCCTGGAAAGAGCTGTTAAAACTCCCCACACCAGCTCTGAGAGTCACCTGGGGTTGTGGCAAAAGCAGGGGGCTGGGGGTATCACTGCCCCTGCCAGAGACTGTTGTGCAGAAAGTCCTGGAAAGGCATGCCACAGGACAACTCTGGGTCTTTCTAGAAAAGAGTTTGTCTTAGGCTCAGAACATTTTTGATTATTTTACCTATACAACCTAAGTGCCAGCCTAGAATGATTCAGGGAGACACAACTGCATTCAACCCTTCTTTCGTTTTTTTTCTTCTTTAATCAAAAGCACACATACACACATATTGACAACAAACAAATAGAAACCAGTCTTATTTACTTTTTCATTGCAAAAATAACATATAATGCTCATACAAATTTCTAAAATA
This sequence comes from Propithecus coquereli, assembly GCF_000956105.1. NCBI lineage: Eukaryota > Metazoa > Chordata > Mammalia > Primates > Indriidae > Propithecus > Propithecus coquereli. Next base: position 672,298 of record NW_012153685.1, read on the forward strand.
CAATGAAGTACATAGTAATAATTAATAACAACAATAATAGCAACAACAAAAAACGTACTTACAGTCCCATCACTCAAAGATAAGCACTTGAGATGTTTTGGTACATTGTCTGTCTAGCCTTTCTTTTTTCCCCTTTACATTTTGCATGTATGTGGAATCCTAAAATTGTTTTATAACCAGTTTTATTTTTTCGTATAAAACTGTCCAGTAAACATTTGCCCAAGTTATTAAATAGTCTACTAGCATCACATTAGCCACATATTATCTCTTCACTCAATGAAATGAGTTTTATTTCCTTCTCAGATGATTTAAGCTTTCTAAGAGTCAGTTTTCTTATCTGTATAATGGGCATACTTATTGAAGATATTTCGAAGAGTCATTAAAATCAGCAGCAGAGCACCTGCCGTAGTAACCACTGAAAAAGTGTAATTTCTTGGTGTTACTTTTACCACTTCTCCTAATATTAGAGTGTATTTAATTGTTCCCTATTGTTGCATTTTCAAAGCACTCCTTTTTACAAATCAAAAATTTTTTAGACTAAATAACTAAAATAGATTTATAGGATCAAACTTACAGAATCAAGGATTTTAATTGTAAAATTCTTGACTATTTTTTATTGCTTGGTAAACACGATCTGAATACCTCTATGAGTACGGCACTGTGCTAGATGCCAGACTTTATGTAGTGCACACACAGGAAACATAAATGGACATGAAAATATATTGGCTTCTAGAGCTTCTCTTGATTTTTTTAAAAAAGTATAAGGCAATAACTAAAATACACTCTCTATAGTATTCTAAGGAAGGCTTGGCTGTTTATGCTGAACTGCTGAGAGAATAGGAAGAAAATGCATACTTGGCTTGTGCACATTACTGTGAGCATCTGAGCACTAAGCGCCATTCTGTCAAACACAAACCCGATTCATTTCAACTTCCACTACACTCTGTTTCTGCACAGACATAAGATCACAAGATGAAGTTAGCGGGGAGAGGCACAGATAGATTCCTGGAGTTGTGCAGAGGTCCTTGAGGTAGTTATAAGGCTCCTGATAGTCATTATGAGAGAATAGATACGAAGATAAATTAGATGTAAATCTTTTCCTTAACTGTCAGCATTTAGCAAACTGATAAGAAAATTGCAAGAATAATTAAAGAACTCTAACTGAAGTGCTATAGTTGTTGACAGTAGGGATGACAATAAATTTTACATCCAGAGAATAAGGAAAGGCTTAACTTGAGTCCCAGAGGGTGAACAGAATTTGAATTTGAGTGGGTGAGGGCACCGCACTCCAGACCAGGAGAATGGAATGAGAAAAGGCAAAGGAAAGTGAATTATGAGTGGCAGGTATGGAAAGCAGTGAACAGCTCAGCTTGGCCAAAGAAAAGAGTGTGGACACCAGATGATAAATGCTTTTACTGTGCACTAACTATGTGATAACTCCTGAGCAGAAGGCTTGACGTAACATCTTGTTTGAAGTCTACAGCGCTGTGATAGACCATATGTATCATGCCCCTTTTACATATTGGGACAATAGAGTCCCACTGAAGACTTTAGGCAAGAAAAAATGGCTCATTTGAAGATGTGCTCCCAGAAAATTAACTTGATGGCTATTTTCCAAAGGGAGAATAGGAAGATCTTAGGAGGATTGATGATGGAGTTGGTTTGGAACATACTAGGTTTCTAGAACAGCCAGAAGTAGATCTCCAGCAGACTACAGGAAACAGGACATTAGAATCCAAGAGACAAAAATTTGTGAGTAGAAATGCAGTAAGAGTTAAGAATAGGCTAGTAATGAGGCACGTCTCACAGAACTGGTCATTGCGTAAGGTTGCATCACAGAGACATAACAGGCCAAGCAAACTCCCAATTTCTGAAGTTACAGAATTATTTGAAACTTATTATCATACAACTGTTTAGCTCAAAATTATGTTTAGTGAATTTTAATTAAGCAAGACTAGCTCTTCAAAAGGTCATTTTTTTTGTTTGTTTATTTTTACTTTTTGGGGAAACTTTCAGAGCAGTGGTGTGTGTGTGTGTGTGTGTGTGTGTGTGTGTGTCTGTGTGTGTGTGTGTGTGTGTGTGTGTGTGTATAAATATCTCACTTAAGTCCCTTTGGGCTCAGCCCTTGTCCCTGTGTATTTTGAGTGTTAATGATAAGAGAAGGCCTTAAAGAGACTTATGTGAAGTCATTTAGAACATGAACTTGAACTATGGTTGAGTAAAGCTACTCAGATTGGCTAAATTGTAAAGATTTTCTTCTTTTGTGGTGGGTATTCCTAATGAGAAACTTAAGAAATAAAGTTCATTTTATGTACAAATGTTTCCATTTGAAGTGTTTTTTTCCCTTAAAAGCAGAATAAAAGCAATTTTCATGACGTGTCCTTCAAAATTGGATAGCTGGTAGCATTTTTTTTCCCTAAGTACCCAAAGTAAGAGACTTCCTTTCAAATCTAAAACATAAATCATAATCATGCTCTCTTTCTGAGGCTTCTGCCTTTTGTCAAATTAACAGCTCTAGAAAGCAGCACATATTTTCGGCTGACCTGCAGTTGGACCTAACATTTCTTCCCCCAACTGTTCTCAGACATTTTCGTCGTGGAGGAGAGAGAAGACACACTTTCAGGATCTGCTGTGTGTGGCCCAGATCCTGCTCACTGGCCCCAAGCAGCTAAATTGCTCTGCCTCTCAGGGGCCGCTTTTGGCTAATGAATCCTTAGCTCTAAGTTTTTCCTTCTTCTAATGAGAGCTAATAAAATGCATTTAACTCCACTAATGCAACAAAAACTCAGCATTATTTCATTGTATCTACTTAATAAGAACCTTGTTTAATATCAAATTACAGCCTGTTCAGCCAAAGCATTAAACTGGGGGAAGTCGGCCTGTGAGAAGGGAGTATCAAGTGGTCTAATTTGGACATTCCTCCTTAATACGCCCTGCAGTATTATGTGATTGCTTAATTCATTTAGCCGAGCCAGTCTGATCCATCTGCCAACTGTCGTGTAAAATTTACTGCAATGCTAGGCAACCAGTCCCACCACACAAGCTAGAAATATAGTATTGCTTTTCGTGGGACCCAGTTATTAACAGTTGTTTGGGGAGAGGTAACAGGCAATGGCACAGATACTGTTGCAATAAGGAAGACAATTTGGATGTGTCTCATTTTATAAAATAGTTACAGCAAATCCAGTCTTGATTAATCAAATTTTTTTCTAAGTGTTTATGGTCTAGTTTCAGAGGCAGTTCAACTTCAGATTTATCTTCAGTGAGCAGTGATATCTGATCCTCTGCTTATCATAGCTATGAACTTCTTTGTCTTCTTTTGAAACAACACCTCTCTCAAGAAACTAACAGTAACAAATGTCTATTGAAAACTTTCCACTTAAAGTAAAGAATCATTTTGTAATTTGAGCAACCATTGCTTGAATTAAAGTTTCATGTATATCAGATTTCCTCAAAGTGAAGCACACCTGTGCTCTCATTACCTGTAAACCAGAGGTAAGAACCTTAATTTTGAGTTTCTCCATCAAATTTAGTGATCTGGAACTATTTCTGGTCCTCTTGTCAGCTGAGAGAGATTATATTGAGAGACCTTTTCGGTTCCCCAAGGTACAGGACTCTATTCTTTTTGATACTTGCTTATTAAACTGGTAGATACACTTCTCTTGGATTTTTAAGGGAGTTAAAAAGAATTGTGACTTATCCATGGATTTATAAAGAAAAAAAGAAGTTGGGGGACGAGAGAAGAGCTTCTTTCTATCTTTTTATATTTATTCTGAAAAAACAAATTGTTATATTTAGATATGAAAATAGTTTACAAACTATTTAGGAAAATGCCAGTGTAAAAGAGTCACAATTATCTCTTGAGACCTTGTAACTGGTCACTTGATAAGAGAGAAGGTGAAGATGGCAGGACTTCATTCAAGACTTACCTTGTAGAGATCATGCAGGAATCCTTAAGACCAGAAGGTTGTTGTTGCTGGATTTTCAGTAAGTGGCTTCAGTCAAAATTTAATTATGCTAACTAACAAGGGTAAATTACTCTTGTAACTCCTTGGTAGGTGACATTAAAAAGAGATTCTAGATCCCTCTAGCCAAGGACAAAATAGGTAATTGCTGCCAGCTATAACCATATAAACTTGTTCCATAGTATTCCAACATCCTAGAATATTAAATGGGTATTTCCACCTAAACAAGAAGTATACCTTTGTTCAAAAATGACTCTGGATCAGACAAACAGAACTTTTTTGTACCTTCTAGGAATAAATTTAGTTTTTTTTTTTCCTTCTTCCAAGCCTAGTTCTGGTCAGAATATAAAATAAATTTCAAAACAAAATGACGTATGATTTCAGATAATTGCACAAAATAAACTAGTAATAAGAGAGGCAATATGTAGTGCTTTTGTATGATAGGGAATGCTAGTATGAAAATACGTCCTATATAATCTGTTTTCCTCTCCATGTTTGAAAGACTCTGTGGTTGTAGATCATTTTTGCTTTTGTAAACAGTACCAGATAATTTCATACCAAGTCTTTCCAGCTAAGTTTTTCAATGTATTGGTAGAGAAATGCTTCTAGGTAGCTTTGTGATCAGACTGCATTCTTTCATATGCTGATGAAAAATTAACTCAGAGAAGCTTCTGAGAAAGCAATCAAGAACTGAGTTGTCCTCAAACAAAACTCAGAAAGATGCCCTTTTAGAAAGCTAGTCTTCTCTAAAACTTAGGGAAGACTAGCCTTGATCCAAACTAAGTCATTTCCAGAAATGGCTAGGCTTAACTGGTGTATAAGTAGAGATTTTCCTTCCTGAGATATTGTATTATTAAACTCATGTAACTGTTAGAAGGAGTTTCAGTTACTTCAGGGAAGAGGCTAAAAAAGGAAGGGGTTTATTATATCCCTAATGGGCCAAGGCTTCTAAAGGTATCTTAGCCTCTGTGTTCCTAAAATAAAATGTAACCCTGACTAGAGCAGCCTTGCCTGGGATTTAGTATGCTTTTTATTTTCTCTGTATCAGACATTCTGGAAGTGCTTCTTTTAAAGGACCGAGACTGTGGTGACAGTGAATGAAAAGAGGCCACGAAATCTCTTTAAAATCCTAAACTTGTAACACATTGATTGCTACACTAGGAAAAAAATATTTTTCCTTGGGGCCATGGTGTTTTATTACAAAAATTGAATAAAAACTTTACACACATAACTAAAGCAAAACATCGCATTACAAATGCTGAATGAGTGCTGCAAAAAGAATGCTCTAGAAGCCTAGAGAAGGAGAGCCCACTATGGTGTGATGATTACAGAAGGCTTCACAAAGAGTAAATTTAAGTAGGACACTGAAAGAGGAGGGGAAGATTAGCAAATGGAAGACATTGCAAGAGTCAGGAAAATACAAGTGTAATCAGAAATGCCAGGTGGACCCATGTTGCTCTGAAAATGGACATGCAGGTCGGGCAGGCTGGAAAATATTTGAAAAGGGGTGTCCATAGTCATACTAGATTTGCTCATTAGAATAATAATTACTCATATATACATATATGAAGATAGAGATACTAGGAAACTATTAGCAAAATATGTACTTTGCACTCTTTTTCTACTTGCACAGAGAATTCGGCACAGTGTGAGTGGTCACATCATCTCCATCCGGCCCATTTTGTGACCCGGCACACACAACTACCTAGTAGCTGGTGCCTGGATGCGGTGCTTTGAAAAATGGAACAAACCGGTCAGTCATTGCGTCATCTTCTGCTTCTCACCACCAATAACCCCTAACCTCCTTAAATCATGTCTCAATCTCAGTCCTTTGTGGGACTGAGAGTTTTTCGAAGAGAGTCCACCTCTCTAATTTTTTAATAAAAAGGATATAGCATTGTTGGAGCTGGTGGAATGATCCTAAAAGGATTTCAAGGCTTAAGAAAAAAAAAGTAACTTTAATTCCTATCTAGAGGCAGTTCCTCTGGTCCACTCAGGGGTGAACCAGAGATTCTGCCTTCTCCTTCCTCTTTCCTGGGTCTTTTCCATCTTAAAATAGCACCTTCTTGACTCACTCAACCTTGCAGTGCAACTAAACCCTGTTGAGAGTTGTTTTCTATACCAGCTGTTCCATTCTCTTCTAGTCTGCAGTTGAATCCCCACCTTTCCACAGAAAATGTCAATGTCACCGACGAACTCCTTATTGCCAATGGCCAATTATCATTGATCTTACCTAACTTGGCCAATTGACAGCATTTGAGATGATGGATTACTTCCACCTTTTAAATACTTTCTCTACTTCCAAAATAATACACTCTTGGTTTTCCTCCTAAGTTTTGGACACTCCTTCTCAATCTACTTTGTTGTTTTCTCATCTTTTTCTTTACCTCTTCATATTAAAGTACTTTGGGGTCGATCCTCAGAACTCATCTCTCTTTTAATCTTCGTTCACTCCATACTGATGACTTCCAAAGTTACATCACAAGTCCAGATTTCACTCATTCATGCCACACTGAAATATCCAATCATCTATTTATCATTACCACTCGGATATCTAACTGGTATCTCAAACTCAAGATGTCCAAAACTGAATTCCCTATTTTTCTTCTATACTTATGCCTCCTTCATCCTGCCCTATCCAGGGTCTCAAAATGAAAATCTTAATATTATTCTTCACTTGCCTCTTTCTCTCATGCCCTATTTTTAATTGTCAAAAATGTGTTATGTTATTGAAAATATAACAAAAATCCACAATGATTATTAGAGAACTGGCTTTTACCTGACCCTTGTCTTGAATGGGAATGTGTGTGGAGGGGGGAAGCATTTTGCCCTCATAGGTCCGACCAGTGACATTCTAAGGGAATGTCACACACATACAATTTAATCTTGAAAAAGACAGCATTTTTAGATAATGATGAGAGAGACTCAGTAGGAAATAGACCGGACTGTGCAATTTCACACTGAAGAGCAAATGTTATCTGTCTTTACCTCTACTATAAGAAAGCAGCATCATTCCAGTAATGAAACAAACACGGGCTTCACTGAGGCTTGCAGAAGAAAGAGGCAAGCAGTGGAGGTAGATTTCTGCTGCACTGTGCACAGCTGGTTTTAAAGGATGCCTCCCAGATGGTGACATCTGTCAAGGGTAAGTGCTGTATCCACACGCATTGGGGAAGTGCCCTGTGGCGAAGCCATCCTCTTCAGAAGGAACATTTGGAAAATAAGTTTTCTGATTGGCTAAATTTACACATTTTTAATGATCATGGATTTAGTTCCACCTCAGGCAAAGATCATTTTAAATTTGTTATACTGTCTATGTAAGTCTTTTTCTGAAGGATTTAATCCATTATGTTTCTCCCATGATTCCAACCACACACAAATGTGCATCCTGGATATTTCCAACCACTGTACATGATCAACTGTCTTCAGCATAATCTGAAGCTAAAGATCTCAAACTGATCAACTCCAACACCAGCTAGTTGATAATCACCAAGCCTGATTGTCAAATCATTTTTCCCTATTAATTGGCTATGAAAAAAGTCATGGTGTCTCAGGTGAAAATGACTTGGTCAATCCTAACTTGGGCCTTCTCAGACCTGCTTTTGTTGTTATTCTAAGGAGAAGGAATTTGTTACACCTGTGGAAGCAAATTATTTTCAACAAACAAAAATGCAGTATCTACAATGTGGTATCGGAATTTCAGGTGGTCCCTAAACTCTGTGTAAAGCACTTTTTAAATTCTCTATCAACCTGTCCTGGGTCACATATATGTGTCTTTTTACTTCTTTTGAGGGTATTTGGGTCTCCCTTATACTCCACCCCCATTTTCTTAAGGGAGTTTGAAATAGCAAGGTTGCTGTCGTCCAAGACAGTGTCTTTCAGTCACGGAGTTGGGCAAAGTCTAGAGCCGCCTTTGTCAAGGCTGACCCTTCAAGGCCATAGACAAGCAGGTTCCCAGGTGAAAGGGAACATGCCTTCATGTCAGGCATGAAACACATGAGAGAATGTGCACACCTGTTAAAGGACACAGGAAGGTAATTTCCCAAAATGTATTTTGCAATGAGTTCTCATTTCTCTGCATAACAGCTCTACCGTGCACCTGACTGTCATTGCCCTAGGGAAAAATCGGAACTGGCGTATATCTAATGAGCGAAGTGTAGTTTATTCTACAGCAGGGATCGTCTTCAATCATCACCTTACTCCGTCCTCCAAACACTCCCAAAGCCATCCGCAGAGCTCCCTTCCCACGCGGGTCTCTGTTCTGTCCTCCCAAACGAGGCAGCTCAGAGTAGCTCAAAGCCCACTGTCTGCAAATTTGAAAAATTACCACTGTATCTTAAATGCTTTGTTAAAATTGTCAACATCACACAAATTAGAAGTTTATTATGTCAGCGTTACATGGACACTAAAAGAATGAGCTTTATTGACAGACAAGCTTGGGTTTAAGTCCAGACTTGTTCATTTTCTACCTCTGTGACTCATCAAGTGACATCATCTCCCTGAATTCTTTTCATCATCTGTAACAGTGGGATTATAATAATTCCTAAGGTAGTGTGAGAATTAAATGAGACCCTATGTATAAGTTACCTTCATGTAACTGGAGTTCCATAAATGTTAGTTATAATGATATATAACAATTGTTATTATATTGTCCTTTTAAGCAAATGCTTCTTCAATTATTCAAGTCATATTGGCATTTAATTTTCATAGGGATTTTAACCCAAGTAGGTTATTAATATCCAGACTACTTGCTTGCAATTATCTGGATCTCTCACCTCAGCAACTAGCATAACAATTATCATCAATAAATAATGTTATTTTATTTACTAATGATGCTTCATAGTGTTCGGAATAGCACTGAGGTCTTGGGAGGATGGAAATTTTCCTTGCTCCTTAAATAATTACTATATGGTAGCTAGCTTTTATTTTGTGCCTACCAGGTGTCTGGTTAGATAATTTATACATGTTTTCAGTAATCCGTAAGCAGCCTCATAGGACTGAAGAGTAAGACGTGGGATAGAGAAATCACTGATGATTTTGGATTAACAGATTCACATAAGATAGTGGAGGGTGATTAACTGATGCCTAGAATGAGGACATTGGTTCATTCATTTATTCAACAAGTATTTCTTGATTTCCTTCTACATTCCTGCTGCTGTTCTAGGTCCTAAGTTTACTACTAGTACTTGTAGAGGGAGAGGCAGGCAATAAACTAATAATCAAACAAGATAATTTCAAAGAGTGGTAAAAGCTATAAAGAAAAGAAAACAGGGTAATAGGGTAGAGAGAATTCAGTGTTCGGGGATAAATATTAGATTGGTTTGTCACAGGCAATCTTTGGAAGGGACTTCTGTGCTGAAACTTGATATTGTGTAATTTAAATGCATATTACTAGTACTAAAAAGTACTCATTGCAAAGGAACAGGAGGCTGGAAGGGCGTACATCACGCTATGGGGATTTTAGCATGAAATGACGAGACATGAGATGGCAGCAGGAGAAGGCGTGAGGTCAAGAGAGGGTCTAAGTGATTAAATGAAAACATGACATAAAACAATAAAGGTTGTACTTCCACACACTAGGACATCGGGTGTCTCCGGTCCCTTGTGCCAACACATCAGGCCATGGAGTGTCGCTGGGGCCCCCAGAGTTAGATCAGAGGTTTGCCGCCGGGGCCCTGCTCCTTTCTTGAAGAAGGACCCCACTTCCACCGCGTCGCTCATCTCCGAGCCTGGAGAGCAGCGTTTGCACCCACTCATGTTCAGCAAACGCTCGCTGAGTAGCTTCGTTCAAGTACTTCAGCTAAAAGCAATGCTTATAGAGAGCACAGTGTTAGTGGCACTTTCAAGTGACAGAGTTTAGTAAATAATCTGTCTAGCAGCTATATGACTTCAAGTTAATCACTTAACCTCTCAGGACCTCGGTTTTCTCATCTGTGACACGCGGTGGAAGCAGCAGCATCCATGCTGCGCTCGGACCAGAGGCGAGGAGGAGGAGGAGGAGGAGGAGGAGGGAGAGGGGGAGGAGGAGGAGAGG
>NW_012153685.1:682346-856147 GCF_000956105.1 Propithecus coquereli
AGGAGGAGGAGAGGAGGAGGAAGAGGAGGAGGAGGAGAGGAGGAGGAGGAGGAGGAGGATTAGGAGGAGGAAGAGGAGGAGGAGGCCCGGCCTTGCACCTTTGGGGCGTCCGCTGCGGGAGGAACCGAGCCCGGTGGGGTGAGGGGAGGGACCTGGGTGGGAAGGCAGGGCTGAGAGGACTCGCTGTGCTGCTGTCACGGTTTCCCACTGTCGCCGTCACAGCACAGGTGTGGGAGATGAGGAAAGGACGGGAGAGAAAACCAAATACGTTAGCAACGTCATGGTTGTTATTGTCCTCGCCCGCGTGGTGACGAGTCAACGTGAGGTTTGTCATCTTAGTTAGTTTCCTTCGGAGCGGGAAGTCGAGGCCGTTCCGCGCTGACAGGGAGCTGAAAAGTCACCTGAGAACCAGTGTGCTGAGCCCGCCTCGGAATTTGGGCTTCCGAGTGCGAGGGCGCCAGCGAAGAGCCGTCCACTGAGGGGCGGGAGCGGGTGAGGGCAAGGCTGGAGGGGTGGGGGCGCAGCCTCTTTTCCCTCCTGGCCTCGCCCAGCCCCAGGGTGAGCAGTAGGGAAGGGAAGGGGGAGTGGGGGCAAATCTCCGTGGATGTTTCGATGCAGTCTAAAGTGAGATTGCAGAAAACATATATATATACACACAAAGTATGCATTAATACACATACGCACAACACACACACACACAAGAAAGCACTGGGGAGCTACGGCCCTCAATGGCGAGAATAGGAAAAACTATGTAAAGCAAATCAAAGCTCTATTTTAAAATCTGGCAAAGAACATGCTCCCAAATGAATTCCCTGCCTTGAATCACATTGTGTCACCAGGAAACCCATTTCTTGCCACGTCTCAGGAAAGATGCAAAGCAAAGCAAAGCCCTCCTAAAGCGGGTGGTTGTGGAAGAACGTGCACTGGCTTATTGACGCTCACTGACACACCCTTATTAGACTGTAAAAGGAGAAATGACCCTGAGACCTGCAGAGGCAAAGTCCTCGCTGACCTATTCGGTTGAATAACTGATGACTCAGCTGTTCCTTCCTCCAGCAGCACCTAGAATGGTCATTAACTTTTTCCTCGTGATCAAATTTGGCAGCAACAGGACAATGTACAGATGTCTCTTGGGGGCTCATCTTAATTCTTCCACGTCCTGTGTGTCCCTGGGGACATCACTCAACTCTCTGAGCCTCAGTTCCCTATGTGCAAAATGGAAACAACAGGCCTATTTTACCTGCCTCGCAGAATTGCTTTGAAGATGTGACGGCATACTCCAAACTATACAGCATAATAGACTAATAAAGAATTCCTATGATTGTTATTATATTTTTATTATTAATAATAAAAAGCTTTTTCTTCAATGTTATGGAATTTCCAAATTTGGAAAGGATATTAAAGTTCAGCTCATCCAGTGTGTCCTTCAATTTCCGTCTGTTTGACCACTTCTCTATGAAGTGATTGTCCACCCTTTCCTTAAACTTCAGTAGGATTTACCGCCTCCCAAGGGCCTCTGAGCCACATCGGGCAGCTCTAACATTTCCTGCTCTGATGATGGGGATGAGTGGAAACCCTCAGCTTCTATCCTTTAATACTGGTTCTGCCTCCTGGGCCCTCGGTCCCTTTTCCAACATGGTAGCCCTTTGCATGTTTTAACAGAGCTCTTGCTTTGCTCTTAAATTTTCTCTTTCCCCAGCTGGGGTGCCTGAATGTGTTCAGACATTCTTCAAGTGATATGATTTTGGATTTCCTTATCATTCTAATTGGCCAGCTCTAAATATTTTTGTTTTGTATTTCTTTGTTTTTTTTAAATGTGTCTCTCTCAACTGAATAACTAGGTATGGTATGACCAGTGTGTCTAAAAACGCAACCCGATGTTTTTACCAGCTACATTTGCTTACCTTTCCCCAAGTCTCCATCTCCTTTTTTTTTTTTCTGCCACCTGTCATGTGTCTTCATTCTAAAATCTTCTCCTTCATGAGAGTCTTCTCTGAGTATTTTTATCCATATCTGTTAATCTCCCTGTTCTTACAATCCTCAGACACTCGGGACAGGGGAGTGAAGCAGGTGCACCAGCCTGAGCAGAAGCCACCCCAGAAATGGGCTGGACAGATGGGCGGGAGTGTGGGCATGCTGGGCTTGGCCTGAAGGACTCCAGGAGAGAAGACAGGGGAGCTGATTCCAAAACATGAAACATAGACTTCTGGAAAAGGAGTTACATTTGTTCTATGTTGAGCTAAAGAGAAAAACTGAGACCAGTCAGGGCCACCTCCCAGGGGAGTTTCTAGATCTTAGTCATGGTGGTGAAGAGTATAGGATTTGGGACAGGATAGAACTGGGTTCAAGTCTGACAATGCCACTTCCTGGTTAAGTGGTCTCAAGCACTGTTATGCATTTGTTCCTCGCCTTAGCATCTCCCTGTACAAAATGAGGTGGATATTATCAACCTCATAGGGTCCTCTTCAGGAATAACTGAGTCAGGGATCAGTTCAATTGGCCAGGCCCAGACTCTGTGTCCTCGGGTCTTCTCGCTACTGTGCTAACTTGTCCTGCCTCTACTCACTTCACAAGAAAGGTTCTGTGTGGTAGATTAGATTAATGTTCAGAAATATTCACACCCTCCCACAACCCCATAGGAAGAGTAGAATTCCCTGCTCCCTCCATGGTGGACTTGGCCACGTGAGTTGTTTTGACCAATGGGATGCCAGCATCCATGTGCAGTGCTTCTTGGAAAGCATCTTTCTGCTTGAACTTGCACTCTTGAACTCCTGCCATTGCCATAAGAAGAATATGCCCAGAACACACAGTTCATCCCAGGAGGAGGATGAAGGTCACGAGGAGTGAAGCTGCACCACCCACGCCAAGGCAACCCCGAATCAGGAGTCCCCTAGCTGAGCCCGGCCTGTGGCAGATGGGTGAGTGAGCCCAGCTGGACCAGACAGTGCTAGACGGCCAACCAACACATTTGCAAGATAAACACACACATTTTGTATGCTCCTGAAATTTTGTAGCTGTTTTATATGCAGCATTATTGTGGTGAAGGAACTTAGGGAATTTCATCCCAAAATATGACTCCTTGACATAAAGAGCACTTTGAATTAAAGGCCCTTAGAGATCAACAGCTATTGGAAGGAGCTTTCCCTCTATCTGCATAAAACCAGATAAACCAGTCAAAAAAAAAAAAAAAAAAACACAATTTCCTTCCCTTCTCCTCCTTGTTATCTCAATATATTGCAGGAAAGTTGATCAAAAATGTAACCATATTTGGCCCAACCCATTTTAAAGTTAATACCTGTTTCTCGGGTTAATTTAATTTCCAAAGAGAATCATTTACAAGTCAATTTCTTTCCCCCCATTTGTTCATTCTCTCAAGTATGGTCATCCTCCCTAGTAACAATTTATTGCCCCTAAACAGAATTACCTATATTCCTCATCTCCCTCTCCCCTCTAAAATGAGGCTATATAAACTTCTGGACCCCACTGGGATATTGAGCAATCACTCTGTGATTCTCCCCGTGCACACAGTCCAAAAATCTGTAATGTCTTACTCTTATTAATCTTCCTTATTGTGAGTTCACCTTTCAGCGAATTTGCCTGGGGTGAAGGGGAAGTTTTCCCTTCCCCCTACAGTGGCCATAGTTATCTGAAATAATTGGTAAAGCAAGACAAAAATGGCTGAAAGGCTTAATGTTTCCCTTCCCTGAAAGACATGGGAAGCCAATATTTCATTTGCATATAAATATTCAAGTGAGTACCACGTGCCCAGCTGTAGTTAATCTTCCACTTTAGGGGGAATTTTGCCCGGGTGAAGCCCACTGAAGGCAGTGTAGAATTATACCAGAGTCCCAATTCCCTTGTCTTACAGTTATTACACACCAAGCATACAGGATCTGCTGCATGTGCAGGACTTGTGCTGTGTTCCTCTTTTTCAATTTCCGTGTCTTTCTGCCTGTGCACTCCAACATCACTCTGTTCCCCTGAGCATCCTGGGGAATCCCTGCGATATTGGAGGAGGATGTAGAATTTTGCTAGGTGGAAAGCTCTTCCCTTCTCCTTTCAGTAAAATGTCCTGAACTCTGCTTTCTTGTTTTTTCCTCTTTCCTAGGCAATTGCAGAGGAATTCTGCGTTACATGACCCTCTGGACATTGGAGGAGAGGAAGGAAACTGATAAGGACTTTTTTTGCTTAGCTGTGACTCCCTCAGCAGGGGGATGTTGGGGGGCACTGCACGAGGCCAGGGCTCCTGTTCTCTGAAGGCCGGGGCTGCAGCCGCACAGAAGAGGGCGCTCTTGTGTAAAGCTGCGGCCGGCTTCCTGGGAGGAGGAGGAGCTTCCTTGTTCCTTGCTGACTGGATGATTCACTGCTTATGATATTTGGTAAATGTAGTCTGCGTTAGTGCACACATATTCTGTAACAACAGATAAAAACCCCAAACAGCAAAAATGTCAGGAAATGCATTCGTGTGGAGGCTGCACATCCATCATCCTCTGCTGTTCTGATATGACATAGCCAACTTTAATCAGCCTCCTTCCCTTCTATCCTATCTGCCAGAGCCCTCTAAATGAAAATTCTCAAGGAGTAAGGACAAAAATAGTGCCATCGTTTTTTTAAAATTTTCAAATTGCTTTCACCATTTGGAAAATAACTATATATCCATTAACTCATTTGTCACACAAATATTTATTCGGGGCCAGTTATTCAGCTTTTGCAATGCTTTCAGGCAAAGAATTCAAGCTCCATTTATTCCAGTCTGACCCAAATGACCTGACTTTTGCTTCACTCTCCTATCTAATCTCATGCTGACTACCTTCTTTCTCGCTCTTTTCAGCCTCAGGCTTTTGTCCTCATATTTCATTTTACTAGAATTATTGTTTTCTGGTTCTTTTTTGTTTTCCACTCTCCAGAGCTCAGCACAAATGTCATGTTCCCAGAGTAACCTTTCCTAAGCCTGTGTAGTAGTCAGGGTTCTCCAGGGAACAGCCAATAGGAGATAGATATAGACATAGACATAGATCTTGTGCTTACGGAGGCCAAGATGTCTCAAGATCCGCAAGTGGCAAGCTGGAGACCCAGGAGAGCTGATAGTGTGATTCCAGTCCCAGCCCAAGTCTGAAGGCATTAGAGACAGATTTCCCAGCTGCAGACAGGGAGAGAGAGAAAATTCTCCCTTAGCCTTTCTGTTCTGTTCTGCCTTCCATGGCTGGGATGAGGCTTTACTCAGTCTACCGACTCAAATGTTAACTCATCCATATACACCCTCACAGACACGCCCAGAATAATATTTAACCAAATATCTGGGCACCCTGTGGCCGAGTCAAGTTAACATATAAAATCAGTCATCACAGCCTACATTTCAATTGTCCTTCTCTAATTACCGCCAGCTACTCTTACTACATCTATATACCTTATTTATCTTTCACATGTTTACTGCCTGTCTCGACTAGAACATGAGCTCCATGAGGGCAGCAACAGTCTGTTGTATTTATTTATTTCTCTGTCCCCTGAGCTCAGGAGAGTGCTGGGCTCCCGGTAAATGCTCAATATGTATTTTTAGATGAAATAAGTGCAAATAAAAAAATTAAAGAATTGTACAATGAAGAAAGTATTGAAAGGCAATATTAATAGAATGTTATGAGACAATGGAAAGACAAAAGTCTAATTCTTTCTGGAGGAGTCAGGAAAGGTTTCAAAATAAGGAGACTTTGGAGCTGGTGAGGGATCGCCCAGGCAGTAAGGAGGGGATCGAGTGGAAGCAAGTCTTGCAGGACGGATCAGACAGCATGTGCCAAGACCAGAGCCAGAAGGGATCAGCATGTTCCAGAAATGGCAAGAAAGTCAGGGTGTCGGGGGTGAAAGGAGACTGAGAAGGGTCTTGTGCGCAGCAGCAGGAGCAGCGCTGGACTCGGCAGAGCCGGGAGGTCAGCAGAGGCTGGGGCTTTGGAACAGGAATATTCACTCTGGAAACAGAGCAGATAAGGATCCACATGGGAAGAGCCTGAGGCCCAGGGCACCATTCAGGAAGCAGTTAGAGTAATTTGGGAGAGAAAAGATGAAGCACCTGCAGAAGCATGAAGTGTGGCTGACCGCCCTCCTCGACAGGCTCTGGATTCCTAAGAGGCAGCCTGGGTTGTGGGAGTGGGCAAAGGTGGCTTTGGGGACAGGCTGAGAAGGACCAGTGTCTTCATCCAGTATAAGATACCTCTGGAAGCAAGAAATAATTTGATACTGCAAGGACAGGCGATGGGGAGGCAGGCACAGAGCAAGAACCAGATCGGGAGCAGAAGTTCTGCCGCAGGAACAAGATGAGGTGGCGGGAACATGCCGGGTGGCAGGGCAGGGTCTGCACAATCGGCTGAGGAGGAAGGGGTCCTTTGTCTGGAGTTGGCAAGGCTGGAAGGGAGCTGTTGAAGGCACTGAGCAGGTTCAAGCAAAATAAAAGAGAAGAGGGTAAGTTTCGGGACAATTCTGAGGTAGAATTATACCACCTGCTAACTAATGAGATATGGCATGAGAAGGGTGAAAAAATAAGAAAGTCAAGAGTGACCTGGAATTTGGGAGGAGGGGCTAGAGGGACAACAGATGGGGAGAAGGTGTTTGAGGAGGACCGTATCCTCTAAGTAGAATTGTCTAATCTGCCACTTCAGCCGCACGCCCTGTGGACAACCCCTCAATACTCACGAGGCAGGACTTCCCTGCAAAGAGCTCTACGGGGAGAAGATGTACTGCTCAGCCCTAAACCTTCATCACATTCTAGAACAACTCTCTTCTTTACGAGAGGCACCAGAGAACGCACCCCATTGTTATCCTAATCACTATCCTGCTCTTATTCACTTAGCACTTATTGTAATGATAACCACCATTTACTGAGCACTTCCTATGTCCTAGGATTCTTCTAGGTTGTCTACCCTGTCAACTCAATTAAGCCCCATACACACCTCAGTGAAAGGAGCACATCGTTATGGGCTTGTTACAGAGGCGGGAACTGTGGGCAGTGAGGTAAGTGATCCTCCAGGGTAGGTAGAGAGGTCGGACACAGCGGACGTGCTTCGTGTGGACTGCAGCCTTTAGTCTTCCCAACACATTTAGCATGTCATGATTATCCTCTTTCTACAGGAAAAAGGAGGGCGGGATCTGAGAAGGAAGTTATTTCGATTTCCCCAAACTGCCCCCCACAAGTGCTGGACCTAATATCCAAAACTACCATTTCTATGCTGAAGCTCACAGAGGGAACTGGTTCTAGAGCTCTTTTGCCTTTCTGTATTCAAAGGCAGAGACACAGGAAAGAGATAACATTTTAAAAGTTGCAAATGATAGTTGTAAATATAGCTGACCCTTGAACAACACAGGTTTGAACTGTGTGGATCCACTTATACGTGGATTTCTTCCACCTCTGCCACCCCTGAGACAATAAGACCAGCCCCTCCTCCTCCCCCTCAGCCTGCTCAATGTGAAGACGATGAGGATGGAGACCTTTATGATGATCCACTTCTGCTTAATGAAATATATTTTCTCTTCCTTATGATTTTCTTAATAACATTTTCTTTTCTCTAGCTTACTTTATTGTAAGAATACAGTATATAACACACAAAATGTGTGTTAATCGATGACTGATTATGCTGTTAGTAAGGCTTCCAGTCAACAGTAGGCTGTTAGTGGTTAAGTTTGGAGGCAGTCAGAAGTTCTATGTGGATTTTTTACTGCATGGGGACTGGTGCCTCTAGCCCCCATGTAGTTCAAGGATCAACTGTATTTGCCAAACACGCACCATGTTAAGTGCTTTACATTGCTGTCTCCTAAAAAAGATCATCCCATGTTACAGATAGGATTTGAGGACAAAGTAATTTGCTCAGGGTCATATAGCAAATGACAGAGTCAGGATTCAAACCGAAATCTGGTTTCTGGAAAGTGTTCAAATATGGAGAAGTAACATGCCCTAGAGGCGTGGACCTTACTTTGTTTTCTGACTCACTCTGGGTTGGCTATTAGATACCACTTTTACTTGTATTCTTAGCTTTTATTTCTGAGGGCAGGGTTTACAAACATTTTTTCATCCTACCACCTTCCACATATCCCAGCTCCCATTCTGCCTAAAATTGGACCCTTTCTTCTAACATCTCTTTGTCAAATC
This sequence comes from Propithecus coquereli, assembly GCF_000956105.1. Taxonomy (NCBI): domain Eukaryota; kingdom Metazoa; phylum Chordata; class Mammalia; order Primates; family Indriidae; genus Propithecus; species Propithecus coquereli. The sequence goes on from NW_012153685.1 coordinate 690,478, forward strand.
TGCAGGCCCAAAGATACCAGCCAAAGATACCACCTGGGCAGAAAACAGTTGCCTCCTTTTATATATATTAATTAGTATCTGAGAATCTTCATACACAGTGAGCCCAGGTTAGTAGGCTTTTCCAACATCCCCAGGAATCACTGTCTCTAGGCATTTAATAGTCTTATTGTCTAGGCACACACTTTGAGAAGAGAATAGCTGCTTATGGTTCTAACCCGGAGCATCATTTCTTTGTGTATTAGCTCTCTATGTCTTGCCTGCACACTCACTGTCTCTACACATAGAAATACCGTGGGAATCTTCAATGAATGGTAACCATCCTCTAGTTCATGGGCCTCTGCCCACTGCTGCCTGGGGCATTGCATCTGTTCTATTAGTGCTGCTGCCTGGCCAGGAGACCAGGGCACGCGGACTGGTCATGCAGGAAGTAACGTTTTGAGCTCAGGCCCCAAGCACTGATTTAAGAACAAAATTTCTCCTCACTTACTCTCCTCACCTCAGCCCCTTCCTTTGTGTGAACTTGATGCATTTGGACTTGTGGGACTGGAATACTGGGCAGCAGACTGGAGCTGTGTGAAATGGGATATAGACATCACTGGCTCCCTAGCGAATTTTGCTGTTAAGTGTGTGCCTTCTAACTCGCTGTGGAGGGAGCAAAGTGGGTACAGCCACTGCCCTTCTGGAGTCTGTACTTCTGCTCTTCGTTACAGAGTAACAAGTGAATGAGCTACTTGATTCATGCCAGGCCTTAATTTATACGCACCTGGGTCTTAATTTATTAATATAAAGGTGACTGGGTGTCAACACAGAGAGGCCAATGTCACTGAAAGAAGGATTTATTACTTACAGCTCCTGAGAGAAGGGGAGATCACTGTCTTAGTCCTGGAGTCTGAAGGCCTGAGAGCCAGGAGCGCCAATATCTGGGGGCAAGAGAAGATGGATGTCACGGCTCAGGCATTGAATGTGAATTTTACCTTCATGTCCCCAGGAGACTATATGATGACAACCCGTATTGTGAGGGTGGTCTTCTTTACTTATTCTACTAATTCAAATGCTAATCTCTCTCAGAAACACCCAGAAATATTGTCTTACCAGCTGCCTGGGCATCCCTTAGCCCAGTCATGTTGACACATAAATTGACCATCACACACATACAAGTTCCCTATCTCAGCATAGGGAAGAATTTGTTAAATAGTATACAAAAACCACAAATCTTAAAAAAAAATATTGATATATATGAATATTTTAAAACTTTAAACTTTTATATGGGCAGAGAAAAAAAGACAAGGAGAAGGTAACTAACTTTACATGATGCCTACAGAGCAGCATTTTTCTACACACTAGAAAAATACGCAATGGACATGGTCAAATCACAAAGAAAAATACAAATTATCAATAAATATATAAAAACTTCTCAAATCCATTAGTAAGCAGGAAATGCATATTAAAACAATGAAATTATACTATTTCACTCCCCCAAAATTGGCAAAAATTAAAAATCTAATAATAGCAAATATTGGCAAAAGTATAGGGAAATGAAAACACTCATTGAGTGCTGGTGGGAATATAAAGTGGTACAACCACTTCGAAGAGGGATTTGGCATATCTAGTAAAGTGGAAACTCTTGCATAAGCACACAGGAAACAAGTGAAAATGCTCAAAGCAATAGAAAAAGAAATAAACTACAGTATGTTCACAGCATTTAAAATGAATCAAAATTTCAAAATATAAAGTTCTGTGAAAAAAGCAAGTTGCAAAAGGATATGTATGATACTATTACATTAATTTAAATACTATATGTTATTTATGAATATATCCTTATGTAGAAAATTATTTTTAAAAAATTCATGGGAGTGAGATAAACTAATCACAAGATAATGGTTTTCTCTGGGGGCGGAGAGAGAAAAGCAATGGAAAATGAAGTTTTGAGTTGTATCCGATATTTTATTTCCTTTACAAAATAAATATGCAAAAGAAAGAATAGAAGAAGTAGAAGATGAAGCCAATGTAGCAAAATTTTAATATCTATTAAATCTTCATGATGGGTATATAAGTGTAAATTAAATTATTTTCTGAATGGTTGAAATAAGTCATATATAAAACAAAACAAGAAAATAATAGGTATTAGTTATCTTAAGCAAGCCCAGGAAGCAGAAAAAAAGACTTGGAGGTCTAAAGTTGCCAATATGAATTAAAAGTGTGAAATTAAAAAATGGAATAACTTCTAAAGATGAGCTTTGCCTGTTCCACAGTTTTGCTACAGTTGCGTGTGCAAACAAAGCACCGTGGCATCCTCCTAGCTGGAGACAACCTGCTCAGAGTTATCACAAAACTTATCTGCCTAAGCAGCACCTACCAAGCTTCAGGACTCCCCCTAATTTGCTCTAGAGCTCTGGAATTTAACGATATAACTATTTAGGCCTGGGACAAAATTCCTGGCTCAGGGTTGTAGCTATTTTGTAGCCCAGAAAAGAAAGAAACAGCGAAATATTTTTCTATAACTCAGAGAAGACTACAGCTCAGCATCACCCTGTGCTCTGTGTGCGGAAAGTCCCTCAGATGGTTTACAAGAAAGTGCACCCAGATAGAGACAACCACAAACACAGCGACAATCGCCCCGTCTATGTGTGCCACCTCCTTCTATTTCACGTCGGCCCTCTGAGACAAGTGCTTTGTTACCTCTAGTCAATAAACGAGCAAACTAAGAATTGTTAAGTTCCAATAACTTATTCTTGGTCAAGCAGCAACTGAGGGGCAGATTTAAACTCACTTGGTTCCAGTTTAGGCTCCTTTCCCCGAGTCGACACTGCACGGTTCGTATGGGTGTATGCAAACTGCCTTGACTTCTGAAGGACTGTCCCAAAAGAAGGAATTTTCACGGCTCTTTTACTTAAGACTTTTCTTCTTGTTTCTTTTTCTAGAACTGATTGCAGGACTACAAAGAGAGAGCATATGCAGAGCCCTTGTTTCTTACCGGACTGATTCGAATGATGAAGAACCTTCTTGGTCTTCCTCCTTCCTGTTTTGGGGGCCTGGTTTCTGTGTCTAAGCCCCTGCTCAGTGCCTCTGCAACTGTTCAGCATGCACAGAGCCGGCCACCCTGTGTTCATGGAGAACGTGAGCCGGATGGTACACGGACTTCGCACTCCTAGCACAGAACAGCAAGAAACCTCCGCTCTCAAACTAGCAGCCGGAAACCTGGAGTAACTGCAGAAACAAGTTACCCCAGAGTGTCCTTGCAGCCCAGTGCCGCATTTCACTTCCCAGGAGAGGACGACCTCAGAACCGCACTATTTGGAGTGTGACAAAGCAGAGAACAAACAGGTAGGGCACCTCAGCGACTAATGGGTCACGGGGACACCGCTGTCTTGCAAGAGTTAAGAGGAGGGAAGGAGGGAGCTGCACTTGGCTCAGATGCTGAGGAGCTGAAGTCTGATCTGGACCCTGTGTGAGAAGCAAGGACAGAGACGAGCAGTGAAGGGTGCACCCTTGAGAGATGCCAGTGGTTAATTGTTAAGGAAAGGAGAAGAGAGGGGAGCTAAGAGCCTCAGCCGGCCCTGGCAGCCTGAGTCTGAGAAAGACTTCGGTCCTCCCGCCTGCGGCGTCTGTGGGAACTCTACCGGCTACTCTCTTCTCCGAGAACACAGTCACTCAGGTACCGCATAGCCGCCTCCGCACCTCCGACTCTCGTTGGTTCCTTCCTGTTTCAGGAGCAGGGCGTGGGAATTAATCAACCCACACATATTTATTATGCACTGCCTGTTTGCCTGAGCTGCAGGGCTGTATTCTCCACTGTTCATTAGATATCTCTGTCTGGACGTCCTGCTCACTCCTCAAAGTCAAAGTTTTCAAAATGAAATCCATCATCTTCCATCCCAAACATCCTACCCTATTTCTGTGAAAGGCACCATCATCACAGGCTGAATGACATAGTATGGATTTCCTTCCTACCTCATCCTGGTCCCCACACCTGCTCAGCTGCAGTCTGACTGATCCGGAGGTGAAATATTTCTCACTTTCATCACCCACCTTGTCCCCAGGCTAAATCAGGCCCTCATTAGCGCTATCTAGACCGCCAACCACCTCCTGATTGATCTTCCTGCAGCTCATTCTTCTGCCTCCAACAGCCTGTTACTGGATAAATCTTCCTAAATCAGGGTCCTAATGGTGTCATTCCCCTGCTCTGATACCTTCAAAGACTTCCCATGGCCTATGGAATCAAGAAGAAACTCTTCAGCCCAGTCTGCCAGGCCCTGGAGATCTGGCATCATTGCTCCAAGACCTGCTCTCTGCAAGTGTCTTTGATCCTTTGTGCTTTAGTGTGTCTGGTCTTCCCTTCACCCTTCCTTACCTAAAATGTTGTTCCACCAACTGTAAGCTTTTAAACTTTACTTATCTTTCAAGGCCATCAAATGTGATCTGCATAAATCCTTCCCTGAACTCTTCAAGCTGATACCAAACACTACCCTTTGGAACTCCGATAGTAGTTTATCTTGTGGCATTTATTGCTGTCTGTTTTTTTGTTTGTTTTGTTTTGTTTTTTTACTGTTGCATTCATTTTTTTTTTTACTGTTGTATTCATTCATATTTCAACAAGTAGCAAATGCTTTGGTGATTAAAAAAACGCTCAATGAATAGCTCTTGAATGAAAATAAGCTTGCTTTTTTGGCCATTTTATCGCTTTCTCTTAATAATGAAGAAGGTGTCATAAGTTAGTTGACCTATTTGGTATAATGTGGCTGTTCTCTTGCAAAATCAATTAGTGAATTAGACTCTGAAGTCAAAGACTCAAATGTACTTTTTTTTTCTTAATCTTCTAGAGAAGTTTTATTTCATCATTGTCATTGTTCCTTGTGCTAATCGTAGAGGAAAACAGATATTCTGAATGCTACTAACAAGTTGCTCTTCCATGACAATCTCATCCTATTCTTTTTTTCTTGCAAATTCTTTGTATAGATGGAGTATGAAGGAGAAATAGTACTTACCATTCCAAGAATTTGTGCTGGTGCAATTTGGACAGACATTACCACACTTCATCATCACCAGACACTTTGGAAAGCAAACCACAGGCCACGGTTTTCCATAAGCCATTTTCTAAAGTCGGCTTTGGTCCTTCCAGCGGGCATCAGGTGACACTTCTAATCTTATTGTAACAGGAAGGATGCAATGGTATTTGCGATCCTCTTCAAAGCTGGAAAGTTGCATATTCTAGTCATTAGAGATTTGCTTCCTTTGCAGTTTTCTATGGTACTTCCTGCAAAGACAGTTGGCCTTTCCTTAAATTTGAATGCAACTCTGGATTAACTTGCATCTGATAGGGAAGCATTTTATAAATGTTATCACAATTGACATCAGCCTTATAAAAATATGTAATAAGTAGACTAAATTTATAAGTGAGTTCCATGAAAAAGTCACTTTTTTTATAATGTTGTGACTTTTTAGATAAATTTTTATCTGCTTTAAATATTTTTTTGCCTTCATCTTTATAAATAATAAAACCTGCCTTCTGAATAGTCACACAATTTATTCAGCTATAAATATTTATTAATACCTTTTCATTTTTCCAAAGTGAAAGGTATGCTCTAAGCTTTTTATAGAGGACCAGGCATAAATAAAACTCTATGCAATATAAGGTAAAATAATATTGACACATTTTTATTTTATATCAGATTCAACCAACTCTCTTTGTCGGTTGAGTCTATATAACACAAATGATCTTGTAGTTATTCAGCCACATTTTCTATGCTTGCTATTTTCCTACATGTACAGAACTATTTTTTATGTTTTAATGTTAGCATAAACATCTTGTATTTGCTTTTTCTCTTTGAAAACAGAAATCAAAACACACAAAATAAATACAAATAGAATACATAAAAAATAATTTAAACCTAGAGTTAGTTTGCTGCATACATGTAACAGCTGTAATAGTTTTCATTTCTACCTGGTGTTTATTTCATTCAAGGACAGCACAGTGAAAATCACATGAAAGCCTCATAGACAGCTCTCGTGTGCTGTCTGTGTGCCTTCTGAACATGGTGGTGCTATTAAAAGTACTGTGTATGTAAAACTTATATTTTCCCTCCACAGAATTCTTGAAACCACTCTCCTTTTTAAATTTGAGCTTTTCTAGAGAAGCAGGATAATTCCATTAAAACGAATCTCCATTTTTATGAAGGGCTTTAACTGATACATCCCATTAATCAAACTTTATTGCAATCCTAACATATATAGACTATAAGGAATTAAAAAACCTATGAAATATGATTTATATCAATAAAGAAATTACAGTTAAGCTGAGAACAATTAACCTGATATGTGGTTATGGATCACAAAAAGGCTACATAGTCACCGTGGTCTGATACAATTCACAACTTATGAAGGAGGGAACTGGAGATAAATTTGAGGAGAGGTTGAATTTTGGAAAACATGAAATTTATTTCCAATGATGGGCACTGCTTGAGCAAAGAGAAAGGGACAAGCACAAGGCAATGCCAGTTCACAGAACGGCTGCTGTAGTGGCCCTGTGGTGCTCTCGTTTGATTTTGTACGAGAAATGTCAATGATGTTCACCACCACGCATCTCCTCCCCACCTTCCTAAATGAGCTTCTCCAAGCGCAGCCTGGAAGGGGCACCCTCAACAAACTTGGCAACTGGCCCCTGCCCAGCCACTGCTGCTTAGACAAGGATCATACAACACCCAAGCTGAGCCAATGAGGTTTCTGTCCCAGAAACCGGGAAGGCAGCCTCAGAAGTGGGTCAGTCAGGGTTGGGCACTTTAGGTGGAAGGTCACGTGGATTTAGGCACTGGAGCTTTGAACAAGAAGGATTCAGCAGATGTTTGGGAAGAAGCTGATTCGATAGACTCACAAAGAGAGGGAGCTTTGTACGGAGCCATTAGTTGCCTAATGCCTTCCAGCTCCTGTGAAGTCCCAGCGTACTCTCTGAACCTGATTTCCTTAGCCTGGTTCAGCTGGAGTGAAAAGATTCTGATTTACATTTTCCTCCCTGAGTATCTGGGCCCTGACACTCTCTTGCCTCCCAGTGACATGAAAGGGTTAATGTATGTTTCTTAGCACCTGTCACAGTTCCGGAGCAACTTAGGCAATAAGAAGAGGGTCGGTTGATGTGGGCAGCAGTATGCGGGCATTCGGAACACTATTCGTGGGTTGCTCTTTCATTCTCTCTTCTTTTCCCCCAACCCTGGCCTGGGGACATGAGTGGCAACTCAAATGAACCATAAAATATTTCTGGAAATATCTGCAGTGTGCCAAAGGAGGCAGGAAAGCATTGAGATGAATGTATTTGGGAGCCTTCTGAGCCGGGAAAGATAGCACCTAGTATTTATGGGACTGTTAAACTCCCATGTGCTCTGAACCTATGAATCTAGAGAAGTGTCACCCAGTCATCAACCTGGACTCTTCACTGGCATTTATCAAAGTCGTGATCTCTTCCAAATGCAGATGATGGGACAGGGCCAGACGGCTCATCCTGAACTATATTGTCATAACTCTTGCTGCTTCCAAAGTGAAAGGATGGACGGTCTCTTTCCTTCCTCTCCTTTCCTCTTTCCTTTCCTTTCCTTTCTTTTTCCTCCTCTTCTCTTCTCTTCTTTTCTCTTCTCTTCTCTTCTCTTTTCCCTCCCTCCCTCTCCCTTCCTTCCTTCCTTTCTTCCTTCCTTCCTCCCTTCTTCCTTTCATCTTTCTAGTGAAGCTCTTACATTTACTCATTGCCTAAACAACTCCTAAAAATCTTAAGATCTCAGAGGCCAGAGGATCCCAGTATAGACTTATAGGGAAACAGCTGCAGAAGTAGCTTTTACCTACCAGAGTGTCACTAAATTCAACAGGACAGCTGTGGAAAACCAGAACAAGGCTTATTATTGTCAGAAGACCAGAGTTTGCACCCAGGTTTGTCACTTAGCAACCTTTTGGCCTTGGGCTATTTGTGATCTCGCTGAACTATGCTGTTCTCACGCTCCACATCTATAAAATGGGTGCATAAAAGCCTGTTCTGGTTATTTATTCCACAGAGTCTGGGTCCTTCTCTGCACCCAGTGCTGTGCTACACACTGGGATACAGCAGTGGGCCAAGTGCTCTTGTTTCTCTATTCCTGGACCCATGAGGTTTAGAGGGTTAGTGGGGAAGAGAGACATTGAACGTGAACTGTAAATGTGCTGAGAGTCATGAAGACAAAGTGTAGGCCATGGCAGAAACAGGAAACAGGGTGTCCTGACTTATTCTGAAGAGTCTGGGGAGGCTCCCTGAGGAAATGCAGTTTGAGCTGAGGCAGGAATAACAAGCAGGCAATTATTAGATACTGGGGAATGTCGGGAAGCTTCCAGGCCTAGGGAGGCGCGTGTGTGAAAGGCCTGAAGGGAAGAGATCAGTGCAGGTTATTTACAACATGGTCACATGGAGAAATTAAGAGAAAACTGCATTTAACAGAGCTGTACAAACTGTCACCAGACATTTGCTAAGGACCATCAGGACCTCTACAGAGCCATAAAAAGAGGCCCTGTGAGACATCTCATTTGCTTAAATGCACGTGCATCCTCTAAGCTAACACTGCTAAATGTTTGTGAGGCTCCTTTCTGGGGTAAAGAGGAAATCACGTGTGGGAATGAAACTCTGGTCCTTGCCTGTCCCTGGCATCCCGGCCAGCAGAAGGCAACAGAGAGGGCGTGAGTCAAGGTGCCAGCGGTCTCGATGAGTTAGTGACGCTCTTCCCTTCTGCCAGCACTGAAGGGCTCCAAGCCAGACACAGTCTCCAGCTCACCTCACCGGGGGCATGCCCTGTCTGTCTGCCAGGGACACCCGCGAAGGTGGGGGTGGTCTTTGTCCTCCCTCTTTGGGAGTGTCAGAGCCTGAGCCCAGTTACACAGTCCCCCCGCCTCGCAACTCCAGGGCTCCTGTGGATTATGAAGCATGGTCTTGACAGGATTAGAAAGGAGCTCGCCCATGCTCAGAGCCATGCTAGAATTATAAAGACACATTTTCCGGAAATTACATAAGAGGTATTTTTTCTGGTTCTGTGATCTGCAAGGAAAGGCTACAAGTATCTAGAACAAGAATTGACAAACATTTTTCTTTTTTGTAAAGGTCCAGATCATAAATGTTTTAGGCTTTACAAGCCATGTATAGTCACTACCACATATTCTTTGCTTGTTTCATTTCTTTAAAAATGTAAAAACTTTTCTTCACTCAGCTGCGAAGACACTGGCCACAGGCTGGATTTGGTCTGTGGGCTGCAGTTTGCCGCCCCCCGCAATCCAGGGCCAAGCTGGACCAGGGCCAGTAGCTCAACACGATGAGCTGCCTTTCCCCTGACTCTTTTCAGCACTAATAACTGTCAAATAGATGCTGCATGTCTAACAGGGTCCATTTATTTTGAAGTTTACATAGGATAATGAGGCCCTTTCTGAGACTTTTGCTTCTACCCTGCTTGCAAGCTAATAAGTCAGACTGCCGCAGTTTCATGAGAGATGGTAGGATTCACAAGACTTCTAGCTCAGCGAGAAAGGACAGTTTATTATTCCCTGCAACAGCAGTAGCCAGAGTATAAGCTTTTTGTGCTGATTCCTCAAGCACCAATACCCACAAGGTGACACCAAGAGGGCCAGATGACTTCTGCATATGTAGTGGGTTACATCACAGGAGAGGAGCCCTGAGTTTATGGAATAGAATATTTTACGATGGGCAGTAAGCACGCTTGTCCTTTGTTCTAGAGGGAGATGCTATTCCTATCGGTCCAGGCTGCAAGCAAATCTGCTCTTTGTTCTAGAGCAAGGTACTATCTCTATCTTCCAAAACGACTTACAAACATCCTTGAAAAGACAGTAGGTGGAATAAAAAGACAGAAAGCTAGTTCGAGCCTCTTTTGGATGACATGCAGAAACACGAAAGATTCATGAAGAGTTGTCTTTCAACAGACAGCCAGTGTCTCCTTTTACTAATATGACAGTCCATCAATTTTGGAGAAATAAAACATCAAATAAGCCATTTCTGGTAGAAATGATCTTACCCTAATGTCTTATGTTTATTTCTCATCTAAGAACAGATCTAAGATCCAATCTTAAGATGATATAGTTCTGTGATAATTAAACATTTTGATATAGGGATTTTGTCTCCAAGAGCAAAGGAAGGGAATGAAAACAAAGAATGGCTTTTTGGGGAATTTTCAGGTCAATTAGAATTTAAAGTATAATCAGAAGTACTCTACGGAGAAATTAAGTGATCACGTCCTTCAATAGACAGCCCATTTTTCCTTCCACTGTGTCCCAAATAATGTATAATTTGGCAGAATTCGAATCAGAAATCAGTGGGAAAGGCTCAAATGCAGTGATGAGTGATGGGGCAAGACCGCAGGGGACAGCCGGGAGTGAACACAGGTGGAGACGCAAGGAGCTAATCCATGCCTAGGTCAGGAACAGAAATGAAGAATCAGGAATGGGCAGAGCAAATGTCATTTGTGAATGAAGGTAGCCCAGGAAGCATCCCTAGAGAAGTCCATGTTAATGACTCTGTGTCCAGAGGAGTTTTCCTTTTCTTTTGTTTTTTTCTTTTTTCTTTTAACAATGTTGCATTTCAAAGATGTTCCCAGGTATAATAACAGGACAACTTTATACAATAAGTTTAGTTCTGAAGAATAATATGTCAGTTGAAGCATTGATAGTCAAACACGTGTTTCCCATGGTCATATTTCCATTCCAGTGACGCTTAATCTTCATTTTTTGAGTTACCTTCGTTATTATGGAGTCAGCAGTTTAAAGGCCCCAAGTTTCTAACCCTCATTCATAAATACAATCTATGAATGAAATGCAGAGAAACACTCTACTTCAGCTTCAAGAGGCAAATCCATATCTGCAATACCAAAACGATTATGAATGAATCAAAATAAAATTATTTTCTTTAATATTAATGCAATTTTTATATTCTTGAACTTATAACAAATAGTGAATAAGAAAATAGTAAGTAGAAATCTCTTTATTGGAAAACGTGGCATAAACTATCCTTCTTTCACCTTATTTGATGGAGGAATTTGTGTGATTGGAATAACCCAACGTGGAGAGGCAGTGGCGTTTAGAGTGTAGATGCTGGAACAAGCTCGGATAGCTTGATGTCTTGATTCCAGAACAAACCAGTTTTGAGAGTAGGTTAATTTATCTGTTACTCATAAAGTTATTGAAAGGATGATTTAAGGTAATGATTGTAAAGTGTTCGAGACAGTGGCCGATGCATAGGAACTACTGGAAATTTTGGAATATTTAATTACATGCATCAAGAATCACCATGTAATGTGAAATTGAAAAACAGGAAATAAATGTTTATAGATCGAATGCTTCCTAAACTTCAATTTGTGGAGCCTCTGGATAATGTTATCCTCCAGAGACAAGTCGCACTACCTCCTGACGGGCACCTGGATGAGGGCAGATCATCTCATTGCCATCAGGTATTGGGCTGATTTGAGTCTGGGTTATTGTCTTTGCAAGCTATTTTACTTCCGCTTTATCCTGTGCTTGAGACGTGGTCCTCCACGTTCGCAGCTGAGAGCCAGCACTGTTGTTAGGGCCAATCCTCCATGGCCTATCCTGAACTCCTATTTTTTTTTTAATCTTCTATTAAGCACTTCTTTCCCATTACTTTTCAGCCTCTTGCCCTGTACAACTGAAATGTCTTGCTCTTTCTAGCTGACACTTAAATAAATAAATAACCCTAGCAGCCCTGGAGATTGTCCCATCCTCTACTGATTTTCTGGAGGGAGAGACTCGGTTTCGTATGGGAACTAGAACTGAGTCAGGACTCTGCCAGAGGGTAACTGTGCCTGTTCTCTTGGCATATTTCCGGTTCCAGTGCCGTCCGACAAAACTATCTGAGATGTCGAAAATATTCTAGATCCACACTCTCCAATCAGGTAGCCACGAGCCACATGTGGCTCTTGAGTACTTAAAGTGTGCTAAGGGCAGCTGAGGAAATGAATTTCTAATTTTATTTAGTTCTAAATTCATTTAAATGGAAATAGCTACATGTGATGTCTGATTGGACAGCACAGCTCTACCATGTAGCTTTAGGTATACAATTGGACAATTTCCATCCAACTGGGAAAAAATGTGATATAAAAGAATCAGAGCACTGGAGCGTTGATCTAGCCTGTTGAGGCCGCCTCTGCGCGCCAGCCTCCTTGCCTTCGAAGGCTTCAATGAGGCGGCAGTGCCCTTAGCCAAACCAAGCAAACCCACGGACTGTGGCAATAAAAGAAGCAGATGTCTCCCCAACTTCGAGGCCTTTCTTTTTCTCAACCACCTTCCAGCTGATGTCTCATAAAAGGCTCTTAGAGATCACCATCTAAGGTTTTCAGACCTTCTTGCTATTCTTGTTTTAGCAGTAGAAATTTTTGACACTAAGACTCTCATGAAACCCCAAAATATTAAACAGGTAAAATCAGGGATGCAGGATGTATATCATAGGTGATCTCATGTCCTCTTTTCCAGTCACCCCCAAGAACTCTGCAGAGCAGTTTGAAAACACGATTCTAACAGACTGCTCTACCTTGATACACACGTGAACTGAAGGGCAGAGGAATGAAGTGGTGGCTGTAAAGCCCTTGGCTGCCAAAAAATAAAAAAGTAAAATAAAATAAAAATGGGACCTACATTCAGGTTTCTTTTCTCCCAATTCAGTGTTCTCCATGATGTTGCTTCTGCATGAAGCTTTTCTAATTTCATTAGTCTTTTTAATGCCTCTAAAAATGGGGCTGGCCTTTACTCTCTAGCACAGCCGGTCATCTGAGTCCTGTTGGGAGTTGTTCGCCGTCGTCTCTTGTGCGTCCGTCTTGTTTCCTTACCCATGCTGCAAGTTCCTTAAAAGCAGGGACTGCATCATCCACTTCTGTTACAGCCACGGTCCACTTGGCAGACCGTAAATAAGCCTGCAGTCAATATCCATTTGCATGACGATTCTTGCTGCAAATTACTTTACTGAAAGCTCACTGAATGCCCAGCAGGCCTTCGTGTCTTGGGAAAATACAAAGTACAGAAAATAATTTCTCCCCTTAGGAAGGTCTGTGCTTAGTTGGAGAAACAAGACAGCACAGAGAAATAACTACCGGGTGTCTCCCTACGTGAGCTCCATAGATCACCTGCATCAGAACTATTTGAAGAACTTACCAAGAATTTAAATTCCTGGATCTCATAGGCAGAGGTTCAGATTAGGAAAGACCCAGGAATCACCATTTATTATAAATTCCTTAGTTGACATTGTGCATTTATAATTTGGAAAGCTAGAGGATATAAGTAAGTTAGTGATCAGTTATACAGTAATGGTCTTGATGCAGTGTGGGAAAACCTGGGTGATCTAAGGAGAGGACTGAGGCTGCATGATGCTGAGTGAGCAAAGGGGCTGAGAGGTGGAGCACAGTAGGGACCCAGCCCTGCTGAAGCTGCCACGCTACCTGCAAGACACTGGTACTACGGTCCCTGAGCAAGAGTGCCCTGCACGCTGGTGGATGACAGTGAGTGGTGCTGTCATACTCTTGATCAGCTTGTATTCCAGATAAACTGGCCACCAGCTGATGGAGGTGGAGTCGCGGGGTGAGGCAGCGTTTCTGGACAACTCACGTGGAGGGAAGCAGAGGATGTGGTCAATGTGGGGCAGGATTGTCAGTCATTATATTAGGTACCTGTTGTTACATAACAATGTACCCCAAAACTTAGCAGCTTAAAATGTAAACACTTCTTATAATATTGCATGAAATTTCACACTGAATCTGGGAGCAGTAGTTCTGGCTTAGGGTCTCTTGTGAGGTTGCAGTCAAAATGTTGGCCCTGGTGACAGTTGTCTGAAGGCTTGGCTGGAACTAGAGGATCTGATTCCATGCTCTCACATGTGGCTGTTGGCTGAAGGCCTCAGTTTCTCATCACGTGAAGCTTTCCCAAGACTGCTCCTAACACAGCATCTGGCTTCCCCAGAGCAAGTGATGAGAAAGGTAGAGAGAGAAAGACCAAGTGAAAGCCACAGTTCGTACATGATCTAACCTCAGAAGTGATGTACACCATCACTTGTGCATATTCTATTAGCTACACAAACCAACCCTGATGGGAAAAGATCACAGAAAGATGTGAATCCCAGGAAGTATGAGTCAAAGTGCAAGAAACATAGTGTGTCATGAGTTATAGCTCAGTAGAGTAACTTGAGAGTCTTACTTCATCCAGAAATATTGCCCTTTGCTGAAATGTTGGAGAAATTTGATAATCTTAAAAATATCTCAGAGGCTGAGTTACTGCCATCATACTCAGACTTCAAAGTACCAGTAGAAATTTTCTCTTCCCCAAAATAGGTTTCTATGAACTTCTGCCCCTTAGGGCCAGACCTATCAGGATTAGAGTGGCTATCGGTAAGAAAATTTTTGTAAGAAGACTTGTAAGATCTTTTGTCTGGAATGTGGGGACCCTGAAAGTCTTAAACCTTCCAGTACAGATTATAATTTATGTCACATTTACTCTTCTTAGCAGATTGGGCAAAAACCACGTGATACTCCAGTATCTAGTACCTGGAGTGATGCCCCTTCACCTACATTCTCAGATTCTCTATTTCATCCTTCACCGTGATGGCTGTTTTCCACTGGCCCTTGCCTACCTGTACATTCTTTCCCCTCCTCTGGGCCTCAGGTGTCTTGGGATCTGCTTTTTTTTGAGTTTGTCTAGTGGAAGTCATGGGTGGGTGAACAATATTCCTTGTGTCCTTCTGGTTTGGTGCTATCTCTGGTGGTATCTGCATGTCTCCATGACATCGACTCCTGCTGGAAGGCCCCAGTTCCAAAAATTCTGGTCTCATTGGCTTTCAGCTGCATACTTGCTTCCCCTTGTCCTTTCAACACTAAAGGGGCAACAATCTCTTGTGCTGTTAGTCTCCGGGTGCTTCAACACACCTCGTTAGTCCCTTTAACCTCAGTCCCATGTCTATTAAGTGGTCTCCCCAGGAAGCGCTCTGATGACTTGATTCCTGCTGGGATCTTGGCCATGCCCTGGCCCTGCTCCTGCCCTGACATATGCCTACCTTCATCCATTCCTATCTGACTGCTCCCCTCATGTGCAGGCGAAAGAAGTGCCACCTTCCCACATCTACCGGGGTCTGGATCCCAGACCCACCTGCTCCTTCAAGTATCTCACCATCACGGGCATGCCTCATCTCCCCTGGATTTTCATCCCTCTGTTTTATTTGGTTTGTGCTTTCAACATTTAAATATACTCAAGACTTTCCCACATCAAAACCAAAAGCAAAACGAAATTTAAAAAATCATTCTTCTTCAACTCCGTAGTCCACATCTCCTCTTCCTCTGCAGAGAGATCGCTTCAATGATCGTCTACTTTGCCGTCTCTAAGTCTTAATCTCCCATTCTCCATCCAGGAAGTGTGGCTTCTGTACCCATCACTCCCTAGAACTGCTTTTTCCCAAGTTACCTACCACTTCCATGTCACCGTATTCAGTGGGTCACCTTTTCATCATGACTTTGCTTGCAGCAAGGGGTAATGGTGACCGTTTTCCTTTTTCTGAAACTTACCTTCCCTTGGCTTCCATAACCTCACACTGTCCTGGTTTCCCTCTCATTTCTCTGAGCATGCCTTTTTAGTTTATGTCTTAGACTTTCCTCTTGACTCATCCTTTAAACGTTAGTATTTCTCTGGGTATTTCTTTGCTGTTCTTTGTCTCAGCAAATAACCTCCTTAACCTCCAAACTGTTGGATGCAGAGTCCTGGAAGTCATTCTGACTTCTCTCTGGTTAATCACCAAGTCCCGTAAACGCCAGCTCTGTCGCCCTGACAATCCTGCAGCATTTTCCTTTAAGCCCTAAGTGTTGCCGCCCCATTGGATTAATTCCAGCTGCCCTTGTCTTCGTCTCACTCTCCCTTGCCTCCCGGCCTCTGCATATCCCACCCTTCTGTCAAGAGCACCCTTTCCTCTGTTCATCCCCGTTATCTGAATGACATATATTTATTTTCAGTGCTTAATGTAAAAATCACTTCATCTAGAAACCTCTTCTTGAGTTTAGACAAGCTCAGGACCTCCCTCCCCTCTCTGTCTACTCCTAAGGTCTTGTCCTTCGCCTGCTATAATTTAAGATTTACAATTGATTCCCCAATTTCTGGCACACAGAAGTTACTCTAATTAAATGCCAGAAGAAAATGAAGAGAACTAGAGGTTCTGCAGGTGCGCGGTGACCACACCCTAAATCAAGTGTTGGGGCACACGACACAGTGTTTGACACGTGGTCTGACAGAACCAATATCTGAAGTCCAGACTGTCCAAGCTATTAAAGAAAACAAAAGTGTTTTGTATGGGTTTTTGTTTTTGTTTTTCCCAGAAGGTGCTTGTAAGAGCATGACTTGTGTGTGCAGGGAGAGGGTGACAGAAGCAGCACCTGGGTCATCGCTAGGTCATCTCCCCATCTCCTTCCACCAGACTCTAGGCAAGCTTGTATGGCCCTTCATTGTATTCTACCAAGGTAATCAAACCAGGCCGGAGATAATTGAGAGGAAAGAAAATACAAAGAATCCTAGGCAACTGGTGTACACACCAGTATATATATATACTTCAAATAATTATTGTTTTAGATTGGGATAGTACATTTCATATTTCAACCAAAAGACAAAAATGCAGTTGAACTCAAAGGCACAGCAATTAAAACAGAAAATAATACCATCTCTCAGATGCTTTATTTTTAAATTAAACAAAGAAGTGTACAAATTTTTTCCCTTTCCACCCCCAATGCAAGCCCACAAGCTTTTTCCAAAGTCTTGGGTTTCTGATGCCATCCAGCACCCAGCATTAGGGGCTCGGGAGGGAGGTGCTTGGATGTAGCCATGAAACAAGATGCTTGAACAATCTAGTGAACGACATTCAAAAGGGCCCTCAAAGTGCAGATACATCTTTTTCAGACATGTCACAGACTGACGGAGCAGCACCCCTCCCCAGGCCCTGCCCAGTCCCACGTCTTTAGTCAAGCCCCCCAACCCTGAACCCCCTGAGCTCCTTCAACTCTGCCCAGCTCTTTGATAGACGTTACCCTACGTCATTTATCCTCTCGCTCCCCACACTCTGCCTCGCAGCTCCATTCGTCCCCATGATTTCAACCTCCCACCTGCAGTGAAGCTGATGCCCAAATCTTTCTTTCTAGCCAACAGTTTTCGTGGAAGCGCCAGACCTGTGTGAGCAGCTAAATGCCTCATAGTGATTTCCAGGTGGGTGTCCACGGGGCACCTTACTGGGTTCAAAAATAAATTTATCATTTTCCTTGCATTCTGCTTCCTCTTATCTACATTCTGCAATTTCCCAATAGAAATTTCAGAGTCGGGATAGTAATGATGGCAAACATTTATTAACATTAACTGTAAGCCAGGTACTATTCCAGGGGCTATATATATGCAAACCTACTTTATATTTAAAATAATAAGCACTATTAAAGCCCTACTTTGCAGATTGGCAATGGAAGCACGGAGAGGTAAAACAACTTGACTACTGTTTGAGCAGGAAAGCCGGGATTCAAGCCAAGAAAGAGAGTTTGAGCGGAAAGGCTGAGCTTGTAACCACCATGCTATGTGCCTCTAGAAGGATTAAGAATTTTAACACTGTTTCCTTCACTAGTGAGCAAGATTATTGAAGGCTGGATTTTTAACTTAATAAACTTTTATTTCCATCACCTACTTTTATGCCTGGTACATAGTAATGTTTTCTGAATAAAGAAAGAAAGAAAGAAATGAAGGTGTGCAGCAGAGATTGGAAAAGTAGCTATGAGGGTAACCACAAGTCTCATAAAATCCATGCTAGAACGGGGTTCTCTACTTCTTCCCACTTCTCCTACATGGCCCCTTATACTCGGGTATTAATATTTTCAGGATCTTCAGAACCCCAGAGAGAAGTCTGTAAAATATAGCATAATAGGAGCGAGGGTGGGAGACGGAGGGATTAAAGAAATGGGAAAAGAACAGCATTTCCCCTTTTTTTGTAGCAAGACTTTCTACCTCTCCAGGCTTTTATTTGTCACATTAAAGAAAAGTCTGGTATTTTCTTTGTAGTATTTTCGTTGTAGTTATAAAAGTGTAGTTGTTTGTTAATCCCAAGAGGAATAAAATGTAGCCATACAATTTAATTTTCCAGGTAGAAAACAAAATAATAACTACTTCTTACCCAGCTATTATCAGGTTTCAGGTCTTGTTCTAGACAGTAGCTAAGCCTATAGGTACTGTTATCAGTTCTAATATACAGGTGGGGAAACTGAGGCAAAGACAATAGTTAAGGAACTTGCTCGGGATAACAGAGCCGATGCATGGGTGCTGAGGATTCGAACACAGGCTGTCTCTGCCCTTCACCCAGTGCTGTACAGCAGCTCCCCGTGAAAATGGGCTTTTAGATCATCTGAATGGTTATGACGTGGAGGTAGGAGGTAATGCATTCTTGGCAATATTTTCCCATTTTCTGAGGGGTGGCGAGAAGAGCTGTTTCTCAGTTCCATGGCAGAGTTTTCCCCATTTATTTTTCTCATGGTTTCATCAGCATGCACCATGGAAGGCAGAAGGGAAAACAGCCATGAAAAATAAAAGCGAAACGTAAAGAAAAGCCTGTTCAATCAGCTGCAACTGCCATTAATTTCAATAAATATCCAATTAACTTCATTGACAGGAAGCCTATGAATCTTGGAGAAAAATGGATCACTTCAAAGAATCTGGAGCCTTTTGGAGGCTTGCTGAGTAATGTGATTTTTCAATGTAATCATGTTTAATACTAATTTTAATTTGCTGAATATACCCCAGATAATTTGCAGAATCTGTGCAGGTTAGTTTACAGGTTGTCTTTCCTTTAAAGGTGTTGAAAAATCTAAAAGCAGAGTTGATTAAAATATACATTCATTATAAAGATACTGGCAGAAAGTTGCTTGCTCCTTGTGACTTTAAGTATCTGAATATCGTATCTAATGATCAGGGGTTGCTTGAGGTTTAGGTTGATGCTTAGAGATGTTTTTATTACTAGACAATAGTCAATCCGCACAAAACCTAAAAGGGAAGTCCCCCTGTTAGGTAGACAGTGAGGGATTCCGGGTCTCCTAGGGCCAAAAGCGGGTGCTGTTGCTTTGGTGCAATTGCCCCACCTGGGAAGAAGGCCCCCATCTTGGTCCTGCCCCACCCTGAACTCTCGAGCGACTGCCATACGTGGGGAGGAGGGAATACCCTATGAATCTGCCAATCATAACTTAGTGCACCAGCTGCAAAAGAATGCAGAGGACTCTCTAGCTCACGGGCTAAGCAGCATAGGTACCATACAGTCCAGAAATTGACCTAGACAACCCGCATGCGTAGTAATGCAACTCCCAACCATCCAGTCAAAGGGGTTCCATGGTGACGTCTGAACCAAGAGGGAAGTCCCAATCCAGGTACTATAAAATAAGATGCAGACCATAACCAACCTCTCTTGCACCCTCCTTTTTGTTCTCTCTTTGCTGTGACAGTGGGTCCAGTCGTCATGTGTGGCGTATGTATCGTGCTCTGTAAACCTGTATCTTGCTCTTGCCCTATAATCCTATCTTTCTCTCCTTGATAAATCTCATTTTTATGCTTGCCTTACTTTGGTGCATCTGGTCATTCTTTGACCATGGGCGCACCAAGAACCAGCATTTTCACACTGAAACCTGACATACCTGTTTCTCTCCAACTCATATCAAGTATACTTTAAATGTTCCACATTTGCATTTAGGTAAGCTGTGAGGATATAGGAAAAAACAAATTCAGTTTCTGCTACTATACTCTCATGACACAGTCACTCCTGATGCCAGATGAGTGGGGGTTTTCCCCAAACACTAAGCAGTTCTCTGGCAGAATCTGCAGCACAAACCATCTGGGTGTCCCCTAAGTCAATTCAGCTCTGACACTGTCTACCTGAAGACAGCCTCATAGGCTGAGGGTCCAGTTAACAAGACTGTCCCCCATCACAAGCCCAAGTTATGGCTTGTGTTTCTGATCAACTGGCTATCAACAAGGGTTCCCTTGACTTCCTCCTCGGGGTTTGATAAGCTTGCTAGAGTGACTTACAGAACTCAGGGACACACTTTACTCAGGTTACTACAAAGGGTACGGATAGCCAGTGTGGGTGGGAACCCGTGGCCTCGGGGCCACATGTGGCCTTGTGCATCCTTGAGTGCGGCCTTTTGACAATTCAAATTTTATGGAACAAATCCTATTAATAAAGGGATGTGTTCTGTTTCGTATCTGTTGGTCTGGGAGACTGCATTAATTTGACAAACCCTTTCCCTGTCCAGCCCTAGGAAAGATTAACTGAGAGTCTGACACCTTCACAGATCTGAAAAGAGACATTTACCATCTATTCTCTCTGAGGGCTGCTACTGTGAGATTTCATTTCCATCACAAGACCACCTTTGCCAGCCCAGCCTCTTCCTTTCTCCCACCCATAATCTGTCTTGCCACTAAAACCTGAT
The DNA here is from genome assembly GCF_000956105.1 of Propithecus coquereli. NCBI lineage: Eukaryota > Metazoa > Chordata > Mammalia > Primates > Indriidae > Propithecus > Propithecus coquereli. The sequence continues at coordinate 710,958 of NW_012153685.1, forward strand.
TTACCACCTTAACCTGTTTTTGGCCGTGCTCTGAGCCCACATTCTTTCTGTATCCTCGAGACAGTATATATAAGCTTCTGAACCCCACTGGGGGGTTTGGTCTTCATTCTGAAGGCTCTTAGGCATACATGTTAAATAAATTTTTATGCCTTTTATCCTACTAATCAATCTGCCTCATGTCAGTGATTTTCAGTGAACCTCCAGGGGATCAAGGACCAATGGTCCCACAAACCCAACCTTCGGTCTCTGTCTTCTCCTTCCAGAAGTTGGAGGGTGGGGTTGAAATTTCCAACTGTCTAATCACATTTGGTTCCCCTGGCAACCAGTTCCCATCCTCAGGCTATTCAGGGGCCCACCAAGAGTCACCTCATTAGAACAAATAATCTTCTATCACCCATGAAATTCTAAAGGAATTAGGAGCTCTGTGTCAGGAAATGGGGAGGAAGACATATATATTTCATGATATCACATAAGCTGAGACCAGGAACATATCAGCCTTTTATTATATATTTTAACATCATTTTTATAAATTTTTGTATAAGAGAAGATTGTTTCTAAAGCAACTGAGAAATATTTGATTTCTTAATTATAAGCTCTCACTGTCCCTATGATTCTATTTTTTTCCCCAGTTTTCCTAAAATTATATCAGAAGTCCAAGAAGACCTCAGGGTACGTGTATACGATGCAGTTACATTCTTTTAAAGGTATTAGAAGCACCTAAAATATAAGAAATGGCCACATAAACTCAGTGTGCTTTGTGTCCTGTACACAGCCTGCCATTTCCCCATGTGTTAGTTTCTATTGGGGACTCCCCGCACTTCAGCTCTGCAAGCCATTTTACCAAGAGATCATTCTGTTATAACTGTTTTCATTTTGCCACTATGACTCTCTTAAGTCATTAAAAAAAAAAGTCAGATAACAAAGTAAGCCACCTCAGTGAAGAAAATTATTTCTTTTTCTCCTCTTTCTTTTTTAATTCCTGGAGATCTAGACAGGAATTGAGATAAAATGTTTGGGCAAACATGTAACAACTATGAGGAATATTGACATCAGTGGATATTTTTTGTTGTTGTTGATTCTATCAACTGAAGAACGACGAGGTTCATAAATTCTGAAAGAGAGATTTCTTTCTCATAAAGGGTTGCATCCTGCAGGAGGCCATTCTGACAGTCTGGGAAATGTAACCTCCGGCCAGAAACCAAAAATTGGCACTTAGAGGGAGGGGTAAAGGGAACAGGAATTAATGCTGAGCAGCGTGGCCAAATATACATATTCAATAAACTGTAGGAAGAGTCATGAATATTTATGTAAGGAGAAACATGCACATGCACAATTAAGCTTCATGCCACTGCATGGGTCCCAAGCTCGAAAAATGGCAGTGTTAGCATGATCTGGAGGTGGAGGTCAGTCCTCTGAGGTCAAAAAGCGCAGGTGAAGCAGAGGACACAAAGTGCCTCTGCGCATAGCCTCCATAGACTGGCCAGAACCATTGCTGGTCACCGGTCTCTTACCAGGAGGGAATGCCGGTCAGTTGTTACCTGGAAACCCCAAGGGTGAGGCGCAGTCACGAGGTTGGTTGAAATCAGCAGTGAAGCGAGGCTTCCCAAGGGCTGGTTTCTGTGCAACCCTTCGGGAGGAGAGCCCAGTGGTGGTTAGCGAGGGCGCGGGTGTGACAAGGTGGGTCTGACCTCCCGTCCCACTGAGGCTAGGATTTCAGTTTTTAACCTTTGTCTGGGGTTCTCTTGGCCAAGGAGGGATCTGGTCGGTCATTTGTGGGCTTAGGGTTTTATTTTTATTCCTCAATACTCGATACTTTCTCATTATTTGTCAGCTATCTCGTGTGCTACATAGACATAAAACCTAGAAACTACATTTTCCAGACTCCTTTTGGGTAAATGCCACCAATGAGAGGTGCTTACATGAGATATAGAAAGTGGAAAAAAGATATTATACTACTATGGCTGCTACAGGCAGATGCAGGAGGGTTTTCAGAATGCATCCCGGCAATCGCCCACTTTGATGCAAGCGGTAGCTGCAGTGATTGTTTCTGTGTGTCCCCCGAAGAATCCCCCACGTTGCCGGAACAGCAAGCCAAGACGTCCGTGGTTGTTCCCTGCTATCCTAGCACTTCCGTGCACCTGGAGGGTCGCCTTCCTGTCCTTTAGTCCTCCAACCTTTCAGGATGTGTACAAGCCTCTAACACGCTGTGTTCAACTTCTTCCACATCTAAAAACCTGGAGTCATCTCTGGTTTTCTGACCAAAAGCTAACCAATAGCAGGTTCCCTGATTTCTTAATATTTGAAGTAAAACCCATTATGAAATAATACTTTAGAAAGAGAAGGAACTATTTAGTTCTTATAAAAATAAGATATTTTATTATCCCTGAGTAAAATAGTGTAAAAACTAGCAGTTAATTGCTAACACAAATTTTTTCCAAACTCAGAATTCAAAATAGACATTAGACAAAGTTTTTTTATTCATTGCAATCCAAAATCTCATTCACACAAAATGAGGAATAATTAAATTACATCTGAATTGTGAGCTCTCCTGATTTAATTGAATTTCAACACTTCGGTCAGTGTCTTGAGTACACAGGCAATTTCTTTGAGAAAGGCTTTATTATCATGTTAAAATTAATTTCCCTCTTTATTCATAGGAGGGGAGTGATAGAGTGCAATGTGAGTGAACTATTAAATGAACATGTATCAGGTTTGGGACAAGTACGTTGACTTGGGTTCGCCGAGCTTGGGAAGGCAGCTAGAGCAAACTTACACATGCAGGCGGATGTAGAAAGAGGTCACGACATAAGCCATAGACTTCATTCCTATCTCCTTGTCTCCTGGGGATGGGATGGACAAAAGGAGCTTGAGAAGGAGCTCCCTAGAGCTGTGACTCCTGAAGTTGGGAGTCACTGGAATCTGAGAATGCTAGAATTCAAAGCTACTTGAGAGGCCAACAAACTGAGTCCGACCTACCAGTGATCTACTCAAGGTTGCACAAATAATGGATTCCAGAGCTGGGTGGTCCATCTGGATTCCCTGACTCCTAATTTGAGATATTTCCCAAACGGATTTAAGGAAGATTGCCCCATTAAAAGTTATTGAACACAGAAATCATTTATTATGGACATTCATATATGTGATTTGACTTATTAGTCTGTAAAGACAAAAGTAGCTGTTGCCTGTGTTGTGCTGTGGCATCAGCACATTCTTGGAGACCTGCTGGGTGGCAGAGACCACATGAGAACTGTCATACAGGGAGTTCTCCCAAATCTTTGTCTCTCCCATTCTGGAATCCACGTTTCCTGCAGGAATTATTCTGACAAAGTTGTCCTGGGTACCCTGTGGTCTCACAATCATGTCTTTCAAGGTAGTGTGGTTGTCCAGGACAATAACAGACATCAGTGGCCCCTGGCAGGTGATGGTTACATAAGCAGCCTGCCAGCCACCCAAGTGGAAGCCATGGCCCCAGCGCCTGTGACAGAAGAGAACACGCCGGGAGCATTGTGTGGCTGGGTGCGAGCGCACGCATGCTCTCTGGCCTGGCAGAAATCTTTTCCAGTGAAATGGTTTTTCACATTGCGAGAAGAAACACGAGAAAGGCTCCTTCATCCACCAGATGTGGGGTGCCCTAAAAAACAAAGTGCTTCAGCTTTGTCTGGGCTTTGAGGGGGTTAGGGTTTGTTTATTTTTATGCTCATTTATGCTTTACTCTCTTTTCAAGTGGCGAGTGCTGTATTCAGTTTTCTCAGTGGAGCAGGCACAGACTGATTGGCCCTCTGGGTGTCCGGGAATGAAAGGTCATTCATCCACTCTGCAAACACGCCCACTCGGGCGGAGAAAGCCCAGACAATCTGTGACCTGAAAAGCCTCCTCATGCAGTGCCCCTCGGCCAGGCCAGATCCAAATGCTTTCCTCGGAGGACTGAGAAGTCGGAAGGGCTCACTGATAAGGCCATCTGGCAAGGCTAGGACTTGGACTAGGGCCTCCAACCAAAAAGCGGGATTGCGTGGGAGAAGGGAATTAATAAATACAGCAGGAGGGGGGAACTTGGGACAGGAGGAATGGGGATAAGATTGGGGAGATGGCAGAGGGGAAGCATTGTTTTCATTTCTTTGAGAAATATTTTTATCAGGACAGTCTGTAGGCCAGAATAAAGCAGGTCTTGGGTTCCAATGGATCAGGTTAACGCCATGTTGATGTGTTTACCTCCAGAAGCACAGCTTCATTTACTTGTAAGCATTCAGTGGCAATGGAACGCAGTGGCTAACAATCAGGTTCCTAAGTCAATGGAGTCGATGACTTACTACATTCCCTAAAGCCTCCATTTTCTTATTACAAAATGAAAATAAAGAATAGTAGCTACTTCATAGAGTTAGGGTAAGTACTCAATGAGATAATGCATGAACATTCATTGCAAAATGTCTAACACACAGTGTGTTCTCAAATATTAGCTATTAGTATTTAGCGAATATGGCAATGGGCATAACACCAACAGGATTTAGAGACACAAAGAATAGAAACTGCCAAAGAATAGGAACTTGCAGTCTGCTCGAGGATGTAAGATTAACATACATGAAGCAATACTGAACAGCCCAAGGCAATATAAAGTGCATGGAACACACTAAGTTCTGCCTGGGTTTACAACGCCCACAGTCTTGAAAAGTTACTAAATAATTCAAGATACTGTGGTTTATCATTGATTAAGTGTTATGTTTAAGTAGATGCTAGAAATGGAGATGGAGAATAAGTGTCTTTCAAACCAGTGCTTCTCCAACTGTAATGTGCATACAAATCACCTAGGGATCTCCTAATAACATGGTGCGTAGTTCAGTCCTAGGGTGGGGCCTCAAATCCTGAATTTTTAAGAAGCTCCTAGGTAATGTGAATGTTACAGGTCCTCAGACCACTCATCGAGTAGCAAGAACTTAGAGAGAGAGATGTTGGAGCATGTTCCAGGATGATAATGTACCTACCCAGTGACTAGTTGCTTAGTTTGTACCTATTAAGTGTTAAACATGAAGGAAGATAAAAATGGAAAGGAAAGAGAGGCAAGAGAAATAGGCTACAAAGTCCTTACTCACAAGGAGTTTGGGGTTTTTTTCCCTCTTAAATTCTCATTGATCAGAAAAACATCACCACCACCACCACCACGGCCACCACCACCACCACCATCACCACCACCGCCACCACCACCACCATCACCACCACCACCACCGCCACCATCACCACCATCACCACCATCACCACCACCACGGCCACCACCACCGCCACCACCACTGCCACCGCCACCACCACAACAGCCACCACTGCCACCACCATCACCACAATCACCACCCAACAACAACATTACCTACCTGAAACAGCTAGGGAAAAAATATCCATTGAGCAAGCATGTGATAATCTAGTACCAAATCTTGAATAAGTGCTAAACAGAAGTGAATAAGAGAGCAATCACCATGGGACAGGGACACTCAGGAGAGTTTCTTAGATAGTGACGTTGAACTCAAAAGCTAAAAGAAATGACAGCAAGGAGTGGAGAAGGGGGACGGTGACAAAACTGAGGAACAGGAGCTCCCGGCTCTCCACACTTTTACTTCTTACGCTTTACTCTGGCACACTTACTGATGTGTGCCTGTCTCTCTGATTGCTTTCTTATAATTCATTCGTGCCTATTTGTGGCCACTCCCTCACTCCCCAATACACACACAGTAGATTCCTCTCTCCTCCTACATAGGAATAAAAATTATACTCTTCTTAAACCTTCAGTTTATTGTTAGACTAAATGTAAGCCATTCTTACTTTTCCAGATTGAAAATTAAGTCTAGAGAAGTCAGTTCCCCAGGTTGTAGACCATGGAAATGTTTTTGATGTTAGGAGCATGACAAACCACAGAGATAACAGACATATTGCCCACAGGGCTTATGTAATTCTAGGTAACAATAGGTGTTCATTCTGATTTGTAATAATACTAGGTTTACAGGATGAGCTTCTTTGGTGAGGAAATGAAACCGCTTTGCTATCTTATTCAACTGAGCAGATCTTAAAACATGCTTTGAAATGTCCCCTCATCCTCTGTAATTTTTTAAAGTCCTGCAAAAGAGTTATAATCCACTTATCTGCAGGAAGAAAGTTGAGGGAGAAATTACATGAGGAAAGTAGTTGGTTCCTTGCGTGTGTGGATCTATTCTGCAAAGAGGAAGGGCACTTTGTCCGTAAGACCAGAACAAACAGAGGGTTTGGAGAAGGAGGCCTGAGCGACCCACACCCTGATCATCGGCACCACAGAAGGCTGCCCAAATAGAGTGACTTCCAGAGCATTAAGATGATTTCTTAGAATACAAAACCTCCCCCATCAGGCTCACTTATTATAGAAATTTATATAATAAGGAACAAAGAGTTTGATTTCAGAATTAGAGTAATTAAAAATAATTGCCTGCATTTTGGAGCCTTTTGAGCTTGAATGGTTTCACGACAGCCAAACGTGGCAAAAGTAATAGAATAGTTTGTCTTTTTGAAATTACATTTTTTTCAGTGTTGGCATTTATGTTTTATTGCCACTTTCTCTTTAATGGTCAGCACTTCAAGGGTCAGATGGAGAAAGCAAAGCACTTGCCTTTTCAAATGTGAGTGGTTTGGGTTTTGTTTTCTTGTATGTTGTCATTGTTTTATCCTACTTGCCCCATCGATTGGAAACTGACTTTCCTAGAAAAGAGGATTCTATGCCCATCGACCAGCACTGGCCTTCGGCATCCTGCTGGCCGGTCCCATCTTACACAATGTCAGAAGTGGCTTCTCATCCAAGGAAACTTTTAAAGAGCTACCTATGTGCAAACCCAAGAATCCTCAATGGCTGATCCTTTCAAAACCCCTGTTGAGGTTTGACCACTTTTCCCCAAGTAGACACGGAACAGGAATAGAGAAAGACATGCTGAAATGGGAAAATGGTAAATTTAATTGCCTCATGTAACTTTTTTTTCTCAGTTTTGCTGCTGAAAACTAAATGAAAAAGAGGGTAAGATCCCAGAGCAAAAGGAAAGACAATTACCCCCCAGCTCCTCAAAAGATGAGATGGCTCCAATTATGGAAACGGCACTTGGCTTGGGTCACCCAATTCTCCCCAGTGAGAATTTGGAAAGTCAAAGTCCAGAAGGGTAAGGAGTCCACTAATAGGCCAGGACTCTGACCTCTTTGATTCCGTTTCATCACAGCTCATATCTGAGAAACTAGGAAGGGACAAATTCACCCTCATGAGTGAATTATTAAGCTAGACTGTACTCAGATAGCTGCACAGGGTGACTTTGAGAAAATCTCAACCAAGTCAATGGGTCATCCCTGAGCAGAAACAGCCTGTTAGGGGAGTTCTGTGCTGGGATGACATGGCCTGGATCCAGAAGCCCCAGCATTTCCCTAACAGCCTTACCATCTCAGGCACTGGCTGGGAGCAGCCTGAGGGAATTTCCACAGGGGTGGATCTGAAGGCACAACAGCCAAGAGGTCATCAGAAGCTATGCTCCTGGTTACTGGAAGGTTTCGTGCAAAGGAGATCTGAGTGGTTTGCCATCAGGAGCCGCCGATGGATTTTATTAATAACTATGCATAAAGTTCATCCCATGAAGATAGGGAAGAATTATTTTAATTAGAGAAATCAATATGAACGTATGCAAAGATAAGAAGATCATAAAAGCGATGGGTTCTGTTTTAAAAAAGGAGTAAAATAGGCATGCAGGCAAAATGTCAGAAAAGCTAAAGCTTAAAAAGAGCTCAGGGGAGAAAAAGGACTCTTTTTAAGACACATTTGGAGCATAAATAAGAACGAGAAAACTGTAGCTCCTTTTCTTGGGGAAGATGGAACATTAAAGTACTCGTTTATTCAGTCAACCAAAATGTATTGAATATCCCACTACATACTGAGACTCCTTTTGATAAGTACTAGGGACAAAGATAAGAGACATTTTCTCTTTTCCATTAAGATATTAGAGAGTCATTGACCCCTTAGATCTGATCAAGCTATAGAACAAAGATGGCAAAGGGTTTAGGAGGAAGCAAGTAGGGAGGAAGAGGATCTGGGGAGAAAGAGAAGCAGCATATAGTAAATATTTACAAACATGTGCATGCAAATTCGAGGGGTCTTGACATTGGGAACCCCAAGGTACTTTAATTCACTAGATTATAAACCCTTAATCTTGAACTCCCAATTCACATCTGTCTTCTCTGATAGGAGAATGATTCTTCGGACCAGGAAAAATAGAACAAATATTCACTAGAATAGGTGAAAAAAATGTAAGAAAGCCCAAGCTGCTCTCAGCGTATTTATGACTATTGATTGTAATAAACGCCATCTCAGGATATGCAGGGGTTATATATGAACAACACTGCCAAGTCAGAGTCTGTTTTCTTCAAGAAAACATGGAGAACAGGACACATGTGGACAAATGATGCCGTAATATTTCCAAAGGGGAAAAATGTAGATAGATAAACCAACAAGTATGTTAGTAATTCTAAGTAGGATAGTAGAACAGGGTGTGTGTGCTTAGAAATGAAGAAGTGATCACTAGTAACAAGTATGGGTTTAGCAAAACAAGAGCATAGCAAACTAATCACATGTCTTTTTGTGACAAGTTATCACTAGATCAGTGGGTGGAATAATCACGTGTCTGTAATTTGACAACGAATTCATACATGACCTTGTATATTGGACAGAGAAGTGCAACTGCATGATAATATGGCTGGTAGAAAATGCAAATTCTTAGTTGCTAAATCCAAAGAACCTTTATTAACAGACTGATGTCTTCATTGGTGCTTCTCAAAACTCTGTCTGGCCATCATCCTGTTCAATATTATATCACGATCTGTGATGAGTTCACAAATAGCTTATAGTTACAATTAGCGAGTGGCACCTAATACTGTCATGAAAGAATCAGGATACAAAATTGATGGCTTTAAGTTGGAGCCTTTTGCTATTGTTAAATTTAGGGTTAATGGAACTAGAACACTCAGAATATAATAGTGTCATTTTATTCTCATGGGTTAGGTCATGCTATCAATAATAATATATGTACTTCTGGTACAAATTTTTAATAGTATATTTAAAGGCTGAACCTGGTAAAAAAGATAAAATGATAAAGGGCCTCAAAATAATTCAACACAGGGAGAGGCTGAAGGAACTGCAGAGTGTTCAACACGGAGAAGTGACTTAGGGAGTTCATGCTGTTTAAATTATTCAGAAGGATTACATAAAGAGAGAATGACACATATTCTCTGTAGCTCTAGAGAAAAGAACAGGGACAATTAAATATACATTACAGGAAAATGTTGACTTAAAGAAGAACTTTTTAATCACTGGTTGCTGAAAAAACAACGAAAGGAAATGTTTTGGGAGTATGACAAATTTCCCATTACTGGAGGTATCCAAGTAGATATTCAAATAGATAAGTCAAAGACCACCTGGTAATGTCTTCAAGAGAGCCATGCCGAGAATTCGGTGGGACACATGTGCTCTAAGGTATATGAAGGCAGAAAGGACTCTGAGTAGAGGCAGAGGTCAGGAAACCGGGCCTTCAACTTCCTTCTTGGAAAACTATCTCTTGGGCTCTTTCTAAATAAAAAATTCTAATGCTATCATGCTGTGTGACTTTTATATTCATTTCCATGATCTTCTATCAGTCAAGATAAGTTAGGTTATGCTGCAACAATTATCAACTGCAAAATTCTCAGTGGCTCGAAACAGCAAGCCATTCCTTGTTCTCAGGTTGATGGGGAACTGTAAGAACATGAAGCACCTCGGCTTGGGTGGTCTGCAGAGAGGGAATTCAGTAGACTGTGCACCGGCTCTTGAAGGCTTCTGGCCTGTCTAAAAATACTCTTCAGACTCACTCAACCACAAGAAGGGAGGGCGATGTAGTCTTCCATGTACTTAGAGGAGAGGAAAGCCAGTTTTTTATGAGTAGTAACTAATGACTATCTGAAATTAAAATGGGTCCAAGCACTCAAAAAACTTCCCAAAGAACCCAAATAAACAGCCCTGCTATGTCTCCTGGGATCAGGTCCTGCCCCCATCATGAATTTTCTCTGGGTAGGTCACTGCACCTTTCTATGGCTTCGTTTCCACAAAACAAAAAGAGGAATCTCTCTCTCTCTGTCTCCCCCTCTATTGTTGTTTCAATACAATGAATCAATAAATATAAATGAAATTCTAAACATTTCAATAACGAGTTTTAAACGACATACTTAAAACAAATCAAATTTAACAGAGCTTATTTGAGCAAATAACAATTTATTAATGGGGCATCGCTCAGAACCAGAAGAGGTTCAGAGAACTCTACCTAATAGTATGAGCAGAAAGATTTTATAGGCCAAACCAGGAAGCAAAGAATAGAAATCCCCTGATTGACTACGGTGGTGCGGCATCTGCCTTATTTTGGCACGTGCCATGAGTTGGCTGCCTGTGATTGGCTGAATCTGAGCTGTTTGTGTTGGGTGAAACTCAGCTATTTGTTACAAAAAAATATACTCCTAGTTAGGTTTCGATTTGTTTGATGTACTAAGTTGCAATTCGTCACATAGGAACTCAAAGTTCAGAAAAAGCCTCAGGCTAATGGCCTCCTGCTTATTTAATTTAACACCATGCAGATGGAGTGGATAATGAATAAATACCCCATACCTAAAACCTAAGAGAAACAATCTATGCTTCTCCCCTACTCGGCCACGGGGCCACATTTCTTTGTCTGATCCCATCACTTTGTAGCCCCTCATAACTTTCCAGGTTTCCCAGTGCACGCAGCAGAATTTCTCCAGTATATCCCTTAGAGCCCTTGCTCTTTGGTCAAATAAGTTGACAGTCTCCTGTATATTGAAAATGTTTTTAGCATTTCTTTTTTTAATGTAGGAAGCACTTCCACTTGTACAGTTTAATATTCTTTTAACTGTCTTTCCCCACTTTCCAGAAGGTGAAACAGTTGTCCCGCTCCATGTTACAGAAGGAGACTAAGGCAGAGGACCCAGCAGTGACTCCTCTGAAGACACCCGGAGCTGGTATGAGGATCAGGACTAGACAGTCCTGGCTCCTGACTCCCACCATGCCGGTGTGCATCCTCTCCCTCCTGTCCTTTGGCTTTGCTCCCTCTCTCACTCCTATTTCATTCACTCCACAAAGTCTTGGCATGGAGAATGAAGAATGTGGGGTACTTGGGCAGTGGAGGAGAAGACCTCTGCCAGTGGCCTTCTGGAAAATAGCTCCAGTTCACTGGTGACCTGGCCTGCTCCCACGGGGAAGTAACACAAGGGAGGCTGGGCACATGACCCAGACATTTTGGTCCAAAGGCAGCCCAGATGTTCCAGGCACCCACGTTGCCTGTACAGATGGCCTCATCATAATCGGTACCCAGAAATGTGGGCCTAGGTCCATGTGCTTCCAGTGGGAGAAATTCTCCACTCAGGGAACTGTCTGTGACTTGAAAGGTGAATTGGAAAGTTTGGAGACACAGGTCCCAGACTAGAAGTGGTGTTCGTAGACCACCAGGCTCTGCTCCCTCATCACGGAGTCGCTGCCCTGCCATGGGGTGAGGAGACAGCCGTGAGAGAGCAGGGCGAGAGTCATGGCGAGGGCAGGGACGCAAAAGCTCAGAGGTCACACTCACTCACATCACGTGAGGCTGTCATTCGCAACAAGCCCTTGCCAAGCCAATCTAGAAGGATTTTCAATAAAAGACCATCAAAATGCAAACAGTTATAGTGGCTGCCCTTAAGGAATTTATAAATTGAGGAGACAAGGGATAAACACATGTAACAACCAGAAAAAGAAAATCACAATGCAGTATAGAATACCACTAAAATGTGGAATTTAGATGAAGTGGAGTTCAGAAGTTTATCTGAATTATCGAGGACGTTTTCATGGGTAATTCAAATTGTGGCTCTTGCCTAAAATCTGTCCCTTCCACACTAATCCAGACTGACGCAACCTCTTCCAGTCAAATATCAACTTCCTTCTCAACTACTTAGATAGCTTTCCATCACACATAAACCATTGTAAAGTAACACCCTTTCATAGAGAAGCCACTAACTACCTTTCCATAAGAGTAAGCCACACGTACATACCTGAGGCATTTGAAAACAATTAGAGTGACATGTTTCTTTAATATTTTTTTTTTTTTTTTTCAGACAGAGTCTCACTCTGTTGCCCTGGCTAGAGTGAGTGCCGTGGCGTCAGCCTAGCTCACAGCAACCTCAAATTCGTGGGCTCAAGTGATCCTCCTGCCTCAGCCTCCCGAGTAGCTGGGACTACAGGCATGCGCCACCATGCCCGGCTAATTTTTTCTATATATTTTTTAGTTGGCCGATTAATTTCTTTGTATTTTTAGTAGAGATGGGGTCTCGCTCTTGCTCAGGCTGGTCTCGAACTCCTGAGCTCAAACAATCCGCCCACCTCGGCCTCCCAGAGAGCTAGGATTACAGGCGTGAGCCACCGCGCCCGGCTGTTTCTTTAATATTGATGTTCTTTAATATTCGATATCCTTTGTAATTTTCAATTGATAGCCAAATATCTGCTGTTCTGCCCAACCGTGACTCTTTTCCATGCTTTTATTTAGCAGTAAAAATAATGCTGCTAGTCATAATATCATGTCAGTTATGAACAGGGCTATTGACACAAGGAGATTTGGAGTGTGTCCAATGGCAGACGCCCCTGCGCAATCCTGTCACGCAGGACCAGCGCACACGCTAAGGTAAGGACCATGGCGCTCCTCTCCCATGCTGCCCAACTCAGCAGCACTGACACAGCAAGTGCTCAGCCTTTGTGCCTGCTGAATGAGCATCAGCATTTGCTGAGTTCTCTGAACTCATGCTCTTGAACCCACCAGAATGAGGTACTTTCTTCAACCTAGATGGAAAATCACTTCTTATTACTTGTTCTGGTTTAGAAATCATCTCCCCAAATACTTCCTAGAGAAGCATTCTTTTTTTCTGTTTTGTCCTGAAAATCAGATGCAGAAAGTGAGAGTCTACTGTTTTCTTCCATCAGAATTATCAACATAATAGGCAAAAATCCCTCCTATTTGCAGAAATTCCACAAATGAAGGAAAGGTCACAACTAATAAAGGCTGAAAGGAGAGGAGAGGCTCCGAGGCAAAACTTGCCCCAGAAAAGTGGAATGACCACATCTCATTCCGCCACGCACATTCAGTATTTCCACCTTTCTTTTTTCTTTAGGAGATTTATTATGATGAAAGCTGCTTAAGAGAACCTTGCTTTAACATTTTGGTCAAAGTACCTAGCTGGATTTTCTACTGAGCTCAACACAGCTGTCAGTATGAACACAGCAAGTGATATTATGTCAAAATAGTGTTATTTCCACTAAGAGTTCATGAGGTGAACATTTTATTATAGGCCACCAAGAGGGCTGGCTGTGAGACCTTTTCTCCCTCCACCCTATTTTTAGAGGATACATGTGATACGCGGCACTTGCGCCTGTCATTAGAAGACCCGACAGCCAAACGGCCTGTCTGTGCTGCTATTGCGTGTGTGGCCCTGTGTGAGGCCAGGGCTGGGGCTGAGGGCCGAGGCTGCAGGAAAGTCACCATCACCCATGGCCTTCAGACAAGGACATTCCTGCAGGTCCCTCTCACCTGCAGGCCCTGGGCTCAGAGTCAAACACGTTAGAAGATGGTGATCAGAATTGTTTCACAGGAAGGAAAATGTTCCAGTTCATTTGTTAAAAACAAAAACATTGTGCATATATACAAATACATAATCATGTACACATATAATATTTATTTACCTGTGAAAGATTTAAAATTATATACCAAACTTAATAGTCACAGCCTATAAGTAGAGAAGAATGGGATTTGGGAGAAAAGGGTAAAGTTAGAAAAGAATATGTTAACTTTTACCCTAGGAACCTTGGTATTGTTTGAATTTTTAACAACTGGAACGTTTTCATTACCACTAGTATAATTTTTAAATCTCTCAGCACAGAAGCTGTTATATAATATGAATTTAAAGAAAAGAAGGAGAGGGGAGGGAAGGAGAAAGGAAAGGAATAGAAACGGGAAAGGATGCATGTGTGCAAATTGTCCGAAGCCAAATTCGTGAGCTCTGGCTGCATGAAGTGGTTAGACACAAATGGGACTCATTTGAAAAGGCTGTATGAAATGGTTGAATTTGAGCAGGATTTGAAACATAATTTTAACAAATAATTTGATTACTGTGTCCTAGATGTTTATTTCAGAAAATTTGTATTAGAATAGGACAAGAAAAGAAAATTAGTATCACCATTAATCCAACTTCCCAGAGAAAACCACAATTAACATTGCAGTGGCTTTCCTTCTGCACTCTCTTTCTCTCTCAACCACATTCGGAAGGGCAACAGGAACAAAATGTAGCAGAGATGATGGGTAGGATTGGGGAGAACATTCTAGAAGAACAACAGAGAAGTACTTCCTGGCAGCCATGAGCTGCTCCTTTATCTCAGACCCGAGATCCCAGTGAGCTGGTTTGGACCTGGAGTATCGGTTTGTGTTTGTCCTTGAAGCTTTGCCGTAGGAACAGCCTCTCTGGGCCTCAGTTGGTTCCTATATAAAATGGAGATATTCTCCTTATCCTGTCCACCTTGCTGCATGAAGTACCCAGACAGAAACAAAGTCCAAAAGTCCCTTTACAAATCAGTTATTACCTGGAATACAGAATAATAATATGCAGGTTTGTGGACTAAGCCACAAAAGCCTATTTAATCCAAAAGATAGCTGAAATTCCATACTGAGTATTTGCAGCAATATGATTTTCTACCATTTATCCGCTGTAAGTGTACGATTTTTGGTCATCCTATGGGCATTTTAAGGCAAATTCTGTGTATTTATCTGAGGACCAATCAGCATTCATTTCTCTGAAAAAATACATTTTATTGTCTTAGAAAGGAGACTGTTAAGAGCCCTGCCTACAATTCTGGGGCATCTGTGGGTGGTGTCATCAGGAAGAAGGGAAGATTGCAATCTGGGGGAAGGTTTCATTTTTTCGAGAGCATCCCTCAGAGCAATAATGTCAGGTCAATCTGATAACAGCAGTAATAGCCGCAGAACACGTCACAGCAGTAGCAGGAACAGCTGTCATTCATTTGTTGAGGGATAATTATGCTCCTAATGTTCTCTATGTGCATTATTATGTTTAATTTCCAAACAACCCTATCGCGTAATTATTTTTTCCATTTTATAAAGGAAGAAACAAGGCACAGAGAGGTTAAGTAACTTACTCAAGATCATACAACTTAGTCTGAGGTGGAGCCAGCAGTTCAACTCTGGTAGTCTGGCTCCATAGCCCAAGCTCTTACCAACAGTTAATATTAATATCTAGGCCGAAGGGTGGACCTAAGTTACCATTTGTGATCTTCCATCATTAGGAAGTTGTGCTAGGCAGAGATCATCTGGGCATTTTGTGAAGTTTTCTAAAGGGTAGGAAGATGGTAACGGCGGAAGTACGACCTCTCCCCAGAGGTGTTTAGCAGGCAGTTGCCCAACTTCCACCCATGGATGATGCTCTGGGAATCCTGGCATTGGGGAAATTTGTTCATTCTAATGAGAGTGGTGATGCTGTCACTATCTGTCACTAGGGAAGTTCATTTAAGGTTCTACAAACAAAGACTCTGACTCTAGGATTTGGTGTGGGGGATGGCGGGGGGATTTATAATCATCCCATTCCCTCCCGCAGTGCCCACTCCTCTGCCGGGTCCATGCTTCTGAGTCATCTCTCAATTAGAATCAACCATCCATAACATCGTAACACACTCTGTTTCAGAAATGCATCCTTTGATACTAGCCTCTTCCCATTTTTTTTTTGTTTTCCTTTATTGCTTATAATGTTTGTGCAGCTGCTTTGAGAGCTAAATATGCAATCAGTGTGATGCAATCATGTTCCTTCCTTATCAGGGAAGGCAGCAAATGCCAACTTGAATTTTATACAATTTTCAAGAACTCCATGACACAAAATGATAAGTTCGCTTAATTGGTGTGGTCTTAATTGGAATCACAAGGGAAATTGGAAGGTACATTGAGTTCAGTTGTTTGTGTTTTTAATAGCACTGTTTGGCTGAGATTGGACCATTATCTGCCTGTGATTCACCAAATGATGGAGAGTTCGTATTTCTGAAGTTTGATGAAAATGGAATGTCATGTTACAGTGTTTTTTTTCTTTCCTGGCCTTTTCTGTTATGCTGTTTCTTATGAGATTTGAATTTTATGGGTTATGTATTGAGAAGGAGCTACCATAAGTAGGTATATATACATACTTATATTCATATCCCATCAATTAGAAACACACAGATAGTCACTCATGTTTGTTATTAACTGGTGATATTTATTCACTTGTTCATTCAAACTTTTATTCAATAAATAAATATTTATTGAGCCCAAGCCGCCTCTTTGACTTTTTGATAAGCACAGGACATGGACAGATGAGCAGGACTAAATCTCTGCTCTCAAAATCTCACCATAGCTGGAGAGAGAAACAAGCAAACCACGTGGAGGTGCTGGGATGGAAGTACGGAGAGGGTGTGAGGGGACAGACAGGCGCCTGTACCTACACTGGGGATGATCAATAGGGTTAAAACATAAGGCTCAATTTTACCAGAGCCTGGAGAAATCATGGTCCCAAAAGTCAAAGAGATTGGGGAGATTTTACTTTTTAAAAAATGTATCTTTCCTATGTTAAACAAACTGAATAAACTTCAAATATCTTATTCATTTTTCATCACTGATGTTCTTCCTTTAATTTCGTATCAGAAGAACTTGTTCAAAAAAGAGAGGATCAGGCAATTTCACTTATTGATATTGACATGTATTATTCTAGGTTTTCAGATACCAATGTTGCATATTTCTATTGGGAGCACATTTTATAAAACATCGTATCACACGAACTACTGGAACTAGGGTGTGACTTTGTCTGTAGTAGCACATTCATTCAATCCATCAACAGTATGTCAGGTATGAATTGTACCTACCTGCTACCCTCAAGTTAAATTCTGGAAGGCAGTGGTGTCATCATGTACCCAAATTGAGTTGTTTAACTTTCAAGGAGATCTTTTTCACTGTGTTTTCAGGGCTATTCATCCAAAAATAACATCACAAAAAAATGTGAAGATGTCTAATGGCAGAGCCCATATTGTACTTTTCCAAGTGGGAGTAAGGAAGCAATAGTGACCCTGCATGGCATCCTAGTGTTTGGGGGTTTTTTTGTTTTGGTTTGGTTTTGTCTTCCTTTGAAATGACCATAGAGCCCAGCCCTAAAAAGAAGGAAAGTTTCAAACATTGACAGGACTGGAACATTCAGGAGAGGAAATAGCACCATGATTGGAAGAATATTGAACAAAAGTGAGCAAAAATTTAGAGACTGGTTCTGTTCCTTCCTCATCGTAACACTTTCCATCCATATGACCTTGAAGAATTTTTTAATGTTTCTAATCCTCAACTACTTCATCTAAGATATGGGGAAGTAGGATATATGATTCATCAACTCTATAACCTGAATTCTAATTGAAATACAACCTCTGAGATGACTCTTTGTTATTAATATTAATACTTAGTTTGAATCAGTCAGTAAAGGGGTTAGGAAAAGAGAATTTAGTCAAAAGGGCTTTGATGGAGAAGATGAGATTTCTAGGTCCAAGTCTCTTACTAACTTATCTGTGTGACCGTGGACCAGTCACTGTCTCTGTCTGTAGCTGCCGCGTCTGTGGAACAGTGTGGGGTGCGGCAGGCAGGGAGTGGTTGCAGGACACAGGCTATGTAATTGCTATATTGTCTTCCAGTTCTAGCCTTCAGTGGTTTCATGGGTGGGTCAAGGTTTCCTGGGGAATTTTACCAGTTCTTTCTCTAGTTTCTCTAAGATATTATACACTTACCTTCTCCAGAAGGGTGAAGCAAGATGGTCTTGTTCATTTTATAATGCTGAGTGAACTTTTTCAATGCAGCTTAGATTTGGAAGTTCTAAGGATATTGAAATTAACTAGGACTGTTGATTCTCTTGTTTTAGACCTCATGATAAATGCCTTCACTCATACGATAAGAGAGGAAGTTCTTTCTTCTATTTTTTTTGACTATTTCCAAAAGTAAAAGGTTTCCTGTCCCTGTGAAGACTGTTCATCTCTAGAAAATGAGTCAGTGCACCCCACAACATGTTCTTCGCTGGGGGTCCTCAGTTTTCATGTGTGTGATTTGTGTGGGGATGGAGTGGGAGCCCTTGCAAGCTGTCTCCAAACTCCAGAAGACTTTGGTACAAATAACAGTCCTATTCGATTTCCATCCTTGAGGTTTCAGTCATAAAGAATTGTAAAGAGCTATTAGAAACCTTTTGAACTTTCATCTCTACCCTTATAAATATTAAATCTTTCTTGAATACCTGGGCCCAGAGAAGAAATATAATAACTTGATAAAATTTGGAGCTGGTAATACTTGCTTATATTTTTACAGTCTACCCTTTTACAGAGACTTCGTATGTATTCACCTTGCAAAACACGCAGACCAGGGTAACATAGTCCATTTACCAGCTGAGAGACCTAGGCGTGGGGCGGTAAGAGAGGTGCCCCAGGAGACATAGCCAGGAAGAACTGGAGCAGGAATCAAAACTGTTTTCTGATGTCCAGTCCTCTGTTCTTCCTACCAACCCCCTACACCTTTAGTGATAGTTCAGTCTCTCCGGCGTGGTGGTGCTTCCCCAAATGGAATCACTCGTGATTTCTGGGGAGAACACTATGGAGTGTGGCAGTGACAGTACTTTTTATATCATGAATATGAGGATTAGTAAAAGAATCTCTTCCAGCTCTCAATCCTTCTCACTCCCTCTTTCCTCGTCTTCGACGTGTACTGTGACCTTGAAATGAGACTGAAACTAAAAATCTTCAAGCAACGTCTTTGTCGATGAATTGATTAATAGTACTTCTCAAGAATTCTTGGCTGAAAATGCTTCCTTTGTATTTTAGAAGGTGATACAATAAGTAGTATGTTTCTACTTAGATTATCAGTAAAGTAGAAAGTTGATTAGCAGTTGTTTAAGGTTGGGGAAAAAGGAGAGTCCTAGCCAAAGAGTATGAGTTTCTTTTGGAGGTGATGAAGATACTCTAAAACTGGTAGCGGAGATGACTGCACAACTTGTGAATAAACCAAAATACATTGACTTTTACACTTTAAATGGGTGAATTATATCTCCATAAAGTTGATTAAAAAGAAGTGAATTTATAACAATATGGCATTATCTCTTTTGTACTCCATTCTAGGTAAGGTGCCCTGACCAAGGGGCCTTGGTCATTATGAAGACCATTTCCCTTTGCCACATCCTTAGCCAAGGACTAATCAATGACTCTTCTGGCTATAGAATCCGTTTGCTAAAAATCATAAAACCTCACTGTATTTTCCTGAAATAAATAGCCATCTCCCTTGAACTCCTGGAGTATTCAGTTCAAATCTCAACACAACTTATTTCTTATTGCAGTTATCTCTTTACTTGTCAGTTTTCTGCACTTGATCATGAGCTCAACCAGGGAAGGAGACATTTGTTATTTGCCTTTGAATTCCTAGCATCAAGCGTTGTATTGTATGGCAAGTAGGTTCTCCATAAAAGAGAAAGGAAGAAAGGAAGGAAGGAAGGAAGGAAGGAAGGAAGGAAGGAAGGAAGGAAGGAAGGAAGGAAGGAAAGAAAGAAGGAAGGAAAGAATATACCACTTCATTTCATCAGGAGCCATTGAATTCCTGAGCATCTGGAATATAGTAACTGCTTTGTGCTTGACGGCATGAATCAGATGCATGCTGGCGATGTCCTCGTGCAGCATGCAATTGAGTGATGGGTGGACATGGGTTGAATTTATGCACATCTGTGGGAGAAAAATGATATGCCATCAGAATGCCTGAATTTATCTAAATACACAATTTAATCTTGATTTATAATAAATATATTACTTGTGCATTATTGTCTATTTGTGGCGTACGTATATTAATTCCAGAGTGTGTATTTTTCTTGTTCTGTGTTGGTTATCAGTTTAAGTCCAGGGACCTTAGATTCTGTATCTTAAATGTCTTTCAAAGCATAGACTACAGAGCAATTTATTAATAAAGACTTATTCTCTAAATAAATGGCGAATTGATGACATTAAATGGATTTTCTTTAAAAACTGACACTGTGTGACACGTTTAAATTGTGAAGTTTTGGTTAAATTTTTTTTGTCCACCATTAAGTAAACAACCTGATTCTTCATACACTAGAATTCCAGTTACTCCATGCATAAGTCTATACCGTAGGCTATTTTGTGGTATTGATGTGAAAGAAAACATTTACCTAAAAGGACTTTTGTAGTTCCAAGGAGATCAAATTATCGCATCCATACTTTCTGTGATCATCAGTGGCCAGATGCAAAGAGGAGCCTTTTCTCGGCTTGACTTCGTGACTCGGGTTCCCCGGGCGCACCACTCCTTTCTGCCCTGGCTGCCAAACCGCTATGTGTGGGAGGGAGTCAAGCACTGCTCAGCGCTTTCTGCATTGACATTCTGTTTGGTCCCTGCCTAAATGTAAATCATTATCACCATTAAGCACTTATTAAAGGTCTCCTTATGTACAATGCTGGACAGTGGGTTTCATAGCTCTAGTCCTGGTCTTCTATGAGTTTACATATTTTCTTGGGAAAGGCAGTTGAAAACTGAATTGGAAATCTGATCATAACAGGGACATTTTTAGCAAGGTCAGTAAAATTTGTCACATCATCTACTGGGAACTTTTTCGGGAAGCAGGAAGCAAATTATTCGCTCAAGTGTGCAGATTTGAAGGTAGCATTTGGGAGTATTAGAGCTGTGCTGTTTGTTCTCTAGTAGGAAACTTGATCCAGTAGGGAGAGACTGGGATGGGCTCAGGTCCAAGAATTAAGCTGCTATTTCCAGTGCTTCCAACAACTCAGCAAGGCTGGCTTCACTGTGCTTGGGGCAGGGCCAACCTCAGGGCATGTGAGGCCACACTAGGTGTCCCTAAGTGGCCTTATGTATGAGGAAAATCAGGTCCTCTGCAATACAATGCATTTCTATATCGTACAACTCTTCAGCGGACCAGGATCCTGGATTGGTGGCATGTGAGGGAGGTACTGGGGAGAAAAGAGAAGCTAACACACAGAGGGTTATTTTGAATCTTCCTCAGCCCTGACTAGTTTCTGCACACTCATTCTTGTGATTCAACAAGTACTTATTGAGCAGCTACTATGTACAAGGCACTATTATAAATTCTGGGGTTACTAGGAAGCATAAAAAAGACTCTCCCCTATGGGACTTACTCTCCGGTGGAGAAGGTGTGCACATCGGGCACCCTTCCGAAGCACTCGTTGAGCTTCCCCGGTTTGCTGCAGCTGCCCATGGATTTCCCTTCTAATTGGGCATTTCTCTTGGCCATAGGAATTCAACTGAGAAATAGAGGACATAAGACATAAGTGAGAATGCTTATTCCAACTTATAACAATCAAAGTCCTCTTTCTAAAGAATAAAACCTTATTCCTGATATCCCTTTGCGATAAGCAGAGAGTATAGTAAGTTAGAAGTAAGGTGCCAGAGTTAGACTCTTTGGGCTTGAATCCTGGCTCTGCCGCTTACTAGCTACATGTTAGAAGGTAAGTTACTCAAACTATCTGCATCTCATTGCCCTTATTCGTAAAATGGCAATAATATCAATAGCTACCTTATTGAGTTAACTGTGCAGATTAAATGAGGTCATACATGTAAAGTACATGGCATATTATACATGGGCCCCTTTATTTTTCAGCATTAACGTATTCTAATTATTCTGGCTTAGGATGTGCCCAAGCTGTCTTAACGAGTAGGTACTCTCAGCTCTATTCTAACTTCCCCAGGAGAGAGGTCCCGTTTTGTACATCATTCTCTTGCCTATAGTGATCTTTATGGAATCATTGACAGTTTTTAAGCAAGGCACTAACATGATCCAGTTTACTTTTCAAGTGCTCTTTCTGATTGCCATGTACAAATGTATTGGCACAAGGGCGGGAAAGATTACAGGAAGACTGAACTCCATCACAGGGGACCTGGCTGCTGCATCCCACGAACTGCACAGACCACCCAGGCAGTGGTCTTCTTGGGTCACACATGCAAAATGCATCCCTCTGTATTCCAGGGAACCAGTCCAAAGCCTCTTGTACTTTTTGAGCTGGGATCATTGACGTTCCATTGGGGCTGGGAGGGAGAACGTATTTTGGCTGTTGGGTAATGTCTTGCAGCTTGTAACATGTGGCTTTGATCATTTCAAGTGAGAACCTTAGTCTGTTTAGCTGACATCATTTATATAATCTCTTTGGCACTCAAGAGGTAAATTATCTCTCTTCTATTTTTTCCTTTAATTCTACAATCAGCCCGTTTTCATATTTTGCTATTAATAAGAACATTTTCTCTTCTACTCTAGAAGTGGACATTTGAGGAAATAGTTCCAACGTTAAAAATCCTTTCATACTGAGATTATATGCTCAGTTGTTTGGCCGATTTCCTGTGGTTTTGTTTGTTTGTTTGTTTTTAAATAAATATGTTTGAATACCTGGAGCTACATGGTACCATTAATTAGGTTGACCTCTATGTCCAATTTTTATTCAGGCCTGTCAGTTGTTTCATAAATATTAATAGTTTTGATGTACTGAATATCTGCTGATCCCTCCTCTGTCTCTCAGCAGTGCATGAACTGGGATCTCTGGGACCGTGAGCTGGTTCAGCTGTGACTGCTTCAGTTCTAACATTCTGGGCTTTGAAGGGTATCTGAGCACCCTGGAGAGGCATGGAATTGTGTCCTTTTAGCTATGATTTCATAAAATTGTGCCGATCATGTTCTCTGAGAATCAGATACTGAGATGGAGTCAGGAGTGCAGAAGGTTTATTGAGAAATAAGACTTGTGAAAGGAAAGAGGAGGAAACAGGATTGGGCTGGGTGTCATCCAGCTGTGACGTAGTCCTGACAAAGTCTCTGCCAGCCAAAATCATGGCTCTGGGACCAATGACTTCCCATTAAGAGAGCCTGACATCGGACAATAATGACTATGCTCGTGCCACCATCTGGCTCAGTCATTGGCTTAGAATCCCCTCAAGAAAAGCGTAACTTCAATTCAAAAGCTAAAGTGAACCCCAAAAAGAGCTAACCACTGGAGACTGATGGCTCACTGTGCTCCCTGCAGCTGGGCAGCAATTCTATTGAAGGGGAAGCAGAATAGTGGCTCATCTCTTTTTCTCCGACATGCAAAATGTGTCCCTCTGCATGTCAGGGAGGTTCGTGCTGTGCTTGTCTATACTCATGAGAGGACAGCTCCTCTCCTCCTAAGGATAAACTGAAGAAAGGGAAGTTAGTATAACAAACTCCAAGCCCTGTGGCTGCCCTTGGTCTAAAGACCACAACTGACACAATGAGTAATTCATGTCAATTTGCCCTCATCCTCAATGACGACATCTGCTAGTCTCTCTGGCCTAACTGGGGGTGGGGGATGGCCCAAATCTCATTTCTGAGGGGTCTATCTCCTTCTGCTTGTTTATTCCCAATCACAATTGGGCAAGGAAGAACAAAGAGGCCCCGAGTGGTGACCTGAGTCCCCGTGGATCCCTCCTGCCCCCAGAGGTCACAGCGCCCTCTCTCCTCCTACTGGTCATGACTGGCTACTCCTGAGAAGATGCTGAACCCCTTCTTGCCTACCAGTCCCTGCACACAAGGAGCCCAGGATGCCCAGGCAGTAGCTGTAGTTTACAGTTTGATTAGACCCTTGCTGTGTACACTGGCATGAGTGCTCCTTTTTGGGGACAAGGACCTCAATTTCTGTAGTGACCCATCAGAAATGGGAAGCATGAAGTCTCTCAGTTAATTTGTGGGAGTGGTTATTGGTGCGTCAACTCCTTACACATGCCTTGGTTCTCAAACTTATGTATTCTTTCTATTATGAACCTGGTGCCATGTAAACATCTCTGATTCAAAGTGTATATTTGCATCCTGAAAGATGCAGCCCAATTTTGCAGAGTATTTCCCCTGGGCTGGTAATTCATCTGTGCCCTCAGCAGGCCTTTTAATGATCTCTGAGACTGGCCACTTCTGGGTGGTGTGCTATGTGAGACTTCCAGTGGGTTCTACAGTTTTGGGTTCCTTCCCACACCTCTGTCATTGTGAAGTGGGTTCTCTGATCAGATGCTATGGCTGTGTGGCATTCTGTCCCTCAGAATCAAACATTCTTTAAACCCCAAGATATAGGTGTTAGCTGAGGCTCTGCAGGTGGAAATGACAAACCTGGAGTAGGTGTCTACTCTTGAGGGATCCAATAGAATAAACTTGCCACCATCAGTTGGTTCCCTCAAGGAATAGTGCCATACTGGGGGCATCAAATTTGCTCTGTTGCTAATAGGTTAGACATTCATAGGTGGCAATAGTTAAACTGGCCTTGGTAAGTGGGAGATGGAACTGCTAATCCCATGTATAGCTGTCATCTCTGCTTCCATGGTCACTTGATTCACTGTCCATTGTGACAAAACTGGACTGGCTGCTGACAAAGACTTGTTAATGCCAACAGGCCAAATCGTGTTCTTCAATTTGGTAGTTTAGTGCCTCATCCGTGGTGGATGCTTTCTGCCCATTCTAATATATCCATTTACATACCTCTACTCTCAAAGTTTTTTTCTCCAATCTTTCAATCTTTTACTTTCCTGGCTCCAGACCAGCCGATCAGGCCATTTGCCACTGACCGTGGAGTTTTTTCCCTCACTGCCGTTTTTCGAGATCTCCTCTGAGTGAGGCTATAATGTAGTTAGTCACTATGAATTTTTGGCTTGTACTCACTCACTAAGATGACCCATTCAAACACCAGGCTGTGGATTTCTGTCCTTCCTTCCTGGTTTTGCAATATGGCCTTTGTAATTAGCCCCATCCAATGTGGCCATAGCGACATCAAGAAAGAGCACTGGTGCAGTCGCAGTGGATGAGGGGGCATTTGGGCTACTTGCTCGTGCAGGTGAATGGTGCCCACTGGTCCTGTAATGTTAGGTCTGGATATACCATTTCCCCTTTATGATGGGCTGCTGTCATCATCTTCCCAAGTCTTTAACTTATGGCTCCCACAGGAACCAGTTGTGCAGACTTACAGTCACTTAGTGTCTTGCAGCCAAGTGTTTCCTATCTATCAGAGCCCCAGAGCACAAGAACCCAAGAGCTATTTTCCAATGCTGTGTAACTCCCTGGTAGAGCTGGCACAGACCATCTCAAGAACTTCAGGTGCTTCTATTGCTGTTCTCATACTATCACTTGCTATAAAGCCCACATTGCAGTCTTTTCTACCACTGATATCTCCAGCACCACAGGGCCTGTCAGATTATATGGCCCACGGGGCAGAGTTGCTTATACCAGTCGGAGCCCTTTGCAAAGCCCTTTTTATTGCCATGGAACCCACTCAGAGCTGACAGCCCATTGTGTTACCCAGTATTTGGGCCATAGCAATATTCCTACATGTATAGTGTGTTGTCTTCAGAAGCTAAAAAGGCCTATCAGGACTTGTGCCTCATTCATTGTAAAAGGGGATATAAGACACAACAATTTTATCTTTTATTTTCCACAAGATGATTCAGCATGCCCTGGCCAGTAGACCCCAGATATTTTACTGAGGTGGCAGACTCATTAATTTTTACAGCATTTATTTCCCACCTCTTGAGTGCATGCGTGTTACCAAAGCCTGCAGTATACTAGTCACCTTTTATTCATCCTCAGTGTGGTGTTCTACAGAAGTCCAGATGACACAGAACTCATCAGATGATATAACAGAGGTCTGGAGGAGTTAATAAAATTAACGGGGGGGAAAACTGTAAATATGCATTGTTTTTTGTTCTACATGAATGCAAACTATTTCTGAAAGTCTTTCATCATTACAATAAGAAAGAATATATTTGCCAAAGCACTGGCTACAGATCATGTTCCTCTGGTCATATTAATCTCCTCTAGCAATCTGGAATAGCAGCTAGCACAGGGCTGCTGTCCATTAAACCTGTGACAGTCTCTGCAGTCATTTTCCAGGTCCCATCCAATTTCTTCCGGGCCAGACCAGCAAGCTAAATGGATAGTGACTGCCACCTCACCATATTTAAGCATGACACTAATCTCTAGTAACCCCACTTCCAGAGAATATGATTCTGTTTGTGTCTGACCATCTTGTCCAGGAATGAGGTAGTTTTTGAGGCTTCCACTCAGCCTTTCTCATACAATGGCTTTTATCCCACAAGCCAAGAACCCAAATTCCGAGTATGTCAATCCCAATTACACATTCAGCAACAGGAGAAAGAACCACCATGTGGATCTGTGTATCCAGTGGGCCCGACATAAAGCTCAACTTTGAACCAGACATTCTGAGTCTCTGGGCACCGATGTCAATTCAGACCCTGTGGTCAAAATTCATCGGAATATCTGGTATTCCTTCCCTTTGGTGTACAGCCACTCCAGTAGATGGCCATAGGTCCATTTGGGAAAGGACTGGAACGATCTTTAGAATGTATATGTGCCATAGTTTTGCAGGTTCTTGCCCACTGGGAACCTGGCTACTTCTTTAGTCAATAGCTCTTGGTTCTGAAAACTGACTCATGTTTGGAAATTGGGCAAGTGATTGTGATTTTTTATTGGAGCAACAGCTCTCGGCCTCTTGCTGTCCCATTTTTACTCTGTCTGTGTAATAAATACCCTTGTTGGCTGCCCATCTAGTTTGTCATTGTCACCAGTGCACCTCTCATAGCCTCAGTGAATGGTGTGTTCTCTGGACCCTGCCATGTAAATTAATCCTTTAGGGGGTGTTGAGGGCTCCCATAATTATATCTATTCTAGTATGCCTACCTTCCTGAGCCTTTTCATTCCTTCCCAGTCCTTTCCCAAATGAACCTAAGGCTATGGTCAGGCCCTATGGTAGGGGGGCAGCCATCCAGCTTGGCCCGGGCCTGCTCAGGTCTTACCACAGAAAATCTGCATCCCAGGAATCTCCTCAACCTCAGGAAAACCAGGACATTTAGTCTCCCTGCAACACTCACTATTTTTTGCAGCTCCTCTGGGGTACAATTCCTTTCCTCTCTTATCAGGACTAATATGCCCCAACTAGGTTGTGCTGTGACAACCTTGTCTATAGGCCTGGAGGCCAGGAGAAGAGATGGTGGCAGTTCCTGAGGGAGGAATTATGTTTGCCTTTTAGGGGAAAAGACTTCTCATTTTCTCCCCATACAGGGAAACACTTGCTTTTATTGGGAGGGGGTTACTCACTTGTACAGGCTGAGATTGTTCAAAGAAGTTCGTGGAGTCAACATTTTCAGGGCTATTATCAATATGACCCCAACCCATGTGTCAGGGACACAGGTGCTCCCAACCAGGTCCTTGACTTTGTCATAACAGACTGGCCTTGGTTGAATATTCAATGATCTTTGATGTTCAGCTGTTCCGATTATTAGATCCAGGATTTGGGCTCATGCTCTGCTCCCCACTGATTGAGAGGAGGGCTTTTTGTAACCTGCCAAAGAGACTCGCTGGGACATTATTATATGATATTGTCAAAATGTCCCCCAAAAGAAATGTTCCTCAAGAGTTGTGTGTAGTGATGGAGATGAATGTATATGATGGGGCAAACTGCCCTGTCGCCTTCACTTTTCGTGTCTCCACAGCCTTGGGGACTCCCTCCTGCTCTGATCAGCCATGCTGCCCACACCATGCGATAAATTTCACAGAAGACGTAGATGGAAATTTCAGAGGAGTGGAAAACGCTACTTCCTGGAAGATAAATTAAGATTCACTCCATCTTTACCTCACTGATTTGAATAGTCATTTTTTTAAAAACATCTTATGCAAACTTGTCATATTTACTGGAACTACTTATAGACTGTTCCATTGCTCTGCTTAGTTTTCTGTGAGTACTTTATTGTTCTCACCACTTTGAGCTGTATAATATATTTCACTACTAAATGGAGCCATTCCCTCTGTTCTTCTTTTTTGTCCCCTGTGGCTAGCACAGAGCTTAGTGCTTATTGGATATTGAAGAAATATTTTTGAGTTGAAAATGTAATATGATTTTTGTAGCTTCAACATTGTCTTGCAGAATGCTGAGCACATGGAAGGCCTCAGTACGTATATTGAGTGGTGGCCTGATTTGCCAAAAATGTTCATGAGCTCAGTAGATAGGATTCACTGCCAAAAATTTCATGTAGTGTGTTTCTTTGTTCTTCATATTGCTTGCTTTGCCCACCACACAGGTGTGTTCCCTCAGGGTCCCTCTGCAGTGCTGTGCCTTTCTCCATGTTACACGCTGTCCTGACCTTGGCCTGGGCCCCTCCCTGCCTTTGCACCCAAATCTATGCAACAGCGCGTGAGTAGCTAGAGCAGCAACGCTGGACGTAGTTAACATTTCCTCTCAGCAATGGCTCTTTGGACATCATCAGATCACTTATATTGATCTTTGGAAATAAAAAACGTCTATAATATCCATATAAAATGAAAAAGTATAATCATTTGGTGAAATCCTATTTTAGGTATTGTTTTCAGCAAATTCTACAGGTTATATCTTCTCCCCATCATCACTAAATAAATCAAAAAAAAAATAAACAAAACACAGCTCAGTCTGTGGCTCAGGGGTCACATAGAAGCTCTTAGATTACTAGGAAATATTAGAGCTGAGCATTACCAACATCCAAGATTGGATGATTTATTTCTTTGAGCTGAGAATTTTAAGTATATTCAATACAAGATTGAAGGTCCATGAGTAGAGGCAGGAGGGACAATGTGGAAAGATACAGACAGACAGGTGGATGTACGGACAGATATTGGCTACTTCATAAAATATATTCTTGTTTTAGCCTCAAACATAAATCTTGCTTGTTTAACAACCAATGTAGGCAAAAAAATTTCTATGTTTTCTGAATTTATTATTTACACGACTGGTGGTGCTTTGTTTTAAAGAGAATATTCTATTTCACAGAACTAGGATTGACTACCAACTTGTGCCGGCCAAGGAGAGACGCTGAATGCTGCGACCCCAGTTTACTATGTCACTAATTTGGCAACAGAAGATTATTCTTAATGGTATGAAAGAAAGATACCATTTTTTTCTGTGTCTCTAATGCCAAACTTTTATGCTTCTTGAAAGAGCAATGTCACCAATTTCAAAACTATAATATTATAGACTATAAGAGCTGCCAGGGATATTGAAAGGTACCTAATCCAATTTTCTCATTTTAAAAATGAAATAAATAAATAAATTGACTCATTCCAGCCTTTATAACAAGCTGGTGATGGAGCCAAGACTAGAACCCAAATTCAGATTTTATGCAAGTAATCTGCTCAGGACAATTTACAGACCACGTGATATCTATCAGAGACTCCTGAGTTGCCCATGTAACCACAGACTGGTTGCAGTCAAGTTCAAGAATGTTTAGTGTCTTTCTTTTTGAAGATTCATGGGCTTATAAACTACAAGTAAAATGTAGTAAGTGTTGCTTGGGAGAGTTCCTAATTAAATCTGAAAGCTCAGAAGTCTTAATCATTGTACCATGGCTGCTTAGTAAAGGTAGTTCTGAGAAAAAGAGGTGAGAAATGGCTATGTGCTTCTCCCCATTTCTCAGATGAGGAAATTGAGGCACGGGAGAAACCACAAAACCACATTGCTGCAAAAGAAATAGCTCCAGAGCAAAGGCTTCTCTTTCCTGGGCTGCACTGTGTAGCCCAAATCTTGCGTAAATCTGTAAAGCACTCAAGATTCCGCAAGGACTCCAGCCCAATCAATAAATAATATGTGGAGCTGAGAGACCGAGGCCTCTCATCACCTTTACTAAGATCTATTAAAAGTAATTTCAGTTCCCTCTTGAATTGCAGTTCTTTTTCTCTTAGCTCTGCCAGAAGGTTTTTATTTTATTTGTTCTTGCATTTTGGATGGCCTCCTTTGTTGGCTGCGGGATGGATTTGATTATCTCATTTCATTTGGTCTTTTCCAGCCTATTTCTGTGATTGGAGCGGGGTGGAAATGGATTCCAAATTTGCTGCCTGAGTGGGAGGGACGAGGACATTCTCAGCAACCTTGCTCCTTGTCCTCCCCAGTGGGTCACGGGCCTGCATGTCTCTCTGGGAGAGTCCCTGTGAAGCCAGGAATTCCCAGTGCTGTTCTTGCTCTGGCCACTCTCATTCCATTATGTGCTGCAGGGCTATAGGATACCCCCCAAATTTGGCAGGCACTTTTCAGACTGACTTTTGAGGAGAGGAAGATTCCAGGTCAATTTAAAAGTTACAAAATCAATCAGCAAATGAAACAGCAATTCTTTACTGAGTAGCTACTCTGCATCTGGCATATCGAAAAGCCAAATAATGAGCCCAGCAGAAACCATGGCTCAGCGCGGGTGAAGGTTTTCCTCGCTGGCTTCTACTTCCCTATTCATGCAGACATGGGTAGGATTCCTTCTCTGACAAGGAGGGTAAGTTAATTGAGGTCATGCAACTATTTTGCAACAGAGGTTAAAATTAAAGCAAGATAAGTCTATGACAACTATGATATTTTGTGCACTCAAAATCTTCCAGAACATTGTAATGCTAATCCCCAAAATGGCATCCTATGGTTTGCACAATTTTTTATGAAACATACTTAGTTACAGCAATTGGGAGCTGCTCCCCAGATTTCAAGACAGCCTGCCATTTGTGGTAGACATTTGCCACAATTCCGGTGACGAGAAGGGAGGAGAAAGGCTTGCTTCAGAAGCCCTGTGCAGTGGCAGCCCCGGCTGAGCGTGCACCAGCCACACTCTGTCTCAGCGAGTTAAAGACAGGTGACACGCCTGTTCCTGGCAGGCCGAACACTGCTTACCTTTCTTTCCTCCCCACAGCATGATGGGAATCGTGCTGCTGCATTTCTTTCAGAGAGCATAGCCTTTTACAATGAGAGCTCTGGAAATATTCTGGCCCCTCTACAAATGGAGGCTTGTAAAGCTGGGAGTCTGCTGCATTCTGAACTGTGGCTCTAAATAGAGACGGAACACACTGCACCTGAACCAAAACCCAGGGGAACCTAAAGTTAGCAGACATGCATGGTCCGGCTTGAAACCTCTAGTCTACTTGGGAGGCTGCTGAGTTTCCAGAAAGGACTAAAAGAATACCCTGGCGCTTTCGCTGTAACCCTCACCACATTTTAGCTCATTAAAGAGGCATAGATTTCCTCAAACTTTCGGAGCCTCTTCCAGACCATGCCATAATTTATTTCTGAATGGGCAGGAGTTCAAGTCAAGTCTATAACAGCAGTATTTATGAACAACTTTTTTCAAGCTCAATGTGGTTCTGAAGGTTGTTCATCCTTAGGACCCTATAAGCGTTATTGGAGAGTCAAGATTTATGATATTAAGGACAACAATAGAGGATAGCAAATGACCAAATGATTCCATCAGTACACACTTGAATAATTTGGAAAAGAGAAACTCAATGTGGATTATTATTGAGCAAGGCTTCATGGAGAAAAAGACACTTGAACTAGGTCTTAAAGTGTGAGCTGGGTACACAGAGAGGGAAAGCAAGATTTTAGGCCCTCAGGAATGAGCATATGAAGAAGGCAGCAGAGACTTTGCAGGGTCCCCTTTTCTGGCTCAGGAGCTCTCCCCAAACCCTGGTACCAGGAGTGACAGAAACCCACCTAAAGAACAGCTAGCCCAGGAGTTAGATTACTACAAAAGACACTTAAGGCTTAAAGGAATTGGATTTTCCTCCTGTCAATAATAAGAGCTTCCTGGAGATGCTAAAAGGGCAATTTAGACCAACTGAAAAATTGCATTGCTTGACAAATGAAAGGGGTACCATTTTCACATAAAAAATGTGTTACAGCCACTGCCTCCCCCACGCGTTAATCTTGTAATTCTACCAAAAAGTGACAATCATTAACTTTGTCCAGCATTCTTCTTAAATACAACATTTTTGTAGCTCATGAGTTGGTTATATTTTAGTTATTTATGGATTTTTTTCATCTTTAAAGGTTGTATTACGATATCACGGAAGAGAGAGATTAGCATAAGAATGTTAGAGGGAGAGAGACTTAGATATAAATCCCAACTCTGCTCGGTTTCCTGAGAAAGAAACTGACAGTCTTGAAGCCCGGATTTCCTGGACAGTCACACGGAACCCAATACTTGCCTCGTAGAGATGCCATTACGGGAGACGGCGTACCAAGACGTGCTGGCACACGGCAGCCGCTCAATAAATGGGAATCATTGTTATCTTGTTCTGTGATACCTAGGAGTTTCCTCTGATTGTGGGAGTCGGGAGAGGGGCATTGTGTCACAATCCTTAATTATTTTTTCTCTTTATTTTCTATTGTCTTTCCATTTTTTTATGTGAGTAAATCCAAGCAACTATTGAAACTAATCACCAAACTTCGCAGCTTAGTTGGTATCCAATAACCCTAAAGGGCTGTGAAGAGACCAAACCTAGACCAAATAAACACAAGATGTGCAGGTCATATAGATCCGAAGCCTTACAACTTCAGTTATTTTAATGTGGGCAAAAAAATTTGTCCAACTAGTTGCCTCAACAGAATAATCAGCTGGATTAACTGAATTTTTGAATTTACTAACAAACTGAATTGTAATCACATGACCACTTCACATGAGATGATCAGAAATCTATATGTGGTCAAATCATGAAGTTCGTGTCTTAGTCTGTTTTCTGTTGCTGTAATAGAATATCACAGACTGGATAATTTATAGAGAAAAGAAATTTACTTCCTATAGTTCTGGAGGCTGGGAAGTCCAATATCAAGGTGCCAGCATCTGGTGAGGCCTTCTTGCTGTGTCTAGTTGTGGTGGAGGAATTACAGGGTGAGAGGGCAAAAGCATGTCAGTTCTCTTTTCCCCTTATAAAGCCACCAGTCCCACCATGGGGGCCACACCCTGATGACCTTATCTAATCCTAATTACCTCCTAAAGGCTCCACCCCCAAATGCTATCCACATATAAATTTGGGGGTTAAGTTTCCAACATGTGAAATTTGGGAGACACATTCAAACCATAGCAATAGGGAATAGTAGATTTCTATTCTTTGCACCTCTCTGAACTCCCTGCTAACAAGCTGGTATCAAACATGTGAAACACAAACAAGACTGGTTTGAGGCACAATTGGAGTAGGTACTTACCTGTGAGTGCACCTGAAGAGCCTGCAGATCACTACCCATCAGGGAGATTCTAATGAGCTTTATAGTCTAAGTTTGTGTAAGAGATTTTAAAATTCTTCATGCTTACAGTATTGGGAATGCTTAATCAGACTGCACATGCCATTCCAACATTATGGGATGTCTCCCTCACTTCTTATCTGCTGCATGATTACTCATACACAGAGTGATGTGATCGCCACAAAAACTAACGGTGTTTGAGCCTCAGAAATGTAGCCTCTAGAATGAGGAGTATATTAGTTCTGCTCTACTCTTTTCTGGCTGGGCTACATCTAATCCATTACCTTTAAAAGAATTATTGGCAAACCAGAAAGAGGAAAAAGACTCAAAATCCTGTGACATGACAAATGATTGAAGAAACAAAATTGTCTGGCTTGGATAAGAGTGCAGCATGAGAAGGCAAACGCCAGCCATGCCTCTGCTAGAACAGGGCTAAAAATAGTGATAGTGACGATGGCTAACTCACACTGAGCACTTACTATGTTATGGACCCTATTCTACGCCGTTAAGTGTTATGTCACTCAATCCATATAAAATCTAAAGGTATACACTATGATTGCATCCATTTCACAGATGAGGAAACAAAGTCACAAAAAGATTAAATTACTTGTCCATGGTCAAACAATAAGTAAAGATTAAGTAATTTGTCCATGGCTGGCACTTAATTCCAGAGCCCATACTCCTAATATTTGTTTGGTGTGGCCCTGGTGGGTGAGAAGGGGTAACAGTTTAGAACAACTGTTTGGTGATTTAAGCAGGTGGGGGTTGGAATGCATAGGAGAAGTAATGACCAAGCCGATCAGATAAAACAAGTGCACTAGGGTTCCCCACTAGTTTTTCCCTGTTAGGACCGATGGGCCTCTCTTCCTTTACTCTGCAGTATGGAAGCCACGTGGTAAGGTGTAAAAGGTGTGGACCAGATTCAAGGCCAACTCTGTTGTTTCTTAGCTATGTGACTTTGGGGGAAAAAGTTACCTAACACCTTATACCTCCTCCATAAAATGTGCTTTAAAATATCAAACTTAAAAAGATATACAAATAATTCTATAGGTCTTACTAGAAGATGAATAATTTCAATCTCTTCTTATTGACATTAAGCTGATTTTGCTACCCAAGTCATATCGGGCTAAGAGAGAAGGACATTTGTAGGAACAACTCTTGGAGACTGGGATGGTTCTACTATGAATGGGACATGGGAGATTCTCTTTGGATCATTATCCTTCACCTGTGAAAAAGCTAAAGACCAGGATGCCAAGTATGCTACATACAGATGGGACTAGTAATAAAAACAGTGTTTCCCAGTGTTGCATTTCCCAGACCACACTCTGAGAGATGTAACAAATTCTGCATGAGAAAGAAGGGGCTCTGAATTCAAATTCACTTGGGTCAAAGGGTACAAAGTTTCAGTTAAGTAAGATAAATAAATTCAGGAAATCTACTATACAGCATAGTGCCTACAATTAATATTGAACTGTATACTTAAAGTTTACTAAGAGGGGAAAGCTTATGTTAACTGTTTCTTCCACACTCAAACCACCCCCCCCCACCCCCCGCCACCACGCACACATAATAATGATAGTAAAGTGGATGGGAGGAAACATTGGGAGGTGATAGATGTGTTCATAGCCTTTGATGGTGGTTATAGTTTCATGGGGGTATACTTATTCCCAAACTCATTAAGTTGTATACATTAAATATGTTTGGTTTTTAATATGTCAAACATTCCTTAATAAAATAGTTAAAAAAATAATTTGGGAAATGTTCCTACCCAATTCTGCTCTTAGGGGGTCAATGGATCATTAGCTTATGAAAGATTCCGAGAATCCCCAGTAAAGAAACAGACTTAACTTTGTAACTAAAGAATCCTATGTTATGACTAGGCAGGATTTATTCCAGGAAAACAAGAGAGATCAATAACAAGCAACACGTCAGTGTAAACTACTCACCACTATGTTACGGCAGAAAAACCTTACTCATCAATTCTGAAAAGAAATTTGAAATTTCACAAGCCGTTTGTATTAAGGCATTACATAAGATAGGAATAAAAAGAAATATTTTAAACATAACAGGTGTTACATACTTAAATAACAACACATTATAATGAATAGCAAAATAGTAAGGTGGTTTTAATTAAAAAGAGGAAATGGACAGAGATGGTTGCTATCATTAATTTTTACATTTCCGTGGAGGATTTAACATATATAATATGACAGCAACATGAAATAACTGATATGAACACTAAGAAGGAAGAAAATTTTATTCTTTTTACCAATCAAAACCCAAAATACTCTAATCAAAACTACCAGAATTATCTTGGAAAAGTGACCGGGTGCAAAATAAAATACATCAAGAAATTTTCTTTCCTTCAACAGTAGCACCTAGAATGAAAATGAGAAATTTAAATCACTTGAAATGGCAGCAAAATCTATAAAATGCTTAGGAATAAATTTAACAGGAAAAACACAGTACTCATATGGAAAGAACTATAGAATGTAATTAAAAATACAAAAATAAGATCTTAATAAAAGGAAAGACATACTGTGTTCTTAAAGGGACAATGTCAATTTTCTTAAAATTAACATGTCAATTTAATTCAATTCCAATTAGAATTCTTGCTTTTTAAAATTAGAGAAAATCATCCTAAAGTCAATATGAATGGACAAATGTCCAAGAAGCACTGAGGCAACTGAGGAAGAGCAGTGAAGGGACACTATTCCACACCCCCAACAGCAAATATAATCACATCGAAGTGGTATTGGTGTCAGAACAAACAGATTTATAAATAGAACAAGTAATTCCGAAGTAGAACATACAGTGTATATAAGATGTTAAATATTCATTTCAATTCAGGAGAAAAATAATGAAGTACTTAAGAAACAGGGTCAGTATAAATTGGCTCTTCACCTAGAAGAAAAAAAGATAGAATCCTATATAACATCATTTTCAAAAGTCAATTTCAGATAAAGATTTAAATGTGAAAAAATAAAAATTTTGTCAGAAATATTTTAGAAACTACAGGTACAATGGAATGTGACAAATCTTATAATCTGAAAGCTATTAAATGACAATGGAAATAATTAACGACTATATCAAAACGAAAAACAAACATATGACAAAAGATGCCATACACAAAGTCAATAGACATGCCATAGACTTGGATGAAAACAATTTGTAACACACAGAAAAGTATTAATTTCCATACTAAACGAAAGTGATTAAAAATTTTTGAAGTGGACAAAAAATATATATAAATATATAAGTAGATAACCCATAGAAATGCAAATAGAAGCATCAGATTTGTAAGTGAAAAGATGGTCAAATGCACTTCATGAAAATGCAAATCAAAAGAAATAATAAGATATTACTTTATCAGAACAACAAAAATATTTTTAAACTGTAAACACTAGAGCAGATTTTTACACCAGAATGAAAGCTCCACTGGGAAAGTGGTATTTTTGTCAATTTTATTCACCCTGGAGTCTAAAATGGATTCTGAAAAAATAGTAGGTGCTTATTGAAGATTTGTGAACTGAACAATGGGCATAGCCAACAATTCCACAGCACTCACTGTGCGCCTGTCCCTGACTGCTCTGCAGGTGGTAATTCACTCAACCTTCGCAATACTCTTATGAGAAAAGGGTCATTATTCCCATTTTACAGATGCAAAATCTGAGGTACAGGGTGGCACAGCCAATAAGTGGCAGAGCTAAGATTTGAGTCCAGGCAATCTGGCCCCCGATTGTCGGGACCTAACAACAAGGACATATTGCCTCTGCCCACATCCACGTCGCTGGTTGGGGTGTGGGGAAAGAAATCTGGTGGGAATGACACTCCTAAAATAAAAACACCAAAAGGTAAAGATACGTGCAAGGATGCTCATTGCCCCATTGTTCAAAGTGGAAAAAACGTAAAAGGCAATGGCTGAATAATTTGTGGTAAATACCACAGAATAGTGTGCTGCTATGAAAATGGAAAAATTAGAATTACAACAATTGATTTGGATCAATGCCAATAATGAGAACTTGTTAAAAAATAAAAACTAAAAAAAGCAAAATGCAGAAATGTAAATATAATATGTCTTCATTTTGGTGAAAGAAATTGACAAAACCGTGTGCATGTGTGCGTGTGTGTGTGTGTGGGGGGGGGTCTTTATATGACTAAATTAGTAGAGAAACACTTCTAGGTTGTTATCACGGGTACCCAGGGGATTAGGGCTAGATGCTGATGTGAGTGGAACCAAGTAAAAATGGGAAAAGTAATGATTATATTTTTTAAAGTAGATATGATCACATTTACGCACTTGTGGGAATTATGTGTGAGAAAAATAAATTTAAAGTATATATTCAAATTTTTTGCCTCTCTTTTTATTAAATGGGTTTATTTTTGAGTGATAAGAATTGTTTATGTATTCCGGATACAAGTCCTTTACTAAATGTGTTCTTTGAAAATATTGTCTCCTGGTCTGTGGCTTGCCTTTCAATTTTATTAATGCTGTCTTCCAAAGGGCGGATGGTTTCAATTTTGATGAAATTTAAATGATTGCTTTTCTTTTCATATTCGAGTGCTTTTTATGGGTTGTCTAAGATATATTTGCTTACACTCAGAGGTCACAAAGATTTTCTCCTGTGTTTTCTCATAAAGGTTTTATAGTTGTCCCTTCTATGTTTATATCCATAATTAATTGCTAGTTAATTTCCGTGCATGGTTTGAGGTATGGGCTGACATTTGCTTAGTCTTTAGTCATCAGGGAAATGGAAATTAACGCCACAGTGAGATACCACTATGAATCAGCTAAAATGGCTAAAATTAAGAAGACTGAGAATGTTAAGTGTTGACAAGGATGTTTAGCAATTGGAACTTTCATTCATTATTGGTGGAAATGTAAAATGTTACAACCACTTTGGAAAACAATTTGACAGTCTCTTATAAATTTATCATGTGACCCACTTAGCATGTGTTCTAACAATTTCACTTCTAATTATTTACATAAAAGAAATGAAACATAGGTTCACACAAAGACTTGTAAATAAATCTTCATACAACTTTATTCATAATAGCTCCAAACTGAAATTAACCCAAATGTCAGTCAACAAGTGAATGAATTAAAAAAAAAAACTGTAATACCTCCATAATACTACTCAATGCTTTTAAGAAAGTGAACTACTGATTCTTATATCATTTCAATGAAATGAGAGCCAGTAGAGTTACCTAGGGCGAGGCTGGGGAGAAAGTGATTGCAAAGTTCACAAAGGTGCTTTTTGGAGTGATGTTCTATTCTGACTGGGATGATGGTTCCATAGTTGGATATATCACTATTATTGAACTGTACTCTTAAAATGGGTCTATCCTATTTTAGGTAGATTATACTTCAATAAACTTTAAAGAAAAAAAATACTTGAATTAATTTAAAAAAGAAGAAAATACACAAATAAAATAAAGCTCCTAATGAAGGCTCTTTGCCACCAAAACTATTTGTAGTCTGCACTGATGTCCGGTCTTCTCTGATTCTTGCCAGACTGCTCATAACTGTTAGACTAAGTTCCTTTCCAAATGGATTCAAAGCAACTGATCCAATCTTTTTAAAAAGGAGAATCCTCTGCTCCTCCAAAATTTTAGCCCCCTTTATTTCCTGCTCTTTTCTTATAAACTGCCAATGTTCATCTTTAAAAATTGCAAGTGTGAGTTTCTTAATATTCCTTGTAAATAATGGGCCGAATTTTGGCTCTCACAGACAACTATTGACCACTGCTGCATAATCCCTAACATGTTTTAACAACATCTGTCAGGCACAGGTAATAATTCATAAAGAATTTGTGAGACTGTCCTAACCTTTCACTCTTCAGATAGCTTCTTGCTACCAGGCAAGCCGTGGACGCCAGCACTCGCCTGCTGGGCGGCCGGCCGGCTGCTCAGGGCTGGCCAGGTGATGGCCTGAGAGCAGGGCTGCGCACTGAAGTCACTTGAGGAGCTTTTAAAAAATGCTGTTTCCCAGACCTCACCTCAGGCCTGCTGCATCAAAGTGTCTAGGGATGAGACCTGGATAATGATGTTTCTAGGAAGCTCCTAGATCATTCAAATCACCATTTTAAAGGGAGAAAAAAAAGGAGATGCTGTCATTTGACAACTTCTAAAAAGCCTATACTTAGTAACCTAAACCATTTTTAAAAGAGCAGGAGATGAGACCAGCCTGGGCAACACAGCAAGATCCCATCTTAAAACAAAACAAAAAAAACAAAAGCAAAAAAGCAATAGATAGCATGTGCCTGGCATTGAGAAGAAAAAAATAAACATTTTAAAAATTAAGTTTAGAAATAAATGTGTTTAACCTCAGAATTTCCTCTCCTAATTTGACTGCACAATCAGATTGACTCCTGTGAACAAACTACAGACTGACAGTGCACCAGTGAACACAACCTCAGAGTTGCTGGCTGGGTGTGACACATTCATATGTCATAAGAGGGCCACCAAAATCCTTAATCCGTTATTTATTTCTTTACACTATTATATCTCCACCTCTCGAGTAGCGCTGAGCCAGTCTGCTTCTCATTTGTTTGCACCCACCTGACATATTAGTATTTCCACCTTTCAACCATCCTAATCCTTCACTGGGAATATTATTGCCTGCCCTGGTAAACAATATATCCCTTCTTCCTTCAAAACCTGGTCCAAACTTCTCTTCCAGGGAGCCCTCCCTGATAAATAGCATGCCTGTTTACATGCCGCCTAGAGCCCTGCTACTCCAGGTGTGATCAGCACCGTGCATCGAGGAGCTTGTGAGAAACGCAGAGCCTCAGGTCGCACGGCACACCTATTCAGCCAGCAGCTGCCTTATACCGAGATCCTCAGGGGGTCCAGAGTGCACAAAGTGCTTCCACACACCTCCCTGAAACCTCAGCGAGGCAGAGGAGAAAGGGCAAGACCACTGGCCTCTCCTTTAAACCACAGGCCAGCATTTGTAGGGTGTCAAGTGCAGAAATGATTTGTTGTAAATTCTCTCATGTTCTT
Organism: Propithecus coquereli; assembly: GCF_000956105.1. Taxonomy (NCBI): domain Eukaryota; kingdom Metazoa; phylum Chordata; class Mammalia; order Primates; family Indriidae; genus Propithecus; species Propithecus coquereli. Next base: position 751,144 of record NW_012153685.1, read on the forward strand.
TCCAGGTTCAAATGGCAACAGCCTGAAATGTGGCTTCTCCTTCTTTGCTCTTTCTTCATTCCCCTGAGGTACAGGTATCCCTTATTCCACACTGGCCATGAGGGGAAGGCTGTTGGGAAACGTATTTCACAAATAGTTTCCTTGTCTCTGAGCCGGGGGTTTCTAAGCAGAGTTACTGACAACCTGGGATGGAGGATGGCTGAGTGGTAAGCATACCTTATAAATTAGAAACAGTGGATTGCTCTGGAGAGATCCGAAGTTTCATCTGCTTTAGAACCATCTGCTTACATTCTAAGGGTGATAAAAACCTAGACACTTTCCTCTCCTCTTTGCAAGAGGATCCGTTTACATCCCAGAGCAGCAAAGTGTCTCTCTCTCACTCCCGTCCCTGCAGGGCGGGCGGACCGTGCAGGCCACCGCCACCTCACACAAGCCTCAAGTTCATGATGGTGGGCCCCTTGCCTGCGAGGCAACCGCTGCGCCCGGGCACGTTCGGTTCTCATCGTGTCCCTCCCAAGGAGTCGAGGCACGGGGGCCATGCTGCCACCACGATGAGGAAATGAACTCTTTCCGATCCAGAGCCCTGCGCTTCCTGTCAGAAAAGAGATAGATAAGTAAATACAGAGGTATAAAATACTCTTCTAAATTTTCTCCTGATTATAATCTCAATACATGCTCATATCTAAAATCTGAAAAATGAAAATTATAAAAAGAAAACACTGTAAACATTTTGACACGTTTCTGGGAGAGAAAGAGAGAGCGATGCGCTGAGAAAGATGAGCAGAAGAGTGGAAAGGGGAGAAAGAAATTGTAAAATTGTGTTAATAGTTTTTTATTTAGCATTGTATCGTGAGCCATTTTCTCTGTTGTCAAATACTCTTTGAAAATATGGCATTTAATAATAGAATAATATTCCATTCACTAAATTTCCTATCGTTTATTTAAACATTCACCTGTCACTGGACATTTAAGTCATTTCAAGCTTCATTTATTATAAATAATGTTTCTTATGTAAATCCTTAGCTTACATCTCTGATTAAATCAGATCCTTAGGATACAATTGCAGAGGTTCTGGATCAAATGGGATGAACTTCTTAAAGAGTCTGGAATGACACTGATATCAGCAAATTATCTAGCAGGTTTGGGAGGGGCTTCTATTTTATTTTGGGAGAAATTTCTGCCTAGGCTGTAATAGCCAACGGATAAAACTTGCATGTCGGGAACGTGCAGAGAAGGGTGACGCAGCCTGTCCTGGCTGTCAACAACAGTCTGCAGGGGCCTCAGAGGCCAGACCTCCCTCATATTTGATAGTCCGCACACTTTGCACTCCTGGAGAAAGACAGAGTTTTCTTTGTGTGCTAATGTTTTCTTTACATTGTTGTTGTCCTTTTGCTTTCAACTGCAGTATAGAACCAAAATTATACATTAAAGGTCACAGTTGTTCAGATACCTTAATGGTATAGAATTAAAGTCTCATCAGAAGTGCTGTTCGAAAACGAATGGATTTTTCTTAAAGATTTACAATTTGGGGACACGCTCTTGCATAAGATTAGAAGTTGGGATTTTGCACACAGATACCTGGTCCAAGTGTCCATAGACTAAGCCGTCCCTGGTTTTTCTGCCCACTGGATATTCTCTGGCCAACGGTTTCCATTGATGTGTTCTGCCAACATTACAGCAGGAGCAAGAGATCAGCAAGAGGAAGCATGGGGACAGCTTTGGGGTCAATTGCCAGAGAAAGGGGTTAATTTAATCTCATCTCTGACTCAAATCCAGAAAAATATTTACATATTTCCTCCTAAGCCCAAGCACTCACCTGACATAAATAAATGTTAGTCGTGTGGAAGGGGAATTATGAGAACAAAAACTCTTGTCTTTGGCTTCTCACATTTCTTGGCACTGTCTGCATGGTAAGAACTATGCTAGATCACGGAAAACTAATTGACGGTCAGTCTGCTTCAGAAGACAGAATGTAAAATCATCTTTCTGAAATGGCCCCAGGAAGATCAATTGCATCAATAAATAGACAATTACATTGGAAAATATTGATATGAAAAATTGCACGTTAGTTCAGGGAGTGGTATATGGGTATCTTTTTATTTTGTTAAAAGAAAGTGTTGGACAATGGAAGGTAGAGAACTCTCTACTCACTAGGACTCTTTGATCTCTAGGATTTTGGTTCCAAAACTCTGCTTGAATCTCTTTGCTACATTTCCCCTTTTTTTATTTTAATGCCTTATACTTGTCAACCTCTCTGATCTGCCTGTCTTTATTTCAGATCACCAATGACCCTTTGCAATTGTTAGAAACCACAGGTGACACCTTTGGACTAGTTTGGTTCCCTGATGCTGAGGAAAGCTACTACGCAATTCATTTCTGAAATTTAATCAGATCCAAAAGAGTGTGGAGGGTAAGAGGGGAAGTAATGGGGAAGAGTCCCATTTATCGTTGAGAAAATTATAAACTATCCTGTTGCCTTTAATTCCACTTCATAAGAAAGACTAGACTGTGGATAATTCACCCCATTTCTCATTCCTCCAGTGGGAATAACAGAGAAAATATTTCATTTCCTTTTAATATCAGTTTAAGCAACGAAAATAGAGTCATACCAGAGAAAGACGATGGGAGATTCACAGATGACTCATAATTGTGTTCAAATTTCACAGCCAAACATATCTAGTGTCTGTAGTAGTTAAGACAGAGAAACAAATAAAATATAAGGCACTCCAATCAAGTAGAGCCTCCTTGAAATAGGCACTGTGGATTCTTGCCATTTGCAGTGCACTGCATGTGACAGTGGCGATTTAGACCATCACAGTCCCCACAATGGCATTTTTCAAACAGAAGACACAGCTTCTCATTATTGTTTTAAGTCAATCATGGCCCAAGCTCTCCCAATATACAATGAGCAACTTGAGGGTGGATACTACATCCTATATATCTTTATATCTCCAGTGCGTAGCATCAGTGCCTTGGACACGGCAGGTGCTCAATAAATGTTAACTTGGATAAACAAAATCAAGATATGGGTGTCCCGATGGAGCTAATACTGAGCCCCTTATACAGACCAGTACTTGTTTCAAACTATCTCACTGATTGGTTATAACAAATCTATGCAGTGGGTCCCTGTCATCTCTGTTTTACAGATGAGGAAAGGAAGGATCAGAGAGGTAAGCACAGTCAGCCTGGCGAGTTAGTTGCAGAGCTGGGATTCACAGTGAATGGGTTTGACTCCCCAAAACTTCTTGACCCCCAAATGCAACAGGGTCTGAACAGGAAGGGTAGGTTATCATGTCACCAGCATCCTTACTCTTCCAAAACCTTCAATGGGACTTTAATCTTTTTTTTGAGTATTTATTAGGATGTTAATACCAGGACAATTAAAGTATTTATATGTCATTCATCATCGCAAGTGGGAGGCATTTGGAGAGAGAATGTGAACAGCATGAGAACTAAAATGTACATGGATTTAGGGAAAGTCGCAACACTGATACTGATTAGGGATATTAGAGAAACACAATAAAAATATAAAATTTGGTTGACTATATAAAAATAATACTAATTATAGTTATCTACGTAAACTGCTGAGCATTCAGCCTAATTACTGTACATTACAGTAGTTTTTAGGTGAATGTTTAAATGTGGTTTTGATTAACTTGTGGAAGCTCATATGCATCTCAGAGTAAGTTTGGCCCAAGGCTGCCCAGTCTACTGACTGTCACCCAGGGAGCTCGGATGGGAAGTAAGGATGCGTCCATGTCATCAAAAGAGATCGAGAAGAAGCAGTAACCTTCACCTCAAGCCCTGCTCCCATTTTCCTTTCCCACACTAAGTTTAATATTTTCATTAAAACAGAAGAAGAAAACTCAAAACACACACCCTACAGCAATACCATCTATTGAATTATCCTTAATTTGGAGAAACAGTCTTTCCTCTATTTCTGCATTTCTGCTAATTGGATCTAGTGGCTTCTTAAAAATTCAGCCAATTTCAAAGATTTCAGAGGTATATTTTTAACTGTCTGATGGCCTTTTTCAAAATGACTTGGTAGTAGGCATAACGCTTCAAATAAAAGAAACACGCTCAAAGGAAAATCTTATTTCAAGAATGAATGTACCATCTCAGAGTCTGAGAGGCAAGAATTGTGTGCTGAATTATTTGTTCTTGGATAAAAAGCCTTGAAACGCCCACTGCATGCCCCGTCATGAACGCGTGGTGTCTGTGAGCCCAGGGCGCCGCCGGGCTGACGCGCGGCCGGGAGGAGGACGGCGGAGGGCGCGGCCGGGAGGAGGGCGGCGGAGGGCGGTCAGGAGCGCGTGGCAGCGGCGTCCGCACGGCGCCAGGCGAGGTGGCACAATTCGAAATGAAACTGGTGTAGGTCATTCAGGAAATAGAAACCTATCACTCAGTTCAGCAGAGATTTAAAGAGCAGTGACGGTCCACCCTCTCCCTGCGCTCTCCCGCGACCAGAAGCCACCCGTGCTTCACGCGGCTCGGTGACAGAGCGGGTCTCTGGGCGGGCACGCCGCGTTGAAACAAGCAAGCAAAGCCACGCGCGACAAACGCCGGATAGCAGCGCTTTGCAGGTGCCAGCCGAAGGAGATCCGAGCGGTGGGCGGCGGTGAGGCAGCGAAGGTGAGAAGGTCCTGCGGTCAGAGGCAGAGCGGCCCTGGAGGCAGCCACAGGCACTGCTGGGGACGTCCACAGTTGTGAAAATAACAGAATCATCTTTAATATCTGGCAGTGTATTGTGTTTTAGTAAGCAGAATGTACATTCACAGGATGGTGTATCATGTGATTGTTAAAAGTGAATAGCAAAACTAAGTAATAACCTTCATTGTGTTAAGCAGCAAGAGGAATTATGACATTGTGCATAGGACGTGACCACAACCACACAAAAATGTCTAGAAAAGTGTGTTAGAAAATAAATGAACATATTTACACTGGAAATAAGTGATAAGATTTTTTCTATTTTCAAAATTATGTTTAACAAGCATATATTATATTTATAATTAAAAATTTGGAGAAGCAGGGACTGCTCAAGGGACAGGGTTACTCACAGTGTTCTTCTGAAAGACCTCAAGCACAACCTCTTTCTGGGCTTCAGTCTCTCCACACAGGGATTTCACTCCTGCTCATAACAGCTCCCCTGGGCGCTGTCGCAGTCTCGCGAGCCGAGCCAAGCAGCACACGTGACAGTGTCTTGTCTACCGAAGAGTCCGAGAACTCAGCCCGGACGCACATTTGTGACACTGTCCAATTGTACTTCGGCCTCTGTCTCATGATAAAAATAACTTTAAACAAATTTCCACAGTCTGAATTTGAATCACTGGTAATTACCTAATTCTTCTTCAACCCCCACACTCTAAAATTAGGACTTAACTATTAGCAGTGATCACCAAGAAAAGTCTGCAGAAACTTAAACAAATAGAACCGTTGTCCCAATCCAACAAGAAAGTGAGTGAACATTGTTAGGACGGGAGAACGATTTCTCAGATGTCAGACGTCCCAGTTTCTTAGGATTGCAAACAATATTTTTTGAGCCACTCTCCAAGTTAGGACTCTTGAAGGCACAAGTAAAGAACTGTTCCAGCCAAGCCTAAGGAGTAAAGGGGGAAAATAGGATTATATGGATTCAATCATAGCTCAGAGAAGCCAAGAAATAATAAGCCTGTCCTGAGGAAATCAATGAGAATCAGGAACCGAAAAGTTGTAAGAAATCCAGGCAGGCCTATTCGTATATCTCTTGGCTCTGTTCTTTCAGAATATCTGTTTTCTTTTTTTTTCCTCCCACATGCCATACACACCAACGTCTCCCAAATTTACATAGTGTGTGTCCAACTACTTGGAGAAAAACTGACTTCTCATTGCTTGCCTAATTCCAAATTCCTCGAGATTTGACTCTGAACAGCCCGGCTTGCTCCAGTCCCCATTCCCCAACCAGCGAGCAGTGCCCCCAAGCACAGATGGGGTGCGGTGCAGAGTTACCAGTCCCAAACAGCTACCAACCTCATAGTGCTGTTGCCATGTGATTTGGGAGAAGAGACAGTCCCCAGAAAACTCTGCGTGCTTGTGTATTGTGAGGCAGAAAGCTGGCCACACGAAACCACCCAGGAGGGGACCACAATGGCTTTAGAGTATAAATTTACTGTTTGTACATAACATATATCGCCCCTGCCCCCCGTGTAAACAAGCCTTGTTGATCCAGCATTGGCTCAGAAAGTCACTTATCTAGTTTGCCTTCTCTGGATGCTGTAATCTCAACTGCAGTTGTCAGTGGGGTCCACATGGATAAATTATCCAACCGCATCGATACCTGCAAAGTGCTGTTTATGTTCAGGGCTTCATGAAGGCAACAGAAGGATATGTTGAAAATAACTAAGATCATGTTGTCTTAGTTTGTTCTGTGCTGCTATAGCAGAATTCCACGGACTGAGTTGTTTATAAACAATGAAAGTTTCTTTGGCTCAGAGTTCTGGAGGCCGGTAAGTCTAAGGAGGAGGGGCTGTATCTGGTGAGGTTTTTCTCGAGGGATCATAACCTGGTGGAAGGCGTCACCCGGCAAGGCAGCATGTGAGAGAACGCAGAGGGGCCCAACATGCCTTGTAACACACCCACGCTCGCAATAACCACATGATCCGTTCATGAGGGCGGAGCCTTGTGATCTCATCACCACTACGGGTCCCACCTCTCCACACTGCTGCTTGGGGATTAAGTTTCCAGTACATGAGCTTTGGAGCACACATTCAAACCACAGCTCACACTATGATATCAGAATAGTGGGTAGAGCCAAAAAGTGCTTTGGGGAATCTTTAGAGGCCACCCAATAACAGCCCTCAGCTCCCACCCAAGCCATCCTAAGTAGATGTGCAATCTAGGTGCAAGCCTTATGCTCACTGGGCAAATGCAGCCTCAAGCTAAGGGTCCCAGCTACCCCTCCTTGCAGATTGCCAACAGTAGGTCCGTCCTATATCTGAATTCTAGAGCCTCCTATGTGTACTATGCAGTTTACTATACAGGTGAGTCAGTATAATTATATTCACCCAATAATACTACAGAAACCATTTTGATATTAATTTCCAATTGCATCTCACTAAAGGAACAAGTAACGATTTCCAGCCAGTTTAATCAGGAAATTCTATCTTGCTGTCTTCTAGAAGTTGCAGCACAGATGTTTCCCTAATTCTTTCCTAGGTGCCCCTACTGGACCTTTGCTCTGCAGTTCCATCCAGAGTATTTGCTTACCTGTACCTGGTCCTCATGCTCAGGCCCTGAACTAAAAGTTACCTTTGAGTAAGCACATAAAAAAGTCTCTAGCAAGGGTGTGGTTAAGAAGGCTGCGCTTACCCTAGCAAACTTGGCACACCACGGGTTGCCAGTTACTTATTATCAGAGACTGCCTTTCTCTTGTACAGGCAGCACTGCTGCTTTCTCTCTCTCTGTCTCTCTCTCTCTGTGTCTCCTCCCACCCCCGCGCCCCCACCATGTGGATGTGTTAGGATTATTAGAGCATCTTTGGAAGGTCTGGTGTCAGCAAAGGTGTTTTATCATACTCCTTATAATGGAAAGAGAAACTCTCAGATTGGTAAAATCTGGGCTGCCCCCACCCCACTGTGCAGAAACATGAAAGCCTGGAAACTTCCTCCATCCTGCGATTACACACCCCTTCGGGACTATAGCAGCCTGGTAGTTTACTCTGTAACCGTTTTATGTCCGTTCATGTCTGGGCTACAGTTGGATTTCCTACTGCACATTTTTTTCCTTACGAAGCTAGGAGAACACACTGACAATAATGTAATAGGTGGAAGTCAATCAATTATAGCACTCTGGACACTCATGGCCAGAAGACAGAGTACTGGATCATCTGTCTCTTCCTTTTCTAAGTCCCTCATTTTTCAATCTGTCTACATCTAGCCAATACATTCCATCCTCCCTACACAAACACCAAACAGTTAAATCAAAACAGAAGATAAAATGGGGCTGTTTTCTTTCAGAATGTCCAAACAGCCTTTGACATGCTTCTTCCAAAATGTTTCAAGGTCTTTTGGCAGTGGGAGTTTTATATTCAAAACTTTGGCATGGTGGTATCTTAGTCTGGGACCCCAGCAGTTGTCTGTAGCATTCTTTCTCATTTCCAGTTGGGAACAGCTGTGAAATGCCATTTATTAAATAACTGTCCCAATTTTGCAGCCCACTCCCCATCCTGTCACTAGGAAATTACTGACATTTCAGGGAGGAATACAATGAAGGCTGTCAGTTGTCGTGAGCCTAGAAAAGGCTGGGTTCATGTGCAAGGACAAGAATCTTCGCTTCTGCAATCCTGTGTTATTAAGCGGTCGGTAAGTGGTGAGTATGGACTCCAAATGATGAGGTAATCGACAACGACCCTTCAAGTCTCTTGGTAAGACATTTCTAGTGTTGTCTTTTATGTCTAATGCATAACTGAGGGGAGAAGGGATTGCTAGGAGACTCTGAAGGACAGAAGTGAAATCACATTTGCCATTTCTTTCCTTTTCAGAGTAAGAACACCTAAGAAATGTAAAACAAACCCCGGATCTAATTCGATGTGGAATATGACTCAGCCAAATAGCCCTCCAGGGACACAGGCAACTTCGTACATTTCTTTGTGATGGCTTTATTAACTGCACTTTTTGCCAATAAATGTAAGAGTCCATTTGAGGACAGTGGGCTCTAACTGCTCCAGGAAACACGGCTGAAGCCCTTTCCTCTAAGTTATCCCCTGCACAGAATTCATGGCAGCTCCAGCTTGAATCAAAGACTTCCCCCTGAGATGAGAAATTACTCAATGGGTATAATGTACATGATTTAGGTGATGGTTACACTAAAAGCCCAGACTTCACCATGTAATATATCCATGTAACACAACTGTGCTTGTACCCCTTAAATCTATATGAAAAACAAACGACTTCTCCTCGAGATGGGGCTCTTGCCCTTGAGATGCATATTAATCTGATAGAGTGGGGCTGTGGGTGCTATGTGTGCTTTTCACATTTCCATTGTAGGAGAACATGGAGACAGAGGGAGAGAGATTTTTTAAAAAGAATAAGAAAGAAAAGTTAAAAGCAAGAAAATTAAATGTGGTGGTTTATATATCATATTAAGTGTCACTATAATATATTCCAGTCACTTCAGTCCTAGAGCAGTGCCTGGCACACAGTGGCCACTACATAAACATTTGTTAAATGAATGAGATTCTCAAACAATCACTAATTAAGGAGGTCAGTTTAAATGTCATTCATTATTCCAAAGAGATGCGAGAACATGGAATTGTTATTCTTTGGAATTCAACACTATTTCAATATACGTTCAGATGAATGGCCTGCTGATTTTAAAATACTAATTTAGGAAAAAATTGCCTAATTACCTCCCTTGTTATTTCTACAACACAAATAATCAATTGCAATCTGCCCCTGTTGCCATTTTCACCTCCTGGGTGGGGCAACTTCCACAAAGCAGGCTGAATAAACATTCAGCTCCCAAGGTCATGGGCAGAGATTGAGCCTTAGACTTCACCTGCCCTCTCTATCCCACTCCAAAACTTCAGACCAGCCCAAAAAGAGCCAGGAAAATACTGGTAGACTGCATTATTAATAATGTCTTCCAGGATCATCAGGAAGCCCAGCCACCGCTTCTCAGAGCCCATCCCAAATGCTAATTGCAGCAGCAGACAGAAGCAGGGCAACAGGGGTTCAGAACTGAGCACCAGGAGAGTCAGAGCAAGACTAGACCATGCACCTTTCCACTCAGCATCATCAGCAAATAGCCCTCTCTTCTGCTTCTGCCAACCTCACAGCTCTATGCAGGCAGTCGGCTTTCCCTGGAGATTTTTCAGAGGTGTTCACAGCTGCCTATCTGAAGAAACCATAATATTTACTCAGCGGCAAAATGGGTACCACTACTGTTTCTCCCCCAAAGATTAGAAGAAAACCCAGCCTATAGTAGAATCCTGTCAAAAATGTATTGGATAGCTGGAGAAATAAATGACTGTGGGGAAAGAAGGATGCTGACACTACAGTATTGATTGCTTGCCACGATTCTCAGTGTAGACCTCCCAGTCATAGGCAGGAGAGCCTCAGTCCTGCAGTCCACGGGGACCTGGAATACAAAGGCTGCTCTACTGGACTCCTAAGGGATTTTGCCATGTGAGTAATTTAGAGGCTTGAAATCCCTTCAGTTCCTTGTGTAAAAGCCATAATAGATGTGATGCGTATTCACTGTGCTGCAATGGAGAGAATGTGAGCCTGCGGGTGAATAAGCTGTCCTGGCCATATACCTTGAGTGAGTCACAGCTCCTTTTCAGGCTTCAGTTTCCTCATCTGTAATTGGGCATGAGAGGCTTTAACTAGATGATATTTTAAGGCCCCTTCCAGCATGAACATTCTCTGATAGATTAGTGACCTTCCCACCAGTAGCAATAAAACAGGTGATTGGGCCATTTTTCCAGCAATATGGCTGTTTCCAAATAGCCAGTGGTTATTCAAAATGTAAATACATCTCTTAGTTCAATCATGGTGATTCTCCAAAATCAGCAGGTGATTTATTATGTATATTTTCAACAGTCCAAAAGCCAGGGCTTACACCAGCCTCCCTTTACAGAGTACCTTTTATTCTAAAGTGCGTTACCTTCAGAATTACCCTGAGACATTCTTTCACACAGCAATGAAATGCAACTATTTCATTAAGGAAAAAACAATCACCTATACTCACGCATGCACCTGTGTGGCCAGACAAGCACAGAAACACAAACCTGCTGCATTTGATGAGGAATTCCCAGTACAGGAAATGAGGCAACCGAAAGGCCCTTGGTGGGAATTAGAGTCCCGAACCCACGCCTCGCTGGTAACTTCCAGCCGTGTGGTTGTATTGTGTTGCTTCACCTCCGCTTCTCACGAGTGAAATGGGGGTTCCTCTAGCGATTTTCTAACGCGGGCTGTGCTGCAGGATTACCTGTGGAACCTTTGAAACCCAGGGTCCTGGGCTCCATCTAATGTAAATAAATCCATATTTGTAAAGGTGGGGCCCGGCGATATACATCATTAGAAATGTTTCCAGTGAATCCTGGCCGCACATAGAGCAGTGTTTGGAGCCAAGCAGGCTTGGATTTGGGTCCCTCTCAGTCCTGATTTTCTAGGATTCTGTTAATGCAGCTTTTGAATGAATTAGCCCTGTGTGTGCTAATGATGTGTGATAAGATCTCTATTAGCAGTGATGGGTCACTCTGAGGAGGATGAACAACCAAACAACAACAGAAAGAAACCTTTGTCTTCAGCGTTATGGAAATCTAGTCTAATTAGTGAATTTACTCAACAAATATTTGAGGACAGTCTACTACACGTAAGGAAAGGCGGCAGACACATGCCTCCCAGGTCTTGCATTTGCTGGGGAGACAGACAGGTGGAGGGGCTGTGACAAAGCAGGGTGATTGGGCCGTTGAAAGAGGTGCCAGGTGTGGCGGGGGATGTTGGAGGGGCTGCAGTACAGATTTCGGAAGACCAGGGGAGGCTTTCTGGTGGAAGAGACGCCTAAGCTGACCCCCGAGAGGCAAGGACAAAATGGCCAAGAGTGTTCCAAAGTGGAGGGAGCAGGTTGGGTGAAAGCAGGGAGCTCCATGCCAGGAGGGGTGGGCACTGAAGAGCGTGGCTGGTGCAGGAAGGGAGCTCGAGGTGAGTACAAAAGATGAAGCTGGGAGCAGGAGGGGGACCCAGGGACCAGCAATGACCACCACCTTGGGAACTTGTCAAACCCTGGCCTGGAGTCTGGTATGTGCACCTGTGCACCCAGCTGGGCTTGCAGCCTTTCCCAGGGACACTCTCCCATCTTAGAGGCAATCAGCACAGTGCAGGTGTGATAAGGTGACACTATTTCTCACGTGTTCTCTTTCCCTGGAGGCACCATCCGTTAGATTGGAGGCTCTAGCGAAGGCTCTCGGGAGGGGAGTGGAGGGCTGGACTTCTCAGCTCAGGTTCGGAGTGACGTCAGTGCGTTTCCTGAGCTGGGAAGGAGAAGGCCCAGGTGAGGGCTGCCCACTGGGGTGTGCCAGAAGGGTGGGGGTCAGGGAGCCCCCAGAGCAGTGCTCTGCCCTCTCCAACTCCAAATACTGCTTTGACTTATAGGAAGACAGATTTCTGCCCTACATGAGGCCTCTTTATTTTTTTACTTTTATTATTTTATTATGGTATAGTTTCAAATTTACAGAAAAAATTACAAGTACTTCCACATATCCTTCACCCAGATTTACCATGTATTAAAATTTTGCCTATATATGTTACTGCCCAAAGTTATATATGTATGATTTTCTGAACCATTGAGAGTAGTTACATATATCACACCTCTTTACCACATTGCCATGTGTGTTTTCTCAGAATATTCACACATAATCACAGTGCAATTATCAACATTTAAAAAAATTAACATTTTTATAAAACTGTTCTTATCCAGAGTCCATATTCAAATTTTGCCACCTGTCCCCAAAAGTGTTCTTTATTGCTATTTTTCTAATAAAGTATCTAACCCAGGATAACACATGGCATTTACTTGCCATATTGCTTTAGTTTGCTTTAGTTGCCGGGGTTCACTATGCACATTATTTCATTTCATCCTCACAACTGAGGCTCAGAAATGTTTAAGCAACTTGCCCAAACTCACAGAGATTAGAATCTTGATCTATTTAATTCCAAAGAGTCTTTCCATGGCATCATACTGACCAAAATTAAAGCATTCTATTTCTCTAACAAGGAACCAAGTATCTCTCAGAACTATCAGAGAAAATATCTGGTTTCTTGTCCAAGATCTGTCAGTTGTTAAGTGTATGATCTTGGGGTGATCACAAACTTACGTGTTGAGGCTTGCTTTCCTCTTTGTAAAATGAGAGCAAGACCTGTGGTTACTAACCTCACAAGGTTGTTGTGAGGGTCTAACAGAATGACTGTGTAAGGGAAAATGACCTTTGTAAATTGTAAAGCTAGAAACATACGAAACCTACTAGTGGCACATTCACACTAAAGTGTAAATGACTGAAGTTAGATCCTATACTAAGTGAGGACAGAAAGGACAGAGCAAGAACTAACCAGGGCAAAATATTCACGCCAAAAAGAAAAGGGGCACAAAAACAGGCTGAGGACATTGGAAGGACATGTTTCAGCTACTTCCTAACTTTTCTGAACCAATCTTTCCCAGACCCAGGGCGGTATTCTGTATGTTTCCACATCCTGTTCCTATATATAATATTTACTTAAGATTCCAGAGTCCATAGACTGCTCTCCTCACCCCCAAACACACGCGCGTGTGCGCGCGCACACACACACACACACACACACACACACACACACACTGTCACTCCCCATTCCCTGGGAGGAGAGTCTTCCTTCTCCAAATATGTACAAAACCACAAGGCCCAAAGCTGGCTGTGGGCTGGCTGAGATCAAGGCTATTCTGGGGCAGCCAGTTTGCATGCTGATAGGGGAGGATTAATGAGACAGTCTCTGCTCATCCATTGCAATTAGAAACAACACTGGAACTATTCTGGGGCTATTTCTATGCAGGGAACTTGAACTGCTCATCAGCCCTCCTCTCTCAGAGACCTGTGGGTAATCAGGGCCGTGTTAAATATAGGAGGATCAAGCCAGAGCAGCCCATCTGTGCGGTGCCGTGGGCTCTGGTGCGGTGTGCCCTCAGCTAGCTCTCTAGCAGCAGTACAAGGGGGTTTAGCTTCAACCTGGAGGAGCTGGGTGTTGCTTCACTGAAGCTCAAAATGCTCTGGGCTTTTAGCCCCACACGGGCTGTCAGCTACAATTCAGGAGTAACAACCGCGTCAGCCCCAGGAAAGCATCCTGACGTTTGTTTATGGGCCCTATTTGCCAAGCCACAGGTTTGCCACCAGCCCTTGAAAAAGGACAGTTTAGCTTAGGACGAGGGAATGGAAGGAGTGTAGTGTGTCTGTAAACCTTATATGTGAACAAAAACTAAAAAAATTAACATTATTACAAAACTGTTCTTATCTGGAGTCCATATTCAAATTTTGCCACCTGTCCCCAAAAGTGTTCTTTATTGCTATTTTTCTAATAAAGGATCTAACCCAGGATTACACATCGCATTTAGTTGCCATATTGCTTTAATTTGCTTTAGTTGCCAGGGTTCACTTATTTCCTTTTATCCTCACAACTACGGCTCAGAAATGTGGCCGGGCTCAAACAATGGGGAAGGAAGGATACCATGGCGTGTAATTACAACACTCTCTGACTCCAAACTGTTGTGCGGACTCTGGGTCATTATGAAGCACTTTTCTGTCCTTGTGAAAAGACACTCTTAAGTCATAAGCTCATAGCACTCCAGATTTCAAAATACTTTGCAGCCATTAAGTTATTTTCTCATGGTACTTCCAGGGGTGCTGAGAAAGAACAGGTATTATTAGCTCCATTTTCCAGATTTTATCTTCTCTATTTTCTAGAAATTGGAGTGGGGGTGGAGAGCCCACAGTAGGTCCCAGAGAGAGCCATGCTGAGTTCCCGTGGCCACCAGTCTTCACAGTAATTACCTCTGTGAAACGTCCTCTGGTGCCTGCTACTCAAAGTGTGGTCCTTGGATTGGCAGCCGTGGCACCCCCTGAAAATGGGGTGAAATGCAGAATCTCAGGTCTCATCTACTGAACCAGAACCTGCCTTTTAACAAGGTACCCCGGGGGTTCTACGAACAGTAAATACTCTCCAGGAAGCCCATTGCCTGGCATGTGGGAGGGGAGCGGTAAAAACGCAGGTTTTGCAGGGAAGCTCAGCCGGTAGGCATTGCTCCTGCCTAAGAGAACTTGCAGCTTGGCGAGGGAGGTAGACATTAAGTAAGCAGTCAGATAATTAATTGCGTAATTAAAATTGTGACGTGTGACAAAGAAAACATGCAGAAAACTATATATAGCTCAGATAGTTTGAGGATTCTGTGAGGCCATTTGTCGCAATGCCCTAGCTATTTGTTGTTTGCTTGTTTGCTGCTTGGTTTGTTTGGGTTTCCCAATGCCTGATGATTAGAAAATCTGACAACTTCTCAGGCTCCCAGGATGCATTTGAAGGTCCTAAGGTGAATTCTGGGGCCAAGTCCTCATTCTTAAGCCTCTCCATTCCATCAAGGCTCATAAGGGATGAGGGTTCAAAGGTTCTAGACTATCCTCTAATTGATTTAGGGTATTCAAATGAGTTTGTGGTTACCGAGTATTGTAGCAGCACATCCTACACGTATCTATAGCTCAGTGAGTGATGTCCTCAAGATGAGACAGTGCCTTGGCGCGTTGCTGCAGTGGTATAACTTTTCTCCATTGCACACATTTTTTATTCATGCTAAGTCTACCAGGCCTTGCAAAAAACCTCTGGAGTGGTAGCAGGGACCGTTTTATCCCAAGCAGATCCACAGGAATCAATTTTTAGTGGCCACTGGCTCCCAATAGGAAAGGAAATTGCTGAATTTCCAGGTATTTGGGGGGCTAGCTAGCCGGGAAGGTCACTGTCAGAGTTCGACGGTGCTGAGACTCAGGAACCAGGCACTCAGACCACTGCAGAACAGCTATTGAGATGGGCCCAGACTCTCCATCTCTGAAAAGTCATTTGGATTGTCTTTTTTAGGTTCTTCATATTTTCCTAACTCATGGGCTTCAAGTAATCAAACCACCCACGTGACTTCCTCTTTTAGCTACAAAGTACCAAGGGATGGTCGACACTGCACTTTTGTATCCCTTGTCCCCATCTGAAGTTGGCTGAAATGAACTAGTCTAGGCAGCAAAGATGCACACAGATGATGGCACCTCTGAGCACTCTAAGGCTGCCCAGATTACCAAGGACAGCTGTGATAAAGTAAGGGGCTACATCTCTCCAAATCTGGATGGTAAACATGTGCCATCTTTTCACCGCATGTGGTCACTCTGGTTCTGTGGCTGCCGGGAGCTTTTCATGTCCCCACATCAAGCACTGCACCATGGATTCCACCAGCGCTGCCAGGACACATGGAAGGAGTTTCAGCAGAGGAGTGTCACATTGGCTCTACTTACTTATTCCCAAATAATTCTCTTCTTGCCCATGGAAACAACGTAAGTGTCACTTTCTAGACTATCTTCTTTGTTGATCTGTTTCTTTGCCAGAGTTAGAGGCCCTAGCCAGGCTTTGTAAATATTCTGAGTATAGTAGTAAACAGGCAGACATTGTTCCTGCCTAGCAGAACTTACAGCTTGGTGAGGAAGGTAGACATTAAATAAGCAATCAGAGAATGAATTTTGTAATTAAAATTGGACGTGTGACAAAGAAAACATGCAGAAAGCTATATACAGTGGATGTTGGTAAACCAGCCTACAAAAACAAAAAGTCCCAATTTACAGCATTTGCCTTTTCCATGGTGTAAATATGTCCATGGTTGATTTCAAGCTACCAACAGTTGCACTTACCAGCTCACACAGTTCTAGAATATCTAACAATCAGCTCCCATTGGCCAGTGTGAGCCAACTTCAGCACACCACTGGGTCATGCAGAATATTATAGATGGGACTAAACTGGATGTGGGGGTCAGAGCTTTTCTGACGAAGCGAAATTTTGACTGAGCTCTGCGGGATCATTAGTAGTCAGTGAGGGGAAGAGTGAGGGCAAGACACTTACCACACAGAAGGAACAGCTTACACAAAGACTGAGGTAAGAAGGGACATGGTGTTCGATGTAAAGGGAGATCAATGCGGTGAGCTCAGTGTGCCTCCAAACCAGACAAGACAGAAACTGTCATTAGTATCCTAGCTTTAGACGTCAGGAAACTAAGCTACAGACAGGTTGAATAATCCAGTAACTTGCTCGAGGTCACACAACTGCGAAGTGGCGGAATGAGGATCTGAATCTTGGCCATCTCTCCCTGGAGGCCGCCATGCTATCAGCACTCCTCGCTGCCTCTCAGGTGAGACTGAGGGGTAGAAGAGGGCCACGCCATGCAGAAGCTAGTGAAGTCTGGGACTTGCTTCTCAGAGCAATATCAAATTCATTTCTCAAGGCGTCTCTCTAGCCTGGAAGTCCTTACCCACTTGGTTAAGTGACCTTCGGAAAATCTAACGAAAGGCAGACACGCTCATCACGAGGGATGTGTTCAAGCACATACGCACGTTCACTGTGGTCTCTGAAAATTCACCCGGAATGTGCCCACAACTGAAAGCACACTTTCTAAAAGATGCATCTTAATCTGTTTTCTTTCAGGGAATGGAAGAGTTTAACAGACAAACACCTTTATAATCTGAACTTGAGTATATTATGAGAACATTTATAATCTCCTTAGTGATCCCAAAAAAAGTCCAAAGATTCTTAAGGGAAAAAAATCTCTGTGGGC
This sequence comes from Propithecus coquereli, assembly GCF_000956105.1. Taxonomy (NCBI): domain Eukaryota; kingdom Metazoa; phylum Chordata; class Mammalia; order Primates; family Indriidae; genus Propithecus; species Propithecus coquereli. The sequence goes on from NW_012153685.1 coordinate 768,499, forward strand.
TGCATCTTCCCCTCCTGCTCGCCTCCTGCCTCCTCTCTATCTTCAATACTTCTTTGGAGCTAGTTCTGGCTCTTTGCTTGGCATGTTATAAGAAATTTTTGAGCTTCTCTTGCTATTTCAGTAACAGAAGATTTCATCTTTTACCGGAGCCCCAGGGCCATGTCATTTATAATACCTCCAGCAAGTGTCGGACTATGGTCAAGAAATGTTGATTTTCATCTCAGCCTGATCCATGACAACTTTATCCCATTTCCCTACCCATAAGGTGGAAATCTGTTAGCACCTATGTTTAGTGCTCTCCTTAAAGACCCATATCCTGGTGCTACTTATGCCAAAATATGCCGTAAAATATTCATATGTATGTCAATAAGTCGATTCCTAGTAAGTCCACTTTGCATGTATTGAATTACATTTCAGAGTAAAGTTCTGATATAATTGTACTTTGCTCTGACTTCTTCATAAATGTTTTTGAATTTAAAGGAGATATTCAGAAACATGTTTGAGACCTTTGAAAAGAAAGTGCCACTTAAATGTAGAGCATTACAACTATAATAATAATTATTTTGCTTTTATGTCACTGTTGATCCTAACATTGTCCCTCCCCTGACTTCCAAATGAACTATTTTCTCCCTGCCACTCAAAACAAGGAAAGACAGCTTTAAGTTAACTAAAGGCAAAACAACAATGAAAAAATAGATCTTTGGGGTACTGCCTGCCGTGACAGCCCGATGAGGTAGAGGATAGCTTTTTGATACCATCCACATAAATGCAATGGATCATGAGAACTCACACCAGTTTATAAGAGCTGATTTTTAAATATTCTGAATTTTTGTGAGCTGACAGTTGTTTTAGATGGCAAAAAGCAGTGTGATGAAAATGCTCTGATCAGTCAGTAATGAAACATTGAACACTGTTGCAAGCAAGACACTGAGCTGGATGCTACAGGAGAGACCAAGTGCTTCTTTGCAGAAACCTACAGTCTGAATAGACCATGTGGGAGGCGGGGGGCCCCTCAAGGGTATAGTCCGCTTAATAAACACTCACCATGGTCTGGACCACTGAAAGATGCAAATGAAGCAAACGTGTGTTGAATGAACAAATAAATGGATAAATGTTAGGGTGCAGTGGTACCTGGCACGGGAAAGTTCACTTTCATGACAATTCCAGACACTCATGTCCAGATTAGGAGAAAGGAAATGTCTTCCTGATGACTAGCTTGGAACTGACATATATAAGGAGCAAGAACTAAAGGATGAATAATTGTGTTCTCTTCTTTGGGCCTTTCTCTCTACCTCCCTAGCTTCTTTTCCTGACTTGGCAGGGCATGAGCCATGTGAAATACTGCTCAGTGGAGCCCCCAGTGGTTAGTAGATCAGTGAAAATTAATATTTTCTCGCAAAAACTCTCATCTGGGGGAGGTAATGTTTATCAGCCTCCTAGTTTTGTGCTAGTCACTGTGCTAGGTGCCTGCCCGTGCCAGCTCAGTGAGTGCTCACAACCACCACGTGGAATAGGAAACTAAGGGTCAGAGAGGTTGACTGACTTGGTCAGCGCCACACAGGACTTATGCCTCCAAACTATGTATTTTTCACTATATAAGAGAAGCCTTTAAGAAAAGAGTGTGATGTTTGATCTAGACATTTCAGTTGACATTTGCCCTAAGAAGAAAACGTAATTATCCTAGAATGAAAAGACGATAGGGAAGAAAAGGATGACTGCCTCAAGTACTCACTTCCCCTTTTGAATTTCAGATTTATCCATTCATAAAATGGTTCAGAAGGAAAGAATTATAATGTAAACATTTCTTAAAGTGATCATATGTCATATATGCTTGCGGAGGGCTCGATAGCCTCATGATAAAGTTGTGATCTTATTCTGGCACCTAAGACAACAAGATTCGGAGGAATTCTCTTCAACTACATGACCGCATTCCCCCTCCCGGCACATCCATCCCAGAGGAGCGTGATGTAGACAGACAAACGAGCCAGCCCGAGGTGCCCCACGCTCCCCTGTGGGCTGAATGGCAGGCGCCAGTGCAGTGTCCGGAGCCTTGAGTCTGGCTGTGTGTGAAGCTGATCATCAGAGATAAACATCTGTTGGAATTTGTGATTTAGCAAGTGATTTAGCTGTGATTTAGCAAGTTTAACACTTTCTTAGTAAAAAAAAAAAATTAGAGAGGAATGAGACAAGAAATAAATGATTTGGGATCCAGTTATAAGAAATAATGTCAATGAAAGGAACAAGACAGGAGATAAGTAGACATTCTAGATTTTTTTACCTGATGTAGGAAGACTTCTCATTCTTCTCTGAACATGTCTGTTTTCACTGGGACTGAGTAGGTGATCAAAAGGGCAAGAAATCCCAACGAACCATTGGTCGCTCCACCATCTGTGGGGCCTGGAGCACACAGAGCCAGGCTCTGCCTGGTTCTCTGTTACTTACCATTTCCAGGACATGCCAGCCTGCCTTGGCAGTGCCAGGAATTCTGATTCTTTGTTCGAGGCGAAGTGCCATGGTGAGTAGTGTGGTTCCTAGAAAGCTGACATTCCTATCAGAACCAGGCATTTAAGCAGTCATCAAGTATGTTTACCTCCCCCCAGGGGTCTTTTGACCTCATTCCTTAGGGCTTGGTTTTGGAGGATGAAGGAAGATTCATCTTTGGGGCCAGAGTGTAGTTCAAATGTTAGTCTTAAACTACAACATTATTTAAAGTAATGGATAGATGAAATTAATGCCACAGCTTTTTTTCTACACAAAACGTTTTATTTGGGAGTGTATATAAAAACAAAATAGCACTTTGGCACATACACACAGAAAGAGGTGAACTTTGATATGTCTGAAGAATAAAGAAAAGTTTTGGGAATTTTATTAGAAAGAGAAATGTTTTGTATTGTTTTTAAACAAAGCTCATTGGCACTAGCAAAGTTTTTGAGAGCTGGTAAGTGGTGATTGGTGAGTGACAGCTGTGATTGGTGAGTGACAAGCTTGATTAGACTGTAGATTTCCAAGTTGCAAAATCCAAAGAGTAGGTAAAACTACTCTTAGAATCAGCAGATTGTATCAGCAGCTAGTAGGTTAAACTGGTCTTAGGGTTACAACAGGTCATTTCAGCAGCTGAACTTGTGGATGATTCTTAGAGCAGGTGCTATATGCCCTGCGTGTTTTTCCCCTTGGCCCCTTACCTCTGATTTAGTTGAGTATGACAAAAATAATCCAACTAGTACAATCAGTTTTCACAGGAATATGTGTTATCCACCATATGGCTGTATAACCTGACTCAGAAATAGTGTGTGTAGTGAAGACTTAGCCTAACCCAAAGTGATGTCAGTAGGCCAAGGAGGAAACTGAATAATTAACAATACAAAAATATGAAAGTGTATGGAATGGCATTATAGTATGAATTTGCTGTTTCTTTAAATCAATCTCTACTCCACACTGGGTTCTCCATATGCCAGGTATATTCACATGATGCTATTGCTCTGTCTGTCCTGTAAATGCTATACTAAATGTAGGTTCCTAGACAGATATGATCTTTTGCTGTAAGAGAGCCTTGGACAGAGACCAGGAGGTGGCCCACATAGTGAAAAATTAACCTTTCCCAAAGTGAGGTCTGGCCTTTGCCCTTAACTACCGGGAGTTGATCTCTAGTTCCTTGAAGTGTCACGTCATAGCTTTTTCTGTCATCCCACTACTACTGCCTCTGATAGATTCTTTTCCATATGTTGGCTTTGTAATGCAAAGTGAACCGTGGTGGATTAAAGATGGTCACAAGTTCTTTGCTGCTCTTCCCATTGAGAAGTAAAGTCTAACTTCCCTTCCCTTGAATCTGGGCTTGGATTAGTGAATCATTTAATAAATATTAAATAGAATTTGGTGGAAGTGAGATGGAATTTCAGAGTTTAAATGATTCAGAACCCTTGTAGCTTTCATCCAGGCCTCTTGGAATACTTGTTCTTGGAAACTAGCTGCCGTGTTTTGAGGAAGCCCAAGCATCTCCATGAAGAGGTCTATGTGGAGAAAAGCCAACGTATATACGGGGGACAACCTTGGCTGAGTTCCACGTCCATTACAAGAAGCGCATGCCAATCATTTGAGCAAGCCCTCTTGGAAATAGATTCTCTAGCCCCAGTCAGGCTGCCCCAGATGACATTTCTTACCTTCATGAGTTTATCAGAGATGAGCTGTCTCTATTGAACTTGCCTGTAACAGACTAATGAACAAGACAAACAATTTTTATTATTTTAAGCCACTAAATTTTGCAGTAGTTTGTTATACAGCAAAAGCTACATGCCAAAATAGTAAACCAAAGGAATATTGAACTCCTAAAGGATTGTGGAGATTAGTGCTACCAACAGGGACCGAAACAAAATTCAAGGATGCAGATTCCTACCATATTCCCCATTTATTTTGCCTATTTGCCTTATGCAGAACACAGATGAATTTTGAAGAATGACAATGGATCACAGTCAGATGTTGGCTCCAATTACAACTGTTGCTCCCAATGCAGTTTCACTGGTGGAACAAATCAACATGGCTCCTGGCACCGGGCAAGGAGCTATTGAGTTGGCAATTGCTTGTTTCTCTATGCCTGTTAATAAAGACCAGGAGTTAACAAATTACAGCCCATGGGCCAAATCCAGACTGCTGGATTTTTGTAAATAAAGTTTTATTAGAATGTAGTTAATTTCATTCATTTACATTTTATCTATGGCTGCTTTTGGGTAGTTGTGGCAGATTTGGGCAGTTGTGGCAGAGACCATCTGTTCTTCAGAGTCAAAATATTTATTATCTGGCTCTTTACTGAAAATGTTTACTGAAAGACCCCATTTCAAAATAAGATCATACTTACAAGGCCCAGGGTTTAGGACTTAAACATATCTTTTTGGCAGACACAGTTCAACTTATAACATCCTTACATTTCAGTATATTTAAATTACATGACATCAAAGGGAAAGTGGATCTCTGCTGGAAGAGGACTGAACACCATCCCAAAATTGATAAAGTAACAGATTGGGGCTATCTATGCATCCTCTGTTGGGGAGAGGGTATGTTTTCATCTGTAGAAGTGATACTTGCATCTTGTTAGGTAGAAGTATCATTTTGCTAATGTCTTCATTTCAAAGTTATGTTCGGTTAAAAGACGTGTACATGGTGGATGCCAACTCAGCAAGTGACGGACTGGGATAGGTTCGTTCATTATCAACTTAGCTAAATGAGGAGTTACATTTTCCAGAATTCCCTCACTTGTTTTGTACTGGGTTAAGGTTAGCCTTAAGGGAAATTTGCAGAAGGTTGGAAAAGCAGAATTATAGTAGCAGCTCTTCAAAGGGGGCGCCAAGCGCTATGAGGGCTAGTGCGCATTTTCACCGACCCAGCGGCTCACCTTGACTTAGCGAAGCAGCAGTGATTGCAGACCCTAAAGTTCTGCCCTCAGCTTTGCTAAGTCCTACACTAGGTGCGTGCTCAGCTCCGGGGCAAAGGGCACTAGGTCCTCTTCCGAGTCACCCCATCAAGGTTGGTAAAAGTTTCCTAATTCCAGTTCTTTTTTGCTCCCCTCCACATCACGCCCAATTTCTCTCCTACCTGTCCACGGAGAGTTCAGCCCATTAGCAGATGGAGGCAACGCTCACTCCATTGACTTCTTCATGAGATTCCACAACTGTCTGAGGTCTAATCCTGAATAAACCCCTTTCTATATGATTCGTGTTTCTGGTTCTGATCAAACCCTGATACGTGTACCTTGCACCAAAAACTGACAAAAGTTGTCACAGACGAGGAAACTGGGAGCAATGGGAAGCACTGGTATTCATATTCTATCACCTCCAAAAGGCAGGAAATCTTCTATACTCAGGTGTAATTTTGTACACTCTTTTTCTAAATAATTGTTGCCCATCCTTCTGGGCACCAGTGCTTAATAGCTTAACAGTCATTTTCTACCACCCTGCCCCTCACCCCATCCACATACAATCACTGTCTCCAATCGGAGCTTGAAATCAAACAGCAACCCATGTTTCCCGAGATTGGAGGCTTCATGGTTGTGCTGTGGCTTATTTACAAGAGCCCATCCCCAAACAAGGTGAAGTCTTGATTAATTGATTACTTTGGCTTGCCAGACTTCTTACCTTCCGAAGATCTAGCTAGAAGAATTTATTAGCATTCTATCTTATTCCGCTTCTGGAGTGTGATCCTGGTCCTAGTCCTTTACTCAGACGTAGGTTTCTTCGTCTTCTTTTTTTCACTCTAGACTCCCATTTTGTCCCATTCCTCATATTTCATCACCATTTTACTGCCAGTAAAACATCACTGCTGGATTGTGCACATTCTTCTACCATCCCTCTCCGTGTCCTTGTCCTCCATGTGTCAACGTCCCTGCCCAAACTCCTGCCCTGCCCTGCTCATCCTCATCCAAAAGTATGTGAAACCTCTATCCTGGTTATTATGCATTGAATGGAGAAGTATCAGCTACTGAGAGAAATGCACTGTACACAGAAGAGCCGGAGCTGGTGTTCTGGTCAACTTAAGATAACAATGCCTGCTATATCTGGGTTTTTTTTATTAAATATATCTCAGATTCATTCTATTAATTAAATTCATTCAGCATAAAACAACCCTTGATGGATTCTGAGAATGATGCATGCGTTGGTCAGATACTCTGCCTTCTTGGGAAGATATAATTATCTCCTAGCTCAGCTCTAAAGCTCCCAGGTACCTACCGAGGCCCAGAAACCTGGGGAGTCTGGTTTCTGGAGCTATGGCTTGGTTAATCCACATGACTTTCACGAGGTGGTTAACATTCCTTAGGAAGAAATGGAGGCTGACTCAAAGCAGATGAGTAGAAAAGATCTGAGTCCCTCTCAGAATTCTTGGTATTCTGGTTGGCAGGATCCCTGTCGGCCCCAGGATAGATTTTCTCCCCAAATCATAAACTTCTAAAAACATAGATCATTTCCGTGTAGCCAAAGAGGAGAAACTATATTGATTTTCTCCTTGTTTTGTTTAGAAATAAAGAAAAAGGAAGGAAGGAAGGAAGGAACAAGGGAGGGAGAACAGAAGGGAGGGAGGGAATAAACCTTATAGGCTATTAGAAATTTAACATTTAGACTTAGAATAACAAAAAGAATGTCTGTTAAATTACCACGTATTTTAAATCACTAATTATATTTCAACCTGACTCCTTAAATAAACTCTAGCATCAAGGAAATTGTCAGTCTGAAAGGTAGAAAGCATGGCAGCAGAGATTTACTTTTCACTTGATTAACACTTTGTATTAAACTAAAATAATCCAAAACAGCTCTCAGTTAATTCCTGCTAAATGCAGTCTCCAGTTTTGAAGTAAAAGTAAAATTTAAATGACTTTTAGTAGAAAAGCTATTTAAAAAAATAAATGCCAAAAATATTTCCTTCTAACATTTGTAAGCAAACACACAAAAAAAATATTTATGTCAAATTGTAGTCATATAGGATTGGAAATTCCAGATTTTTCAACTCTTTTATTCACCCCAGGCAAATTTCAGTTTGCTACGCATCTTCCCTATGGCCAGGTCCCTCTAGACATGTATTTTAATTACACAGAAAATGTTTGTATTGTATTCTTCCCCTGGCCCACCCCACGTCATGTATGAATTGGGAAGCCAGCTATGTATGATAATCAGCAAGTGTTATCTTGAGGAAGCTATACATACAAAGCTGAGTTCAGTTTGCTGGAGAAACAGCAGGCAATGGCAATTCGCTGCAACGCACTACCATGGTTAATGTCACCAAAAACGTCTTGTGAGCAAGTGGCAAAGGAGGGGTGGGGAACCATCAAGACCCCTAAATGGCAGATTGTCACAAATATTTATCAAATAGCCATTGGGGAGATCAATGAATTTTAACCAATCAATATGGCAGTGCATTTGGTCACCAAGGCTCAAAGGCTAATGGGGACCCCTCACACCCTTCAGTGTCACCTGAGACTTTCCAATGGAAGAGGAATTATACTTGCAGAAGAGGATGACATGTTGTGAGCAAAGAGGGGGTCGTGCCCAGCAGATGAATACTGGAGCTCTTTCCCTTCCTTGCTAATTCTCTCTGCTCCACAGTGAGAACAGAGGATATGGATCTGGATTCCCTGGATCTCCCTTTCCCTGTATAAAAATGTGTGTTTTATTTCCAATTATGTTACATATCCGAGTTACCAGAGGAAACAGAGGCTTGAACCTGGGTGGAGGTAAAAGAGGAGGGGAAGAAAAAGACACATCCCCAAATGAGTTTCACTTATATAATGAAAATAAATTTTTACACAATCAATAGAAACAGACCAAGTTTTTTGTGTTTTTTGCGAAAAATATTTTTAAATAAATTTTTGTCTTTTTTTACATTCTGATATACATATGTAACAAAGTTTATGGCACTGTAACAAGAATCAAATCAAAAAAAAAAAGGAAAAAGGTGGGAAGGAAAGTAAATTGGTACATTGTTGAATTCCTTTCTATCTCCAAGCTGGCAAAGTTGCACTATCTGTCTATCACTCAGCTGCCAGCTCTAACTTGTTTGCACACTCAAAACACCACATTATTGCACAAGAAGCCAGTGAGTGAAAGCATACTGTAGAATGGCCAATTTCTTTCTATTTCAAAAAATCTCTTAAACCCAGAGAAGTTAAAAAAAAAAAATCCAGAGCATGAAACACACAAAATCCACAATATCCTCTGTCTCTTTAATGAGTGTCTGAAGGATTCTTAGACCACTTAAGCTGCCCTGATCTTCTCGTTGCACAGTGAGCACAACAGGACTTGGTCTGGTTGGGTTTGGCCCAGGTGGATCCCAGGACTTCACGATTCAATGTCTTCTCTATTTACTTTTGGTTCTTTTTAGTTGGTTTAAAGTGTAGTATCTTCGGTCTATGAACCTGCACAGACTATTTAGTCATAAACTCTACAAATAGCTTAAAAGGAAAAGGGGGAGAAACAAGTTTTACTGTCTAAAAAAATTGCTTCTTTAGCCTCCCTGCTATATCTGTTTGTGGAAAGGAAATCTCAATGGCATCAAAAGTTATAGTCTTCTCACACTTGTTAAAAATAAAAAGTTTTCAAACAAGTTTGTTTCCATTCACAAACTTTATACCCCCACCCCCCCAAAAAAAAACAATAAAGAAAAAGAAAAAGCAGAACTGTCCTCCTCCCTGCTGGCCTCCCATCGGAGAGCAGTGAGCCTGTCCTCTGTCACACAACCGTCTCCACGCCCGCCAGCTTTGGTGTAAGAATTCGCGGTGTCACACCGTTGTTCAGGTCTTCCTCAAACTCCAGCAATTGCCCCATGAAGTTAAGGTTTGGGGAGATAATTGGTCGTTTGCCTTTGACAAATTTGTAAGCGTCAGTCATGGTCATCCGAGTGTGCTTCATCAAGTAAGCGATGACGATGGTGGCGGAGCGGGACACCCCGGCCTGGCAGTGGATGAGAAGCGCCTTCCCACACTGGTGCGCTTCCTCTGGAAAAAAAAGACAGGCAGGAGGTGAAGGGAAGAAGAAAGAGCAATGGACGGAAAAAGAAACTTTCATCTAAACTTGACAATGTTTTATTTTGCAGAGAAAGAAGGAATTAAAATGGTTTTAAAACCAAGAATAAACAACCAGTTAATTACATGTTTTATGTCACAACTTTCAGAATATTGGCTAAAATCAATATTAGCATGAGTAAGAAGCTTTATGTCTACATTTAAAGAGAAGACTAAGTGAAGGAATCGCTCATAGGAACGGTTTGCTTCACGGGATGGCATTGCCCCAAAGCTAGACCTCTAACACGGCTGACTTCCACATGAGCCAGTTACTGATTAAGCTACTGAGGCTCTCTCTCAAATGTCTTCTTGTCTTTTCTTTTTTCTGGACTCATACTACTGAAGAAAAAAAAGAAAAAAATGAAGGAAGGGAATAAAGTAAACACACACATAAATATATACATACACACATATACATATGTTTATATATAATTTTTCTTCTGATTAAAGATGTTAATCTCAATTGCCAGATTGTGTGACTTATCAAAACTAGTGTCATTAACAATATTTCTGTGTCAGAGAAAAAGCACATTTCTTTCCTTATACTACAGAATTGCCCTGTATAGGGACTGGTATTAAATGGATAAGAGTTTTGCAATCTTTCTAAGCCCTGATCAAAGCTAAAGGAACAAAATTCAACTAAAAAGTTACTATATTCAGTTTCTCACCAGAAAAGCCAATTGTTGCAAAGTTAACTAAAGACTTGTAGTATGAAGGCCCAGGGTGTAACCGCTCAAGTATTCGACCCCTTTTGCACCCACGTATGATAGTCCAACATGGCAATGATGCAGAAGATGAAGGAATTCCAGCAATGGCTCAGAATCCAAAGCACTTAAAAGAGGAAAGACTTTCGAAATTTTCAGATATATTAAAAGCCCAGGAGAATAGCTTGTGGGCACTGCCTGAGGAAATTCTTTCTCCCCCTTCTCTCCTCCCATCCCCCACCCACCCAAGATAGGGTCTCACTCTGTCGCCCTGGCTAGAGTGCAGTGGTATCATCATAGCTCGCTGCAGCCTCAGACTCCTGGGTTTAAGTGATCTCCCTGCCTCAGCCTCCCGAGTAGCTGGGACTACAGGTGTGCGCCACCACATGCAGCCAATTTTTGTGTTTTTTGTAGAGACAAGGGCTTGCTATGGTGCTCAGGCTGGTCTCGAACTCCTGGCCTCGAGCCATCCTCCTGTCTCAGCCTCCCAGAGCGCTAGTATTACAGGTGTGAGCCACTGCACCCAGCCTGAGAACTTGAAGAATGAGGATTCTAATTGAATGGATTCCAACCAAATTCAGTAACTGTTCTTTTGTATCAACCCTGACAGCTCCAACACACTCAACCGGTTATGACTTAGGGGAGTATTTAGGCTGCAGCAGGTAGCAGACTCGGAAACACCCCAGAGCAGCTTTTTCTGCAACACATGAATAAACCTTGAACTTAATATGAAAGCAAGAGCCCGAGGGGAAAGTAATGGGAAGGATGAGAAACTCCCCAGGAAGACAGTTACCAATGAACTCAAAAGCCTCTTCAAAGTACTGCCGCAGGTTCTGCTTGTTGCTGTCGGTGGCCGGCAGCCGCTTGTAGTTGAACAGGCCTTTCTCATAGTGGTAGAGGGGAAGGTGAGTGGTGACGTTGATGACATAGCCGATGTTCAGCTGCTGCATGGTGTCCAGGTCCTGGGCATCCTGCTCATTGCCAAGGAACAGGAAGGGCAAGATGGGCGTGAGCTCTGCGTTCTCGATGTCGGGGGTGGTGGGGATGGACTGAGGTAGCAAGCTTAAGGCCGCAGACGCGCCGCCCCCCACCTCGCAGCACTCTTGGAGCTGGAGGGAGTTGTCACAGAGGTTTTCGTGGTTCTGCTTAAAACTACTAAGCCCACCTGGAACACAAACAGAGAAAGCCGTAGTAACTAAGGCTCCAGAGCTAGCAGAAAATGCCATCTTCCCTGTAGCAATGAGTGTGCAGTGTTGCTTATGCCAAACAAAAAATGAAAGTCCATTTGGAGACCCAAGACAAGCTTTGGAGGGTCTCACTGCCTGGAGGGCGCTGGAAGCGTGTGCTCCTTACACAAACAGGGCGTGTTCCCCTGGAAAGCGCTCCTTGCGGCATCAGGTGATCTCATCAGCTGTAGATTTGATCTGCCTCAAAGAGCCATGTGCTCAGTGGCCTACAGAGAAGCTGGCAGTTGGAAGCAGAGGGGAGCACAGAGGTCCCCTCAGCACTGCAGGCACGTGCGTTGCACCCTTCCTAGCTCACCCTACCGAAGGGCCACGTTTGCTCCCAACACAGCAGGGGGGTTACAAACAGGGAGCTTGGAAGAGCCAGATTACTTTATCTGTAATCTGAGCACCACCACTTCCCCGCTTTGTGAATTGGGCAAGTTAATTTATCTCTCTGTGCCTCAGTTCCCCCCTCTGTAAAATGAGGGTAATGGCATCTAGCTCTGAATCCGATCGTGAGTCTGAGAAGAATGAATACGCGCAAGATGCTTAGCATGTTTCCCGGCACACGGCAGTGCTCAGCAAGTATTAGCTGTTGTTACTAATATTATTTACATGATTGCCCACGAGTAAAAGCAACAGAGAAATACTTGGGAAGGACAAGCTAGAATGGAGTGGGGTGAGTTGTCATCATGATCTCTTTTTTTTATGTTCCCCATGTAGGTCCCTGACATTTGTCAACCCTGACTTCTTCCAGTTGAATGGAATCTGAGAGCAGCCTGGTCCCTTATACTTGACTTTCCAAGGTTTGTGTCACGTAAACCCATCAGGAAACCTTTAATGGATCTATGAAGGTATACCTTTGAGCTTAAGGTCAAAGCTTAAGCTTGCTGCCTCCCAAGACTTATGGGTCTAGCATGAAAAGCTTAAACTCTGCTTGTTTCCCCATTTTTCAAATGCAAACCTTCCCCTGAACAAGTACAGTCTCACTTATGGGAATGGATCTTAGGGAAATCTTCTAACCAAAAATATTCAGCCAGATATGTGAAGACTGTTCACTACAGCAATATCTGCTTTATGGAAAAGGCCAAGTGAAAAACAAAAATAAATTAAAATGGAAAAAAAGCAAAGAAGAAGTTATTACATTCGACGTGGAATATTATATAACCATTAAAGCAGTAGTTGTAAAAAGTGTGTGAAAACAAAAAAAAAATGTTTAATATTAAATTTAAAAGAAGCTAATTCAAAAATATTCACCAAAAGCTGAAGGACTATGCAAAAAAACATTGTCAAAGTTAGGGAATTTATGGGTCACAGTTTATTGTTCAAATTTTCCTTTAATATTTGTTACAAGTGATCACACACATGGACAAGCCCAAAGGATTGAGGCTCCAATTACACCATACACACGTTAAGGGCTGTGAAGTCTGGGTTGACGTTGTCACCACCAACCGGGCTCTAATTCTAATCAAATAGAACCAGATACACTCTGGCCTTCCCTTTGAAAAGAAGGGGAAGTTGGAAAACGCCCCTTAGCTGACAGCCGCCAGAACGGGACATGTGCCCCGAAAGACAGATGCCTTATGGCTGTCTTGATAGTTCTAGGAGATAAGACAGAAAGTACAAAGTGTGAACAGAATGCGGCTATGTTGAAATAAGGACAGGAAGTCTATCTGTCCACGAGTTTCTGAACCTAACAAATGTTCTTCTCCATTTCAAGTCTAGTCTTTGGCAACCACAGCAGGAAGCCCAGACTGTAACCTAGACCCAGTCTCTGACTGTTCACAGCAGGTGGACCCAGAGCCCATCCTGTAAAAGAGATCAGCCATATTTTCCTTAAGGTGTGGTAAGGATCTAAAGAAAATTCAGCATAATATGATCACTTTACTCATAAAAATTAGTAAAGTCAAAATCTATCTTTGCTCATGAAAAGAAAAACAAGAGCTATATATACATTTTAATTGATTTCTAGAATTCAAATATTCCCTTACATATTATTAGTTTCTTCTGCTAGGAAATTATGATAATAAAGTTTGGGCCCAAAGAAATAGTTTTTCAAGTCAAAAGAAAAATGGAAAACCAGAAAAACTTTACCAGTGAATACTTAAAAAATAAATAAAATAAAAACTACCCATTGCCCCCATCATAGGCTCCACAAAAGGAACCCTAAAGAGTTATTTTAAAAATCTTTCAGCTTGGCCTCCACAAAAATCCAAGTAAACAGTTCCACACAGATTCTGTAATGGGAACCTAATCCACTTTTTTCTTAAGAAAAAGGCAGTTGTTACATTTTTCCATATAAGATGAGAAGAAAGAACAACAAAACAAACTCAAAGAAGTTTCTAAGAGGGAAAGAAAAAAAAAGCACCAAACTTCTCTCAGTTCTTATTTAGGGTACTTATGCTGTAATTTGTCTTAAAAGCAGCTAGTTATAAAAAAAAAAAAAATGCATGCCAGAAAACCCCACACACAGAAAAAAGCAGCGCACAGCTTTTTAAAATTCTGTCTCTATACCTCCTTTCCCCATGACATCAGCTGGAGGCTCCCCACCTGCCCAGTTGCCATAGCAGTTACACAAAGACATACAATGACATCAGTTGGCATGATATCAGCTCTTTGAGTGCAAACAATACAAGAAGAACTACTTTGTTTAGGCCTTTGCTGCAACTGTGTTCTGCGGAGCCAATGATGTAATGCTAACAGGTGGCATGGGCCTTCCATTTGCCTAATGGGGGAAAAAGCCCACGGGGGAGCGGGGGAAGAAGGGAGTTGGAGACAAACACACAGAGAATGCTCCAAATCACAGGGTGCGCTTATGTGCAAAATGTTGTGCATATTGTATGTTTAAGCCATGTGGGAACTCTGCTCCTACACTGTTTCAAGAGGGAGTGGATAGAAAAGGAGATGTAATTTAAATATAGAAGACAGACAAGGAAGTTCTCATTGAGGGGTCTGGAGAAACAATCTCGTGGTCAATTGCCAGTGTGCTCATCAACGTGGGCCTAAGTTCTGGGCTTCCTATCTACACACTGCATTTGAAAACTTTCTCTGTGTATGGTGCTTAAAGCAAAACGAACTAGTGGAAGCTCAGAGTGGTGGTTTTTTGGAGAGAAGTCTGCAGGAAGGATTGTTTTCTTCTCTTAGGGAGGGGGAAGAATAGGGCTAATATGGTTTTCTCTTCCAACTGCTTTCCACCCCCCTGACCCTACCCCAAATACCACCAGTGGCCAACGTGACTGATCACTTAATGAGGAGCACTGCTGATGTTGTATGTCTTATTACCATGTAGGAATATCACAGCATGACAGCTCACAAACAAGCGCAGGAGAGGCAGTGCGGTTTGAAGGCTCGGAACAGGGGTCAGAGGCAGACACACCCAGCTACAATTACGATTCTCCGTGACAGGCACAGCACACCAGCTGTGAGAGCTGGTGCAAATCACTTATTGCCCTCATTAAGCCTCAGTTTACCAATCTATAAAGTGGATGTAATGTCATCTCCCCACAGGGTTGTGGTATAGAAAACCTATGTAAAGGTTTTAATATATAAGTAAGTGTTCGACAAATAATGTTCTATTACCCACAATACCGTCACCATCGTCCTCACCTCCAGTTGATCTGTGCGCACATGCAGTCACAAGAGCCCTAGACGTGTGCAGTGATTCAGAGCAGGGGCTCCAAGGCTGGATATCTTGGATCTGAGTCCCAGCACTGCCACACCCTAGCTGTGAGACCCTGGGCAGGTTTCTCTCTCTGTTTCTCAGTTTCTCTGTATATAAAACAGGGATAATAATAGCACCTACCTCATAGCACTATTGTGGCGATTGAACTGGTTAACAAAGTACTTTGAAACGTGGTCTAGCACAAAGTACTTTTTTCCCCATTACTTTGGGAAACTATTAATACCATTTTAAAGATCTAAAAAAGAACCTGTTTAATGGAAAGACTCTAAATGATAAGTAAGCTAATGTTCCAGAGTTTTTACTTTTAAAATTTTATTAAAGAAAAGAACTGGGAACTAAAGTATCTGAGCAGTTTTAAAGTTTGAATAATATGTTTTTAAAATAAAGAAAGCAATAGCTCCCTGTCCTTCCTAAACAAATATATCTGATTTCATTTTGTTTGCCCTAGCTTCCCTGATAAAGACTACGTTACATGTCTTTGGATTCCTGGTTTTTCTAGAGGATTGGATTTTTTTAAATAAAACCGCTTCTCTCCTCTCCCTCCTTCCCCCACCTAATTTCTGTCAAGCTGGCTAACCTCCCTATGCACACAAGAGCTTGCAGTTATCAGTGGAAATATTTTCTAGGCATGAGCAACGATGCTGGGGGGAAAATATTTTCAAACCTTATCTCGCAACAAGGTTCTCTGCCAAAATGAGTAAGGTCAGCACGTTGACTCTGAATGGCAACAATGAAGAGTACCCAGCACCGCTAAAGAAAAAGATGTAGAAAAACCGCCCGTCAGTCTCTTCCAACAGGAGGTCAACTAAGTGACAGAACCACGGAAGCGATGGATTCTAACTTCAGTGGGACAGCTCTCTGTGCAGACGCCTCTCGTCTCCTGTTGCTGTTTGGGCTATTGCAGTCCTTGAAACAGAAGAGCCCCTGTAACGTGATCCAGAAGCAGTGCTCTGGGTGCCGAGTTAAAGAAACCACATCCAAACACAGAATCTACAAGCAAGAGATTTCCCTATTCTAAAGGTGGGCAGCACTTTCCCGCACACAAGCTTTTTGGTTTTATGCTAAGCTAGAAAGTGAGCACTTTCTGGAAATTTAAGGAAAACTCTCACTGAAGTTCAGCAAATAGAATTAATGTCCAAAGAAGGAGGGTGGGGAGTGTGTGCTAAAACTGGACTCTTCTACAAGTTTGCTGCAAGCATGTTGATTACCCGTTTGAGGCCTTGTTTTTCTCACTGGGTAACTAGTTTTTTAAAGTAAAATTAGTACTTGGATGATAGTGGTTAAGAACACAGACTGAAAATCCTGGCTCCCATCACTCCCTGGCTGTGCTACCTTGGGCAAGCACTTTAACGTCTCTGCCCCTCAGTTTCCACATCTGCAATTTGGATGTGAAAGTGTCTATCTCATAGGACTCTGAATGTGGATAAAATGCTACCTAAGAATTAGATACGATTATAAGCAGGAGAGATATTCGTGTAAAATGGATATTATTTTGTATATTACGTATATAAGAATGAATGGATACTCTGATACTACAACACCCCACGGAAACCTCAGCGCATCAGAGCAGACTCCAGAGTCCACACGCACAAGAGTCCTGCGGCAGAACAGAGCCTGGAGGGGCGGAGTTGCTGTCAGGCTTCCGAGGCTGAAATTCAAAGATGGGGCCAGAGTCACTTCATCATTTTTAGGGCAGAATATCGCCCACTGTAACAGAAGGAATATTTGGGGTACCAGCTAGATCTACAAAGATTATTTCTACTTCTTGTTTTTTATGAAATTCTTTATACTCCATAGATGTGATTGGGTATTTTAAGGTAGGAGTAAGTTCAATACCAGGAGGTGTCACCTAAATTGTCTTCTGATCTCGTCCCCAGGGAACTTGTATTTTTTTTCCCAAGAAGAGTGAAGCGAGGCTGTATCACAGAGAGGATGAGTTGATTGAGAGAGCTGTCTCACTCGAGGAAAGGTACAAAACAGAGGGATAAAGAAGCATTTCTATTACCCAGGAAAGAGCAAGATTGAGGAGCTGACTATGAGTCAGAGAGGAATATTCCTATGATCATGTCATTTGATTGCTAAGCTCAAGCTAGTGTGGCCTGCTTACATGTGAAATGTGCAATGTAGAAAATACATAAGCAAGGAGGTACCACAAGTTTAAAACCTATTAAAAAACAAACAAACAAACAAACAAAAAAACCCTCAGGATCTTGAATCCAATTGAGCAAATATTGATTATTTGGCATGGTACATTATTAAGTCCCTTAGGAAGATTTAGCTACAGATATTAATATGTTAGTCCCTCCCTCATGGGTTTTACTCTGTGGTTTCTGGTAGGAGATACGAGTTATCTACAGATATATCTTAAAAGCCAAATCTAGAAGGTAATTTACAACATGTAAGGCAATAGGGGATAAGCTTTGCCTTGGATTGAGAACAGTGGGTCCGCCACATGCCAGCTGTGTGACCTTCTGAAAGTTTTTGAGTCTTCTGGGCCATCTTTTCTACCTATAAAATGGAGATACTACTATCCCAGTCTGTTGTGATGATTCAATAAAAATGTGTATAAAATGCCCATCCTGGTATCTTTAAGAAGGTATTCAAACCATGTAGCTATTTGCGTAATTGCCAATGGAGTAGCAAAGCTAACAAGCCCTGGAAGTGGGCAGATGCAGGAGCACCACAGGCTGCAGTGGCCAGAAGAGGTTTTGCTAGAGGTGAGGCCTTGAAGTTGGTGTGGTTGGTTCAGAGAAGTGGGGAAAAGGAGACCATGTACCAGAGCCGGTCCCAACCAAGGGCATCGCCAGGGAGGGAGGCCAAAGCAGAGGCCACGAGGGCAGCCCCTGCAGCTCTGCTCTGAGAAAGGTTGTGTCAGTGCCGCTGAGCCTGGACTGGACTCCAGGAGCAGACAGTGGTGCGCAGACTGCGGACGGGGGCTGGGGCTGGTCGTCTCCTCTGGAAACCTCATTTAGCTCTTTATGTCCAAGATTTCAGTAGAAATGAAAAAGCAAAAGACATTTAGGCTTATCAAATAGCCCAAAATGGATTCCTGGTGAATTTTCCAGGAATATATATATATGTATATACCTAGAAATAGAGGTATAGAAAATTTATACATATAATACACATATATATTGATATATTAAACTTTGTATACCTCTATTTCCTTAATAAGTTAAGGTGCTCACAATTTTTCCAAGGGTCACTATAAAAACTTAGTTTCGACAACTTATATGTACACATGTGGCCTCACTCTACAACTCTGCAACCAATCAACTGCTATTAATATTTATTCTTTTTATACTTTTCTATGTGTATCCAAATTAATAGCTTTACTAGCACCTAGGTTCTTGGAGAGCAGGAATAGTCTTACTTAATCCCTTTATATATAGGACTTAGCCCTGTGCTGTGTGAACACAGATGATGTGTTGGACACCACGAGAAGCTACAGGGAAAAGGTATTGAGATAGGTGTCCAATCTCTTTTTGGAAATAATTTAGAAAACTTAAAAAATGAAATGAAACGTCTCTCTGGTGTCTACTTTTCCTAGTGATAAATGACAGGTAGAAATCTCTTCAAAAATACACCTCACAAAACTATCTTTCTATTAATAGACTAAAAGGTTACTCGTTCTTGTTTAATAATACTAACCTAACCAAGTTGTATTTAGTAATGTTTTGAGAGAGAGAAAAAAAATTCCTGACAAAGTTATACCAGAATTTGTCTGAATTTTGAGTTAGTAATGGAGTCCTTTCTTTAGACTGCCTGCTGGACAAAAACAAACATAATTTAGACTATTGATGCTTACAGGAAGCACATACTGCTTGCATTGTCATTGTAACTCTGGTATCATAATCATTTTTGTTACCATCATTCCCACCCCAAGAATTTGGCATATTATAAAATCTAGCATTCTGGAAATAAGCTAATACTTGACTATGACACTTACCATGAACTAAAAACAGTAACTTTTTGCTCCTTCCTAATCTTTGCATAGTTAGCAACTTGCTTTCTTCTAAATTTTTGGTTCCGTATACTTCTACAACTATTTTCAATCATTAACTTGTGTGTATGGGAGGAATCTCTTGTAATTTTTCTTATGTTTACAAATATATTGCTTCCTTTTTTACTTGATAAAAACATTGCAATGCCCTCCACAAAATTTTTTAAAATTCTTACCTAAATATTTACCTCAAAAAAATGAACTGAGTTAGAAAGAGCCAATGATTTAGGAACTGGGTTTATAAAAATTGAAAATAACGTCTAATTGGAGGACTTCCAGGAAATGCCGATTCAGGAATGGGGTTTTGTCAGAGCTGAAAAGATTCCCCTTCTGCCCCCCACACCACCCTTCCCAGCTCCAAAGGTGCCTCACTACAGAATGGGGGCGGAACAGGGCTGGGGGGTGAATTTCAGCCAGGCGAAGGGGCCCCAGCCTCACAAAAGCAGCCCCCAGGAAGGGAGGGACACTGCTAACACCCCCCCCCCTTCTTTACTGCCAGGCTTTAAGGAGGAACCTGAGTTTGAGAGACTACAAAGTTTAATTTGTGTGTATTTGAATAACACAGGCAGATTGTTTGAGAAGACACTTCACAAGTATGTAAATACAGCCCTTCCTTTAAATCTGTTACCTCATTTATTTACATTAGAACAGAAAGCACTGCCAGAAGCCACAGCTGATGACAGTCATGTAATTTTCCACAAAGACAACAATTAAACAGCTTTGTGTTATTTTAATGAGCGGATGACTTTTATGTGAGCAGGAATTGGAAGATCTCAGAGTTCCCAGAGTCAGGAACCCCTTTGGTTTTGCAGAAGTCAGAGCCGCTCTAAGGCTGAGCACCTCGGGCTCCTTCCCACAGGGAGCTGCAGTGTGGTCTCCGCCTCTCCCCTCCCTCTCCCCCAGCGCCCTCACTCCCTCCCCCATCTGCCTCCCCCTTTTCTCACCTCCCCTTCTCCCCTCCTCCCCTGCCTTCTCTCCTTACCCTTTCCCCAGCCCCCATCGCCCCACCTCTACCCCTCTCTCCCTCTCCCTCCACCCTCTCTTCTCTTAAACCCATCAGCAGTAGATGGGAAGAAAACAAGACAGGGAGAGATTCTACCTGGAGTAATTTTGATGCTTGAATTTCCAATGAATCCACAGAACATTTGTCAAACCTA
This sequence comes from Propithecus coquereli, assembly GCF_000956105.1. NCBI lineage: Eukaryota > Metazoa > Chordata > Mammalia > Primates > Indriidae > Propithecus > Propithecus coquereli. Next base: position 788,806 of record NW_012153685.1, read on the forward strand.
TTTTAAAAGCGTGGAGGGTGGGCCGGGAAGAGTGCTTGAGGCCTGCCTCCCCTTCACACAATGGGGCTCTGTGAGGGCCACAGGGCCCATCTCACACCCACCCTCCCTGTCCTTGTTCTGTCTCAAGGAGGTTTCGGTCAGAACCACCTGAAGACAGAGGGTGGCCAGAGCTGACTTCCCCAAGTGACTCCCTCCCTGGGCCAGGAAATGCCTTCAGCTCTCCCTTAGATCTGGTCTGGGATGGAGGGGTCGGAGCACACTGTTCTGGTGGGTCCACTTGTCCCTTCCTACCCCCCACCCCCAGCTTATGGGGTCTCATTTTCCCTAGGAGTTCATCTGCTTCTAGACTGAGCTCTACAAAAATGCCAATTAAAGAAAGTAAAAGTAATTATTTTTGCCTTTTGAGGCAGGGTTTTGGAATTCTGTCAAATGAATGGCTAAGAAGGGTGACTGTCAAACACAGGCTGGGTGTCTGGGGGTCGAGCAGGGCTGACAGAAGGACAGCTGAGTTGGAGCCTCTTGTTCCCGAAAACTTGCAAGTTCAGTTTTCTTCCTTCTGGTTTCTCTAATCCTACATGTCTAAACCTTACCTCGCTACGTTAGCACAAACCGACCAGTTTCCAGGGAGAAGAGCACACACACCATCAACACTTGGCTCAAGTCTGAGTTTTCTTAACAGACAAGCATAACATATCTTTCACTTTCATAATCTCTTGCATCTAAGATCAAACCCTCCCCAACATTTTGGGACTTTGGGTGAGTGACAAGCTGGCTGGAGATGTCCCTTCCTCCCCACCCCACCTAACAGTCGGGGTCCAATGGGAGCAGACAGAGGTGACATGCATAAAGCAGGTGATTGCTAATGAGGATGAAGACAAGGGCCACCACCACGCTGCTCTCCAGTTCCCCAGTGCCGTGAAGGGGACCAACTAGATCCGGGTTCATGGAAGGCCTGTCTGAAGAATGAGAAGGGGCTGGTTTGGGAGGGGGTGGGAGGGAGGGAGGCCAAGAGTACAGAGGGAAACACAGCACACCGGAACAGGCAGGGAACTGAGGGGGCCTGTGGGGGACTCAAGGGAGCAGAATGGAATGAAGCACAGTGACTGGGCAAAGGGAGAGGGTGACCAGGAGGGGTCAGAGAAGCCAAGTCCGCAGGGGACATCTGCACAGGGCTTCTTAAGGCAGATTGTATTCTAAGGTCAGTGGGAAGCTCCTGAATGTTCAGAAGTCCACAATAGGTGATCAATTAGTGTTTGAAAGACAAAAGGGGTATGGGAGGGCAGGAGAAAGAGAGAGAGTGTATTAATTTACCAGATAGTGCAATTTACATATACTCTAAGTCCTGGGCCAAAGTCATACCCTTTCTTTTCCTGAACGCATTTTTTGTGCCTGCTACAGACTCATCGTGCCCCTTCTCAAATTGATATGTTGAAGCCCCAGTCCCTAATGTGAGGTCATGAGGGTGACGTCCCCATGATGGGAGCAGTGCCTTTGTAAGAAGAGACAAGAGAGAGCTTGCTGTCCCTCTTTCTTTGCCATGTGTGGACACAGCAAGAAGGCAGCTATCTGCAAGCTAAGAAGAGAGCCCTCACCAGAACCCACCTGTGCTGGCACCCAATCTTAAGCCTCCAGAACCATGAGAAAATAAATCTCTGTTGTTTAACCTACCCAGTCTATGGTATTTTGTTACAACAACCCAAACAAACTACTAACGGTACCATTTTCATTCCCAGTATGGTTTACTCTTTAGAAATATAAATTATAATATTTACTTCTGGAGAACCACATTAAAACTTGCGGGCTGCCTGAGAAGAAGCCCGTGGGAGCAAATCCAAGTTGGTACCGTACCTTAAAGTCAGGCCAGAAATAGTCTAAGGCCAGAACGGGAGTGCTATCTATAGGACTAGCATGCCCATAAGAGGCAAGCCCATGAAGGCTTCTAGAACCTTAGTTCCATGAGCCGGCTGTAGAAGCCCACTCCTCTCCCAAAGACTCGTTCCTCCTCATTAGATACACCCTCCTGTGCATGAGCACTGGCCCACATCCTCCCTGTAGCATCTTTCTGGGCCTAAGAGTACTTTAGCTGGAAGCTCTCTGTGTATTTGGGAAACTACTCTACACCTTAACATGGTAACCTTCTTTACTCACTGGTCTCAAATTCAACACTGGTTAATCCATCAAGACGAATAAAAGGAAGGAAAAAAAAAATCCATGAGCTCATGCTGGGAGGCTGCAGAGGGAAGAATGCTAACGGGAGGAGAGTGCTATAAAACTCAAAACTGTATTTTTCCCAAGAGCTCAACCAGATACTCTGTGTTATTGTCCAATTCTCTGAAGAGAGGGAAAAACATTCTTGCATTTCAGCAACGAAGTTTAAATAATGAAGCATTGCTAAACAAACAAACAAGGAAAGCTCAGTAAAGCTATTCATTAAACAAGCTCACTGTACAAAAGGAAAACTGTTGCCTAACAATCCACCTCCCTGAGGAGCAACATTTATCTTAGACCCCAAATTAAACATATCACAACTTCACAGCAAAAGAATGTTTCCCAATAGGATTCGAGTAAAGTCCAATTAAATAAATCTCTGGAAATGTCAAGAGCAAGCCTCAAAGGAGAGCATATTTCTACTGTGAAACATTCCCATTGGAAATTACCTTCACAAAAGGTTGTCCAGAAACATCCATGACAAGAGGAGGGTAGGAGAAGCAGGGAGCAAGGTAAGCTTCCACAGGTGAAGCCCATCACTGAAATCATGTATGGAAGCATCCAGGCAAAAAATGCTGCATGCATCTTAGCTTGCTTTCAACGAAACCCCCGTGTCTAAATAGACAGCTTTTACAAGGATGTGCTTGAGTATGATCTGGAGGTCAAAGGGCTACTGTTAGGCAATTCAGAAAGTGATAGGGAAAGGACCAAATGTCAGCATCAAACCTTGAATTGTTTTTCTGAACCAATGTTTTCAGTTCACAAAAGGCATGGCAACAACTTCCTCAAGTCACTGAGCTGAGTTCTATATTTGGCAAATATACTAAGGGAGGCTGAGCCTCAGTGAGCGGCTGCCAGAAAGAGAAGGTGTGAGCTGTCCTTGCACACGGATTCACCTAGACAATCGCATCTGACAGTCAGACCACTCGTGAGGACTGAGCTTGGACAGGTCAACCTGAAGCCAGGCGAGGTTTCCATGCGCTAAGAGATACGCGAAGTTTCACTGAGTCAAAAGCTAGCATGTCCCTGCCTGGGCGGACCACCTCCTAAAATTACGGGGAAAACAAAACAGTGATAAAGCCTGTTTGTCTCTAAGGAGGTGGGCTGGGTTCACGTATTATCAACATGGACTTGAAGCTAAGTGGAGGACCAGCCACGTAATGGTCAGGTCAACCTGGGCCAGGTATAATGGAGAGCTGCTTTGGGACGCACCCCATATCTGGCACCATCAGATTTCCCAGCCATGTCCCCTTGAAGCCAGACATTGCAGAGGGTGACAGAAGGCAACCCTTCTTTCCACACTGGAGTGATACCAGGTTCTAGCTCTATGGCCTCTGATGCCACCTCTATAAAATCAAGACTTTGGGTAATCTTTAAATTTCTGCCACTTTTAGCATTCTATAACTTCAATAGAGCTTTGATAGCCAGATCTGAGCCTCTGCATTTGCTGTTCCCTCTTCCTGGAACTCCTTTCCTGTAGTTCCTGTGACAGTGTAACAGAATAAGAAGTACATATTTGGTCTCTGCCCCTCGTTCCTGGCACATAGCCCCCAAAGCCCTGGAACCTCCGAAGTTCTGAGTGTCTTTCTGCACGCAGTTGCGTTGGCTGGTGGCTGGGAGACCCGAGGTAGCTTCAGGATGGGGCTGGTCACCCGAAAGACCACGGCAGGATTAGAGGGTTGGGACTTTCAACCCCACCCCCCAATTTCCAGAGAGAGGAGAGGAGCTGAAGGTTGAGGTGATCACCAATGGCCAATGATATAATCAATTGTGCCTATATAGTGAGGCCACCATAAAACCCCAAAAGAACGGTGTTTAAAGAGCCCCCAGACTGCTGATTAGGAGGAGCTGCCTGTGGGGCTGTGCACCCAGAGAGGGCAAAAAAGCTCCACGCCCCTACCCTGCATGTTGCCCTGCCCATCTCTTCCACTGTCCGTCCGTCTGCATCCTTTGTAATACCTTCTACAGTAAACGTGTAAACATAAAAAGTGTTTTCATGAGTTCTGTGAGCTGTCCTAACAAATTAATGAAACCCAAGGAAAGGGCTGTGGAAACCCAGATTTATAGCTGGCCGGTCACAACCTGGGACTGGTGACTGGCACCTGACGCAAGTGGCAGTCTTGTGGGACCGACCCTCAACCTGCAGGCTCTGATGCTGACCCCAGGTAGATAGTGTCAGGATTGAGGCAAACTGTAGGACACCCAGCTGGTAGAACTGTCAGTGTGTAGAAAGAAAGCCCCACAGAAGTGTTCTGTGTTCTAGGAATGTAGCGGGAGAAAAACTCTGTTTTCCTTTAGATGTGCATAGGTGATTCAAGACCTCAGATCAAGGGTGGTCTTCTGAGAAAGGTCTTCCCTGCCACTCAATATACACCTACCCTCCCGTATTTCCCTCTATCGTATCGCGAAGTTTTAGAGTTTTGTCTTCAGAACACTTATCAATATCTGAAATTATTTATTTCCTCCATATTTATTATCCTTATTAAAACGTGGACCTCAAGAAGGCTGGGACGCTCTTTGTCACAGAGGATATAGAGCATAACAGTTTTGAGCACTGGGATCGGGCTGCCCCCAGAACTTTCCAGTACAGTCTTGGCAAAGTTGTTCAACCTCTGTGTACCCTGGTTTCCTTACAGACAAAACGGAGCTATCATTAGTACCAACAGGCAACAATAGTTACCATGAGAATTAAATGAGCTACTACATGGTAGTTATTAAGAGAAATTCTAAATGTTTACTGTTTAGAATCAGAATTGTATAGTAAGTGCTCATTAAATATTTTTAGATTAAATGAACATTGGAATGAGATGAGACAGGACCAGTTAATTGCAAAGCTTCTATTATGTGCTGTTCAGCATTATGCCAGGGAGTCAGGAGACTTAAGAAAAAGTAAGCCCCAAAGATAAATCTAATGGAGGAAGGACGGAGGAATGAAGGAACATTAGGGGAAATTTAACAAAAGGACTGGCAGAAGAAATGTTTTAAGAACACACTGAAGATCGGCCTGAATGATGCCATCTGACTATGACCGGTGCAAGGCAGGTGCAGGACCAGCCAGGAGAATTCAGCATGAGGACTTAGAAATCCCGGCGTTCCCCAGGCTGCGAAGGAGTGCCTGCCGGGGCCCAGGAGGAAGAGGCAACCACAGGAGTGCAAGGCCTTAGATGTGCAGAATGGGCACCCCAGGCAGGGCTGAGATCCAAGACAAATGGCACTCACCCGTTCTCCCCTTTCCGAGCACCCGCTCCTTGGACATTCAGATGAGTGATGAATGGTGGAGATGGGGCGGCGAACAGCCCGGAAAGGAAAAGTAAGGCTTCACAGGGAACGTGCGGCCTGAGAATGTCAGCGAGCAGCAGGAAGAGCCTCAGTTCAGTTCGACATGCATCTGTGAAGCGTTCGATATGGGCTGGGGTGCAGTGCTCAGCAGCGGGTGTACAAAACTGAACAAGACCTGGTGTGGCCCTCTCGGAGCTCGCTGGCCCTCCCAGTTGGATGTGGGAGCAGTAACAGACGATTCAGAGAGCTCCGTCTCCACCCCGGGGTGGCCCTGTTTCTTCTGCCTCCTATTTAAGGATCAACACTGATCTAAAATCTAGAATTCTGGATTCCTCTTACTCCTCTCATTAACCATTCTCCTTTGGGTAAGTTACTTGACCTTAAAGCCATTTAAAATTACACTGTGATATCATAAGAGCTTTTCCTGCAAACACAGGAGTTTCCTCTTCTCTAAAAAAGGGCTGTGATAGCCCTAGATATCTTGCAGGGCTGTAAGACATCACGGTGCTCTTAAAAGACAGAAAATGGCCTTGAACGTTCGGGTCCTCTGGAAGGTGGGGCTGTCTGGGGAGAAAGTGCCTAACGGTCCCGCCTCTCCTCCTGGTTTCAGAGGGTCTGCTCCGCCCCCTCAGACGGCGGTGCCGTGCACCACGCAGTCGCTGACAGCGGCAGGGAGAGCTGCTTAATGGCTGCCTGGTGTGGACTGCCCCAACCGCACAGCTCGACACCTCCCTAAGAGCAAGCCTGGCATGGTGGCAGTGTGAAAGTGCCCAGGTCTGGCCCAAGTTGGAAAGAAATCACATCATATTTATTTCTTTTCATAACAGGCCTCTTTTACAACTCTAAAACCATTTTTTTGTCTCATTCTGGGTTTTCACTGGTGAAGGAAACTTCCCATACAATAACTACAGAGTTTATATTTATCTTTTCTTAGAAATCTGCCTTCCAGGGTGGCCCCAAGAAGCACTCGTAGGAGGCAACTTTCTAGGAGCTAGTACCTAAGAGGGCCTTGCAGAAAAGGGGAGTAGTGGTTACCAGGACCACACACAAAAAGCAGTGTCTATTTTAAGCAGGGAAGGAGAAACCAAACTGAAGAAGAAAGATAAAACACATGGGATCATGGCTCAAAAATCCAAACAAAAGGCCCAAAAGAAAAGGCACCAATTAAGCTAAACACCTTGTCTATGACACACCACAAAAGTATGATTCCAGACAATACAAATGATTTAAAAATAAAACAAAAACAAAATACTCTTTACCCATATTATCACCCTATATCAGTTTGCTATAAGGAACTCAATCCCAACATCGATATTTAAGAATCCCTGGTATCAAAGAAGGGCTAGGGTATATGTACGTTACCACCACTCCTGATGTTATCTGGGAGATGAAATAGCGAAGACCACAACATTTGTGGCTAGAGGGACAAAGTAGGGAGGTGTCTGAGGCCAGCCTGCCCGCCTTCAGACTGAGCCTAGAGGTCAAAAGCAGTTGCTCAGATACTGAGTCATTGTCCATGTCTAGAATGTAAGTGACCATTGTCACCAAGGAAATGGAGTTAGAGAGACAAGTTAAGCCACAGCACTTGGCTGTCTCAACTACTGTACCCTAAAGCACATATCCAGATAAAAAGCAGCCTATTAGTGCCACACTGCAATGCAATTCTGACACTAATTAACCAGGGTCCGTGCAGACTCCACGAGTTAAGGCTACAGTCGCCAACAGGACTGCCCTTACTTCCAGACACTAGCTGCAAATCCAGGCGTTCCCAGGCCACCCACACTTCTGACCAACTGGTTACACATTCTGTGGTTTTCACAATGTTTCAGGTTTGATAATTCACTGGAATGACTCACAGAACTCAGGAAAGTAATATACTTACAGTTTTATTATAAAGGATACAAATCACAACCAGCCACATGAAGAGACACACAGGGCAAAGTCTGGGAGGGTCCTGAACATGGAGCTGCTGTGCCCTCTCCCTGTGGAATCAGGACACACCACCCTGCAGACACACCCATGTGTTCACCGACTAGGAAGCGCAACTGAGCTTTGTCCAGAGTTTTTATTGGGGTTTCATTACTTAGGCATAAATGATGAAATTGTTGCCCTTGAGATCGAACTCAATCTTCAGTCCTGCTCTCCTCTGTGGAGGAAGTTGGACTAATACAAAGCTCTAACCCTCCAATCAGGTGGCTGGTCTTTCTGATGACAAATTCCTATCCTGAGTCATCTCTCCTTATGAAAAACTCAGGTATGATCCAAGGGGCCCATCATGGATAACAAAGACACTCCTATCACTCCGGAAATTCCAAGGATTTAGAGGTTACTTCTCAGGAACTGAGGATAAAGGCCACTATTACACAACATAGACAAATTCTCTATTATACAATAATTCCTTGGGGATTAAGAGTATGGCCTATGGAGTCAGACAGGTCTGAGTTTTGTGTTGTCTTTTGGGCTTTTTTTTTTTTGGCTTTCTATTGTGTGACTTTGGGAAACTCACCTAACCTCTCTCAGCCTTGGTTTCCTCATCTAAAATGTGAGGTCAATAATACTGTTGATGACATAGAGATCAGCATCATTTGACAGAAATGTAAAGAAGCAACTGTGTGACAAGATGATTTTCTAGCAGCTGCATTCAAAAAGTAAAAAGAAACAGGTGAATTTAACAATAATATATTTTTCCAAAATATTATCATTTCAACATGTAATCAATATTAAAACAATTATTAATAAAATAATTTACATTATTTTCTATATAAAGTCTTTGAAATCCAGTATATATTTTACACATACAGCCCATCTCAGTTGGGACTAGCCCCATCGTGAGCACTCAATAGCCATGTGTGGCTTGTGGCTAGTACAGTGGACAGCACAGATAGACAAAATAACTTGGCTACTATTCCCATTAAATGAGTTAATGGCTCAGCATCATAATCATCCCCATTCTATATACGTTAGCTAAAATGTGCATGTGTTTGTGTATGAGTGTGTGTGTGTGCATGAACGCACACATGTGGAGAGGCAGCAACCAATGGCTCTGAGGCACCATGCGTCAGGCTGCACCAGGAGGGCCGCTGGTTCCCTTGGAATGTCAAATAGCCACTCTCTCCTCAGGAAAGAAACACTTCAACTTGAAGAAGAGAGGCTCTCTGGCCGGGCGCGGTGGCTCACGCCTGTAATCCTAGCTCTCTGGGAGGCCGAGGCGGGTGGATTGTTTGAGCTCAGGAGTTCGAGACCAGCCTGAGCAAGAGCGAGACCCTGTCTCTACTAAAATTAAAAAGAAATTAATTGGACAATTAAAAATACATAGAAAAAATTAGCCAGGCATGGTGGTGCATGCCTGTAGTCCCAGCTACTCGGGAGGCTGAGGCAGGAGGATCACTTGAGCCCAGGAGTTTGAGGTTGCTGTGAGCTAGGATGACGCCATGGCACTCTAGCCCGGGCAACACAGTTAGACAGATTCTGTCTCAAAAAAAAAAAAAAAAAAAAAGAAGAGAGCCTCTCTGAGGGACTAACCACTGCATGCTCTTTCCATACTCCCACGTCTCCCCAGCACACGTTTTAATCTGAGCAAAAATCGACTAGCCATGGAAGAGAGCTTTCAATGGGAAAAGATACCCCAAAGGCAGTGTGCAGCCAGACGGGAAGCCTCGAGGAGCTGAGAATGGCTGAGCAGCAGGAAGGAAGAAGGACTGCAGGAAGGAGCTTTGGCTCAAGGAGCCACTGAGCAGCTGCTCTCTGTCCTCTTGGGCCACCTCCCAGAGCCACTACCTAGCCACCAGCTAACTGTACTGAGCCAGTTGCCCACTCCACTCCCAGGAAAAAGCTCCGCATTGTGAATCCAGAATAACTTCACTAGTAAGAGATTGATTTCAAGGTAATTATTTAGGCAGTTTTGGAGCATCTGAATCTCAGGCCCTAAAGCGTTCTCAAAATTGGTTTTAAAAGATGCACACGTTATAATAATACAAAAGCTCTGTGCCTTTTAATAGTAGTGTCCCACACTCAGCTGTCTGAAACCTTTGTAAGAAAGAGCTGCCCAGACACCAACACCCCAACATTCAACCAGTTCCCCGATTCTCACCAAAGCAAGGATGGAGCTTCCTAGCCACCCCCAAGGTGGTATGCAGAGATTTGCCTAAAAAAGGGCACATGAATGCATTTTTACATAATATCCAAGATTAATTATAATAAACTCAATCCAATTCATACATATTATCAAGAAAGATACACCAGTTATCTGTCAAATAATTATCTCCTATTTAAAGGGCATTTTACTTCAATTTGGCAAAAAGAACTTACGGGAATTATCTTTCCATCCTGAGGTTGTTGTTGCTGCTTGTGTTTGCTTAAGCGCTCAGAAGACTTCAGCGTTGTGCGGAAACCGGAGTTTTAAGCTCAGCTGGGAGTCGGGGTGGAAGGACACAAACCGCTGACACTCAGCACCTCAGAAAGTCTGAACGCTTTGTTTTTCTTATTCTTTTTGAAGTGTTTTATCCACTCAGACTTACGAAACAAGGAGCTGTTGTTGGCCCTGCCCGTTGCTCACTTCCACAACAGCTTCTGGTTTTTCAGAGCCGGTGGTGCCTCCAACTTCCTTCTCTGCCCACCGAAGGAGAAGTCCCGGACGTGCACCGCGCGCTGGCGCACACACTTGAGACCCGCACGAAGACAGACCAAAGGTAAAGACGTCTCTAAAACCTCACTATTTTGATAGGTGGCCAGATCTTGTATTCCGCAGAGAAAAGCAGGAATGAAAAGGTGAAAGGGACTCGGGGAATAAACTCCAATTGGCAACGAGCACCCATCTTCTAAATGAGGAGGGGCAGCGTGGGCAAGGGGATGAGACTCCAAATAAGGAATTCCCTCAAGAGATTCCTCTTATAATGGCAAAAACTTGGAAACAATATCGACTAACAGGCAAATTAGTTAAGTAAAATGTGGTAATGAAACAGGGTATAGCATGAAAAAAGAAAATCTATCATAACAATACAGGAAGCAAAAGTACATGCAATATAAAGTGAAAACTATTTTCAGTTTCTATATGAGAAACTCTGCAAAATATGCACATATATGGGTTGAGAATGAAGAGAATATGTAAAAATGAAACTAGGCCAGTCAGGGCATGATTAGTATATCATTTTTTTTTCTTCTCTAAAATTTTATTAATATTCCAACAGTAGGTATACATAAAAAGTCTTTGCTAAGACTTAATTTGATAAGACTTCCTTACATGGATATAGCCTATAACTTTTTCAGTATGGCACTGATTCAGGAAAAAAAAAAAAAAAAAACCTATGTAGTTATCTATCCATTCCACCCCATGAGAAACACTGGGCTTTTCCAAACCTTTAAATAAAAGGATAAGATCTACTAAGCGTCAAAAAGTCTCCTACTTATATTAAACTAGTGGTGATGTCAAATCATTTTGTTGAATGATATTACTCATATATCCCTTGGATATAAGTACATGATTAATTATTATTATTATTGTAGATATTCAATATTATGATTATGGTAAATTTTTAACAAATGTTAACTATTATGTGTTAGTCATTGTTTAAAGCACTTGCATATACATTGCCTAGTTTAATCCTCAGTTGACTCTAAGAGAAAAGTGCCATTAGCCTCTCCATTTTACAGAAAAGGAAGCTGAGGCACAGAAAAGTTTATTTGGCCAAGTTCATAATTATAGTAAGTGGCAAAGTCAGAATTCAAACTCAGCACTCTGGCTCCAGAATCTGTGCTCTTAGTCTTCAAAATATAGTCCCTCTGCAAGAAAAGATATTAATTCCTAATAGGAAGGCTGAATATAAATGTGAAACTCATTCAATGAGAAGTCACTTAATAAATTCATAATAAAGTTAAAAATAATTACAAAGTGACCTGGCCCACAAGATTTGCTTATTTTATAACAGCTCAGATACTAAACCAAAGGATTATATGCCTGCTGGGATTTAAAAAAAAAATCTAAACTGAGAGTTAGGAAACATAAATCCTAGGTCAGCTCTGCTACTAGCTACTTATATCCTCTTGGGTAAGTAATTGGTTTCCATGTCTGTGAAGTGGGCAGTTGGATCAAATGCTCAATAAGGTCTCTTCCAATTCTGTGATACCACACTCTAAAAAAAATTGCCTTTTTTTAAATTCAACATAGAGTAAGTGAATGTTTGCTGTGCAAGGGACTATAATCCCTTGGTTTTTCAACATCTTTAAAGTCATCTTGAGGTTGCTGTAGTTCAGAAAATTTACTTCGTCATATAAATGTGAGACCTTATAAGCAATAAAGTTCATATCCTTGAATTTATTTAAAACTTTCTTAAAATTGATTTTACTTTTCAGACTAAAGAATGCTCATGTTTTTAGATTTTTTTCTGAATTCACTAATTCTACCACCTTGATCACACACCTTGCCCTCTCCTCCCCTATCACTGGAGGACCTGGGTGCTTGGAGTGACATGACTGTCGCGGTTTGAATATGTCCCCCAAGGTTCAGGTGTTGGAAACTTAATTGTCACAGTAACAGATAGTTTTAAAAGGTGATTATTAGGTCTTGAGGGTTCCACCCTCATACATGGATTAAAGCCATTATTGTGTGAACAGGATGTCATAGGAGTGGGCCCCTAATACAAAGGATGCGCTTGGCCGCCACATGCTCCTTCCATCTTACACACTCGCTCACCATGTCATGGTTTGCACCGTGGGATGAGCCTCGCCAGGTGCTGGCATCCTGCTCTTGGACTTCTCAGCCTCCAGAACCGTGAGCCAAATAAACTCTGGTTCTTTACAAATTGCCCAGACTCAGGTATTCTGCTATAGCAACAAAAAGTGAACTAAGACAATGACAAAATCTTAAAGTTGATATGTGAGAGGAAAGTCACCTATTTTCACTGTGTGGCCTGCCAGGAAACAGAATTCTGCCTGCATGAATGCTGCTTCCCACACGGGGTTCCGAGGGGTCCATTCTGCTGTGCTTCAAAGGCGTTCAGTATGCTTTTCCCCAGGCTCTGTCCCTGCTACACCCCCAGGTTACCCAAGCTATATTTGTAGAGTTAGACTGTAGAAAGGAAGAACAATGATAAGAAAGACAAGGGAAGAAGGAGAGAAAAACAGGAAATAGTAAATGGTTTGATAAGATCTACATTCACTTATCCCAGAGAATTAACATTCCCAAAGGGTAATGATAACACACTAGAGAGTCTTTTTTCACATACCTGTGGGGGAAAAAATCTACAGTTGGCATTATCATCCACACTAATAGGACAGATAATGAAATGAAGCATAAGCACTGGGACACCTTTGGGCAGTAGAGTCTTTGGGATGTACTCACACATACCCAGCACGGAGTCCTCCTTACTCATCGTACCTAACTTCAGTCCTGTCTACTTGCCACTCTAGAATGTGAGTATATTAACATGTGCAGAAAAAGGAAATCATCCTTACATCTGCAGGCCACTAGAAGATTGCATTCTAACGTTCCAGGCTTAAAAATACACTGAGCAGAAGCACAACAGAGCTAGGCCCACACTCCCCCATGCACCTGCTGAGTGACTTGGACGTGTACCTAGACCGCTCTGAATCTCAGTCACTCTTGTAAACTGGAGTGTGTTCATGAGATATAAGACTTGTAACACAGAGTCTGGGATATAATAAACACTTCATAAATGTTAGAGATAATTGTTGCAGTTCTCAAAAGTTTCTTTGATCAATTTGTTATTCCTTAAAAAACTCTGCCACGACCAAAATATAAAGTTTCTAAAGGTTGGGATATAATTTGGGCCAAGGTCACCAGGGAGCCAGCTCTACTCTAAGGACACTAAGAAGGCCACTCTTCTTAGCATTAGAATTCCCACTTGAGCATACGAGGAAGGAATATGGTATTTCAAGGCACCTGAGAGGCAAAGCACAGTTAACGCAACCACGAGGCATAAGATATAAACCTCATTTATCACTGGACATGTGGCCAGCCTGAAAAGAGACTGGTCTTTGAAATCACAAGAACCGGCTTTCAATTCTTGTTTTCCTACTCACTTGTTAATAACATGGGAGAAAATATTTAGTCTGTTCCTCAGATCCCTTATCTATGCAAGCAGGATAGAAAACCATTTCACAGAGCTGCTCTGAAAACCAAACAAGACACATATATGACAGCCCAATGCCCAGCACATAGAAAGCATTCAGTAACTATTAGTTGTTGTTTTTTTTTTTTTCCCCAAACTATGTGGAAAATAATTTTCTAATTTCAGTGATGCTAGGTTGGTCAGACCCAGAGTACTTACATGTGATTAAGTGATGTTTCACTGACAGATTAAAATATCACTTCATAAGAACCTATAAGACCCGTGCTTTTAAAATCTTATCATAAAAATGTGGTATTTTAATAAGAATAGAAATAAAAGACCCAAAAAAATATCTTCTATCCTTTCAGGGAAGACCCTCTTAGAAGTTTGTGTCTAGTCTTATTATTTTAAGAGAGAACCAGAGACACTGTAATGACAAATGACAATAACATACAGCCTTGAACACTAGATCCCAGAACTCAGGTTCTGGAGCTGGAAGACGTGTTGCCCTCACCCTGCAGGGACCCTCTGCCCACGCACTGTTCTTGTCTCTCTAGCCTTCCCCCACTGTCCCACCCACCCACGCCCCCCTTTGTTTTTCTTCTCTCTGGCCAGTATTAACAGCTGATAATATTTAGCCCAATAGTAGTGGACCCTGAGGCCATGATTCAAAGAATGTGAGATTATTTGTTCCATAAAATAAACAGATGGTATTAAAGAACTGGATAGTGATGTTCTGATGCAAAGTGGTGTTTGCCTCCCCACCTCGGGAACAAAATAAGATCAGTGAACTCACATTAGAACAGGAGAGGCTTACGCCCCTCAAAGGGAGACAAGCCTGATGCTATCCCCACCCTGCGATGCAGTTTCTCCATGTACTTGACACTAGAAATGGACAGCAGATGCCTGGCGGCAGAGTGCTAAGGCGAGAAGGCAAAATCCCTTTGTGGCAAGCACTCAGGAAGAGTTGGGCTTGGTTTTGTTTTCCGTGAAATTCAAGTCTGGGTGCAGGGAGTGGGTAGGCCTTCACCAGGAACAAAACATTAAGGGCAATACAGATAATTTGATGAATCCACAAACCCTTTTCTTTCTGTAAGTGATCTTCTACTTTGCCAGAGGCAGAGCGCGATGTAACAGCCTTTATCTTGTAAGAAAGTACCAGGCTGCATAGTTCATTCCCTCATCTGAAAGCACAGCCTCAAGGTCCCTTTTCCTTTAAGTTATATAAAATGTGCTTATTGCTTGGGGTGGGGGTAGAATATGTGTATATATTCATATGTACATATATATATTCTCTAACTTTTAAGTAATAATAGATGATATAGATATAATCTAGAAAAAAGTGATACTAAGATCTTGCTCTTGGGTTACGGATGAAAACATCTAAAGCTTCAAAGGCTTCATAATTAGAAGATTGTGTCAACTTGAATATAAAATGTATGTTTTTAAATGTTTTGTAATGAAACCAGTCTATGGTTCATACTCATTTTCCCTTCCTCTCATTTTTTTCTGAATCAGTAAGATTATACTCTGTGAGAGTATATGGCACAGAGAAACATAACTGATGAAAATTGGCTGTAGAGGGGCCACGCTCTTCTTAAAGGGGATTTAGGGGAAATAACACACGCTTTGAAATCATAAAGACATACTTTTATCCCGCCCTGTCCCTTAGAGTGGTTTCTAATTGTACTTACAAGATCTTTCAAAAAAAAAAAGCAGGCCAAACCTTGTCTCTAAAATATTGTTTACAATGCCTATTTGCTTAGCGCATCCTCTTTTCATAGAGAGCATGCAGGGAAGATAAACATAGGCCTTGTTCCTATCAGCAACATGTCCAAAATCAGTAGGGTCCAAATTACAAATTCCATACTACCACTCAGAGGAGGCCTGCCACCCCTGAGCTTTTGAGGCAAAGAGAGTATATATATTCCCTTTTCCATTAAAAACCAACAAATCATTTCCTTTCGGAACAAGACATTGGAAAGAAATTCTGTTGGCCCATGATGGACTTAGAAAAGGCCAGGCTATTTCTTGAAAGAGAAAAAAAAAAAAAAAAAGGAGGAAAACGTACAAACATGTACTTCCCAGGAGAAAAACATTTCCTGAAGATGAACCACTCCTTAAATAAGATTACGTGGTGGAAAAGGATGGAGAATACAAACATCCACACGATCTTCAAGGTGTAAAAGATCTGGAAGACTGGTCTAGTCCATATATACGCTGATTCTAGCATTTAAATTGTAAGTGTTGTCATGGCAGACCACTAGTGCCTAGCACACAGAAGGCATTCAATAATATTGATTGAACAAATGGATGAATCTCCTCTACCCATGAGGCTACACAGTGACAGAAACCACCTACCAGAAAGTCACTGGAAGCCTGAGATGGCTGGATACAGGGGTACATTTTGATATATGTTTTCCAGCTCCTTTTAAAATTACTAAGTTCCCTAGAAGATAGTATTGAAACAACATTAATATCTGGCTCATATTTCTAGGACCCAGGTAAATATCTAGACCATGAGCTGCTGGTTGCAAAAGTCCTTAGACTTAGATCCTTTTAGTTCTGGAATGAAATCTCAAAAATTCAATAAAAAAGGGTATCAGTACTCAAATTACTGATTAATTACCTTATATTTTATGCTATATACTAGATACTATTATTATTAGAAAACAATACATACATATGCATCCATTATTGACCTGGTAAGACCTATGTTAGCACTAAGGACTAAGGCTCTAAAATTAATCATGCACGTGACCTTGGACAAGTCATAAATCTAAAGGCATGATGAGAAGACTGGACTAGATCGATGGTTCTCAAACTTTGCTGTACATTAGAATCACCTGGGGAGCTTTTAAAAATCTTGATATGCAGGCTGCACCCAGAACAATTTCATGAGAATCTCTGGAGGTGGGAACTGAGCATCATAGGTTTGCAGTCACCCCCAGGTGATACCGATGAACAGCCTGCAGCGAAAACTAGTGGATAAGGGGGCGTCCCAAGTTCCCAACCATTCTGAATGCTGGGGTTCTTCAGTTCTAAAAGCATGAGGCGACCTCTTCTGGGACTGGAACTTCTACTCTCAGTGTGTAGTGTGTCTTTTTCTACCAACATGGATTACATTGCTTAAGCGCAGCAACAGAACACATTTCTATGCCTAAACTGCTCTCCAGCAAAGCTGGGGCTCAGAGGCTCTGGCTGCTGAGAACACAAGGTCTAAGGAAGTGGGATCTGCTACTGGGCGAAGGCCCCCAGCCAGCCCCTGGTAGTATATGCACCACAAGTCTGTGGCAAAGAGTTTTTCTGCTCCTGTGATTTTGACAGACCTCCACACGGGGTTGCCTAAAGGACCAAGTAAAAAATTGTATATATTCACCGTTCTCCTCTCCCCTTTCTCCTACACATACATAGTTTGAAAACAGAATTACACAAAGTGATTTACCTATTAGTTTCCTTCCCCAATCCTGCTTTTTATAATCTATAATCATCTACTGCTGCCAGGAGAGGAGTTTCTTGAACTTGCCCTTGACAAGCCAGAGGGATAACTTAACTGATCTGAATTAGTCAGGACAAGCGTTCTCGTATTCAACACGCTGCCACAGTACTGTGCTTAGAGCAACCTGCCATTCCCCCTCTAATGTAAGAGGGTCTTAAATTAGGGCGTGAGAACAGGGGCGCGGGGTTCAGAGCCTGATTTATCAAGAACCGTCTGTGTGCCAGACACTTGATTGACATCGTCTCGTTTCATCCTGTGTGTTGGACTTATCCCTGTTTTACAACAGAGAGAACCTGGCCTCTGAGGGCTCACCTGAGTAGCCTAAGCACACACAGTTGGTGAGTAGAAGATCCAGGATTTGAACCCAGGTGTGAGTGAGTTCAACACCACTCTGGCGAGCACACAGTGAATGAAGACTAGGCGGAGCAGAGGCAGGGCTTGGCGAGAGCGCTCTCTAGCATCTTTCACATCCTTTTAATTAGGAAGCAGGAAAGTGTCCCCAGAAGCTCACAGAGTCCAGGCACCTGGGAAAAGGGTCAGGACTCACCACGGAAGGGAGCAGGCCATGCAACTCATTCCTCCCTTTTTCCTTCACCCACCATCGCATCCCAACCCAAGCCTTCAGGAACCCAACTCGCACCCCCACCTTCTATCTACCCTTTTATAGTGAGACTACAATCCTTATTCCAAAAATAAATCAGCCGGATGAGAGCCCAGAAAAAGCAAAGCTTAAAAGTTTTATATTTTCATTATTTCGTTATGGAACATGAGATGGACAGATTTATCATCACATTTTTACACATTTTCCTACAAATAAATAATTCTAGAATATGCCTAAATTATTTTGGCCTCTTGACCCAACGTGTTTTTGCAATTCCTTGGCAGTCCAACTGTATGCCACTTAAATTAGGGTAACAGTCACCAAGTTATTTTTAGGCCATAGGAACACACAAGCACACACACACACACACACACACACTCACACACACTCCACTACACATAGCTTGTTATTTGCACTCCTTTGGAAGAGGAGCCAAAAGGCCTTTTTACTGGTACCATCATTTCTGTTCAATAGTAATAATATCACTGAGCTACATTTGTGGAGAGCTTACCACGTGTGAAAACAGTGCTGAACACTTTACATGCATTAATTCATTTAATTCCTAAACTAATACTACGAGATAGATGTTGTTATATCCTCTTTTAGTTAATGAGGCAACTAAGGAGGTAAGAGATTAAGCAACTTGCCCCAGGGCATAGCTAGTAGGGCCAGGCTGCAGGGATTCAGTTCTATGTTAATTTCTTCTCCCTTTGCTACAAGGCTAATGTTTGACATTTAGCCTTGGATGTTAACCAGAGGCTCAGAATAACAACTGCAAGTTTGTGAATGTAGATATGTCTTTATTTCACATACCTTAAAAAGATCCTCATAACATCCCTGAAAAGGGGAGAATTTTGTCCTCCTGCTCCACGCCCCGCCCCCCGCCAAAAAAAAAAAAAAAGCAGAGAGAGAATATTTTTGCAGATTCTCTGATTTCCAAGCATAGCTATTCACCTTGTCATCAAACTCTACATTGCCTACACGTGTATATTTCAGACTCCTTTTTGACTAGGGAAAAAAATGTTCAATCTATGGTGCTCATTTCTCAAGAATTACGAAGGAAAGTTTTTAGTAGTACAGAAGTCTAACTCCCTATGTGATTGAACCTCTCTACGAAACAGCCTCCTCAACTATTTCCCTTTCTTCCTTCTTCCCCAATAACTGCCTCTGGAACAGAGCAGGCCTGGCAAGGATTGCAGCCCTCTGTCAGTCTTTGTTTTGTGACAGCGCAGAGCAAGCACAGGCATGGGCTCCAAATACCTGGGAGGAAGGGGCAGACACAGACCCAGAGAGGCACCTGGAGCCCTCCCACTCCGAAGGAGGGAAGCTTCTCTATAGACCCAACAGCCAGTCAGTCATAGTGGGATTCTAACTTTGAAAAACGCTCAAAAATGGACACACGACACTGAAATATTGGGGAATGAAAATGTTGTCTATACTATATTATAAAATATTCACAGCTTCATTAAATTTAAAACATTAAGTGTAAACATTAAACATACTTAAATACATTAAAATGTGGTCTATATTTTTAAATATTTCAACAAAAAAAGAAAGAGAAAGCAAATAGGAAAAATATTATTTAATCCGGTTGATAGGTATATGGGTGTTCATTACATATTTTTCTATATGTCTGAAAAATTTTATAATACATTTTTTAAAGGTATGTACTGTCCTTAAGGACAAGGCAGAGGTAGACTGATTACCCTTTCCTACATAGGTAAGTGACAAACTATTTCCCCGATCCCAACTTTACTGAAAAGAAAGGGAGCCTCATATACATTATAGCAAAAATGGTCGCTCTTATGGATGGTCCAGAATTATCTCGCCTTTTTATTCAGTTGGCTAGGAACCAAGTTTCAGTTGATGAAAAATCAACTGTGGGTCAAGGAGACTGTAACTCTTTCAAAGACTTCACAAACCCCTAAATATTTATTCATTTGGATCATTTTCACGAGGCTGAACAGAAGCACAGGTCTGATGCCATTTCTCCTTCAGAAAAGGAGACTAAAAACATGGATTCTGACACAGGGCAGCACAGGGAGGGCACTGTAAATTAGAGCAGCAACTTAATCCCAGAGGCTTCCGTGCCTCTGATCAGTTTCTTCCCAACCTGATACAGCATGACTGAGATGGCAACGTGCAGTGGCTCTCCCCGATGGCGGCTCCAAAAATGGAGTGCGCGGCAGTGAAACCAGGGACGTCAGAACTGGGACAGGGAGGGTAGCAACCAGTGTTTACAAACAAAACCCAGAGAATCAAATGGGCCAGCCATAAATTACCCAAGATTGTACTGAAATCTCTGAAAATAAATTAACAAGGCCTTAGAAGTTTCTACCTGATATTCTACCTACCCCTCCTCTAACCCTGAGCCCCATCTTCCCTGCAAAAATCACTCTTTCCAAAATGGTACCACTACATCACTCTTGCTGACATGCAATCTTATCACCAAGGGAGGGGATTACTAAAATAAACCTTAGACGAGAAGCCAGATCGTAATGGTCTGTTTGATCCACTCAAGAACCTACAAGAAGCTGCTAGCCATGCCTTTGGGAGTGCCCACCCCATCTTCTGCCTCAGTGGGTGCTGTGGTATTAACCTCTGGTCTATCCAGATGAAAGGATATGGAAGGACATTCTAATATATTGACCCATGTCTTTCCCTTCTTTACCGTCTTGGTCCCAATTTTAGGCCATTCTCCCAAAAGATACCAAAATTAACAATGGTAATAATAATGTAGATCACAGACCCTTTTTATCCTGCACTACATATTTTCAACCAAATTCCCAGACAGGTGAAGAAAAGGCCCGAGAAGCTACAGATAATCTAACCTCTACCACCAGAGCGTCTCCCAAGTCGACTGCGGCAGTGTCTCGCCAACCAGAAAATGACGAGCCCTCAGGGCGGCCGCCAAGGGCGCCCAGTGGTGAGGTCAGCAGCGTGTGGGCTCCGCCCCACTGGGGCAATCTTACTCTCTGACAGTGAGGGACAAGCCCAGGCTGCTCAGAATCTCAGCTGCATCCACAGGAAAGGGGGAGAGGAACCCCACTTTCAGCTATAGCACCCAGGAGATTCACTTCTGATTCACCCCCACACCCAACAACATCCACTGCAAAACAGAAGGTAGGGTCTACAACTCCTCCTAAACATGCCCAAGTTCAAGTCCAGGGTCATTTGTGTTGTTTGACACTTCTCCTCAGATCATGCAGACACAACAGGACTGCTTTTTATCAAGAACATTTGCTCTATGTGAAGAAAGAGGAGACCATCCAGATCATTGGCTACCCTCCTCTTTGTTTCCCAAGATAAACTATTGCAAATGGAAAATTTGTAGATGGGATTTTCTCATCTGAAAAAGATGGTAAGAGAACAACAGCAAGGTAAACCTACTGGGAATCACTCAAAGTCAACCAAACAAGAATGCAAAATCAATAAAATACAGAGCTACACAGAGGAAATCTGAACATATTTGTGACCCTGGGAAAACCCACCACCACCAAGAAATGCCTGGGTGGTTCTAGAACTCTGCATATAATTCTATGATATTCTCCTTCCCTTCAGAGCCCAACAGCCCTAAGGAAAAATATACCTTTGTGACAGTTGAGCCCAGTAAGAGGAACCTCAAAGCGGGGAGTGGAGGGTGGGAAGAGGGAATTATATCAAGGGAATTCAGTACCACATTTCCAAGAATGCCACAGAACCAAAGGCAGAATGCATCATTGGGAATACAAGAAGGAGCATGGCAGAGCTGTGCCACAAAGACAAAAGAGCTAACTTGCTCACCCAAATGGCCTACTGCAATTTAAATATACAATGTGTTCAAAGGCACCCAGTAACACCTTTGGTCAACACACTTCGGGAGACTGGTTGAAGATGTAACCCAGAAACTGTGTACCTTGGCTCAAAACACAGAAGAAGAGAAGAAAGAAGATGACTGTCTCCTGCTCCCACCACCAGGTAGAAGGTACCGAGAGGAGTGATATGCAGTGCCCCCAAAGCACAGTATTTGAGGGCAAAGAGGCACAACTGGGCTGGGCACAAGATAAGGGTTCCCCTGATAGGGCAGGCAACATGGTATGGAAGAAGCCCAGAGAAGAGCGGGTAAGTAATTCCTCCTGCTGGGGATCCGTTCACTAACTTCAGAGTTAATCTGCATCCAGTTTACTGGGGCAAGTGACCCATTACTTCGTGTTGAGTGGAGGCACAATGCCACAGGTTTTCAGGTGAGGCCAGAAAGAACAATGGGTTGGGGACTATTTCATAAAAATGTCTCTGTCCCTTTGGAGCTTTGGCAGAGGAATGGATGTACTTGGTGAACTTATATTTTCCATGGGGCCTTATAATAAAGGATCCCTGCCCTTCTCGAAGGTGACTTTATACCATATAAAAGCAAAGCTGGTCAGAGAGATGAGAAAGAGGAAGAATTTCCCACAAAAAGAACTGGTACCTGTAGGTTTACTTGTAGTTCATCATACTTGCTGCTTCCTCTGTTCCATCGACGTTGGTTAAGTCTGAGAGACAATAACTTTTCAACTAGTTATTGATCAAAAGAGAGAGCTATGAGACCAGGCATGACTTGAGATGAGAGACCATCTGGTGATATAAAGCCCCATTTAGGAAGGCTCAGGGAGGTGAAATGACTTGCACAATGCAAATTGGAAGCTGAATCAAGGCTAGAACCCAGATCTTCTGGCTTCCAGTTCAATGCTGTGGGCCGTTCTCACTATACCAAAATAATAAACAAAGGCGTGGAAGGGAAGAGAAGGAAAAAGGTCTATTTTGGTCTTTGATAGCCAGGGTAAGGAGAATGCTGTCACTTCCAACAGAAAACCCAAAGTGAACCCGGCTAATGAGGACCGTGCTTGGGGAGGGAGCAGGGGCATTACCTTTCAACACCAGAGGTTCTTTGCCTTCTCTCTTCAGGGACTCGAGGACGACGTGAAGTGGCTGGGAGGGCGTCACTCGGCTCGGCTCATTGGTGTTCTCATCATAAACTATAATTTCTTTGGAAAAGATCCTCTTGAAAGAGTCCTTGCCTTCCCTACAGGAAATCAAGTCTAGGACAGTGATCTTGCCCTGCTGCAGTCTCCGACGGCTGATCTTATCGGCACAGTTAATGTGGACAGCTCCTTGGATATGGCTCTTGTTGTATTCCATGAAGGGCCTGCAATCAATGATGACAGGGCTCTGGCTCGGCAGGTGACTCTTGCTGCATTTGGTCATCTTCTTTGCCAAGTCATTGGGGTAGATTATTTTGATGCTGGCTAGCTGCTTGGGGGTCCCTGACACAGGGCTGCCCACCCCACCTGATGGACTTAAAGAGCCTGTGTTCTCATTGTTGTTGACCATCTGGTTAGCAGGGCAGGTGGTAGAGGTTCTGATGGCGGTGGTGGCGGTGCCGGCAGCGATGGCTTGGGTTTGGGCCTGATTGTTCTTGTCGTACGTTGCAACAGTGCAGCAGCTGGCACTGCTGCACCCACAATTCAGGGAGCGGGCAGAGCCGCTGGATGAGGGCATATACGTCAGATTTGCAGCCTTGAGGGACACAACGGTGGAGGCAATGACAGGAGGGTGGCTGTTACTGCCTGGGGTGGCAGGGCCAAGGTAGCTAGAGTCTAAACAAAGGTTGAGATCCTGAGGTCGGACGGGCCTAGATAGTGCCACTACTACCCTGTCGTCTAAAGGAGATGGAGGCATGAGGAGGCTGAAAACTGGCAATTCAAGAAGAACTCAAGACAGTCTGTAAAGAAGGGGAAGAGGGAAAGAAAGAATAAAGTCATGTGACACAAAAGGCAGTCTCATCCAATCCCTAGGAAAGGCCTTGCATCCCTCTGAGCAAAGTCATCCTAAGTGCCCTTTGTCATGCCACTGTCAAAGTTTGGAACTCATTTTTATGTAATCAAAGAAGATGCAAACCTGAGGTCCCCATCTATTTGGTTGCTAAATCTAAGGTGAAATTTAGACAATGTTGTAAATGTTAATGAACAACCTTCCTTGGACCTACATCAAATTTCAGCCTTAGAGAAGGTGAAAAAGCACAAAGAATTTGGAAAGCTGAAGACAGAAAGGAAGGTTCTTAGGAGGCATCTATTGTGGACCTCATCTCCTAGGCAGAAGTTTACTATAACCACCTGAGAAAGACCTATCTGTCCACCCTTGCATGCTTCCCATTTAATTCCTTCACCCACTGCAAAGGCAAAGGGACAGCCAAGAGCACTGGCATGGCTCACAGAAATATACAGCAGTGAAACATGCTCATCAGGGCGAATGTCAACTTTTTCTGCAAATAGGAATCAAAGTATACCCGTAAGTGAATCTCTTTAACTAGGAACTGTTCTTACTTTCCATTCTACAGGGTCCTTTGAAAAGCACACCATAGTCATATTAAAACCTCACATTTTTTCTGTTAGCCTCTTATAAATTAATCTGCATTTCCCCTTTTCATAACAAAATGAAGTCTGAAGCCAAGAAGCCAGATCTGGAAACCCCAATCCTGGCAGGTCCATTACCCACTGTTCCCCCGCCCCCACTCCTGCCTCTAAGGAAAGGACCTCTTGGGCTCTCTCCTCCGCTCTGCATCTTCCGCACTGGCACGACTGTGCATCCTAGAGCTTCTCTCATGGGAGGCAGCCACTCTATGTAAGATTTCAATCCCGTACAACTCTCCTCCCTACTTCAAGAGTATGGATTCCATAAAGAAGAATTGCCAATCAGCCTGTCCCTGTTGAAGGGGGCAGTGAAGGGCTGCCCACGGGTCTGCCTCTGGTCTCCTCAGAGGGCGTTTGCAAAGGGACCGCTCCTTCCTCTTGGTAGGCACAGGGGCACTCTACAACCCGGCCCTGCTAACTCCTTTCCTTCTCGTAGACATGCACACAGCAAAGAAACCAAACCCCGAGCAAAAGCCGCTCACCTAAACGAACTTCAAGAGCTGTCTGGAAAAAATGTCATCTATCCCCCATCTACACACGACCGTCACCATTCTCTGACACAGAACCGAATGTCACAGGCAGAATCCACACACGCGCGCACACACAGGGGCACGCACCCAGAACGTCGGCAGAGCCCCACCGACTCCAGTTTCTCTCACCCACCTCTGGATGGGAGCAAAGGATCCAACCCCCTCCTCCCTCCCTTCTTCCCTCCCTTGCGTAGTATTTTTTTTAAGAGCCGGTACTATTCCAGAAGCTATGACTGTTTCCCAGCGGGATCAGCGGTGAAAGTCTTAGCTATTGTGTTACCTGGGAGGGCACGTCCAGGATCAACAGTCCATTTCCTTTGAAAGGGACACATAAGCGGGCCCAGAGACACACGCTGGGACCCCAGCCCCGCAAGAGCGCGCGGCCACACACGCGCGCGGAGTGTGGAGAGAAAGCCGCGTCCCTGCAGCGGAGGGTCGGGCGCACATCGCCGGGAAAGCAACCGGCCTGGCCCAGGACACCTCCGGGAAATGCTGAACTCCCCTCCCTCGCTAGCCGCCCTTCCACCGCCAGGCAGGGGCTGGAGAGAAATTAAGTGGTTAGAGACTGCTCCTTCCCCACTGCGGGGACACTCAGCATCCCCCTCCGCGGCGCACGGCGCACTAGTCAGCTCGGGCTTTTAAAACTGCCGCAAAGCACCCAGCGAACACCTCTTCCTCGCCCCAAATCCAAGCAGACTGCAGCGAGCAAACGCCAGGGCCCCGGAGCCCGGGCCGGACCTGTCATCTCACCTGCTGCGGCCCCCTCCGCCAGCACCGCATCTCTCTCGCTCGCTCACACTCACACTCACATAGTCACACTCACACACTCACACTCACACACTCACATAGTCACACTCGCACGGTCACACTCACACACACTCACATAGTCACTCTCACACTCACACTCACATAGTCACACTCGCTTGGTCACACACACACACACACACACACTCACATAGTCACTCTCACACTCACTCACACTCACACACTCACACGCGAGCCCTGCCCTACACTCTTCCTCCATCCCGGGCTCGCAGGAGCAGCTGCGGCAACTTCCACTTACTTGGTAGGTCAGTGCCGCCCTCCACCACCCGGCGCTGCGTTCAGCCACGGACTCGCGCTCTCAGCCCCATTCACTGGGCTTCATTGATCTCCAGCGGCAACATAGTTACTTTCTCTTTTGCTACACTGTAAATGTACGGTTTTGAGGGGGCGGGCCGGCCGACGACCGACGGCGCGCTGGGCCAATAAGAATCAGGAGCCAGCCGCCCGCTACCTCACAGAGGCCCGCGGCCAATGGGCGGCCTCGGGGGCGTGGCTGAGGGCGTGGCCTCGCCTGGCTGAGGCGGGTTCATGGGACGCCGCTCCGAGTCCTCAGCGCTACAGCGCGGGCGGTGATGTCATTGGCAGCCAATCAAAAACTTAAAGGAGCCGCCGGGCCGCGCCGCCAGCTGCTCTCTATTTACGTGTCGACCCGCGGCAGAACGCGGTTAACCCTTTCCCGGGCTGAGTTGTCACCCGCTGGACTCGCCGCTGCGCTCAAGCTCGCCCTTCCAGTGGACGGAGTCCTCGACGCGCCCTCGCCGGGCGGACCTCGCGGTCTCTGTGCTTCCTCCCAATTCTGGACGATCATCGAAGTGCCCGAGCAACTTTGTGAAGGCAGGGGACAGCCGACCGCCGCTCTCCGTGGGAGCGGGTTCGAGTCCCCGAGTCTCTCGAGGCGACTTGTTGCACCCTAAGCCGAGGTTACGGACGTCGCCAAGTCCCCTGCGCGGGACAAACGCGAGCGCAGCCGGGGGCGTCGCTGCTCCTCGGCAGGGCCCGGCCCCGCGCTGAGGACCTGGGCTGGGCGCCGGGGCCCGGGCAGTGAGACTCCTCCAGCCTCCCCACGGCCTGGCGTCCGCCGCCCGCCCGCAGACGTCGCTGCCCCTCGGGCCGCCTTCCAGCTACCAGCACGGCCGCGGCACCAGCCCCGCTGCTCGCCCGCTCCAACGCCCCGGTCACGCCCCCGCCGTCCCCCGCCTGCCCCACGGGACTCGACCCCCAGCTCGAAGGTGGCGCCGCGGAGAGCTGCCCGGAGGAGGAGACCCGGGTGGACACCACAGAGGCGACCCCCGGCGCGCCCTGAGCCGCGGAGCTGGAACCAGTCCCCGCCCCGGGACGGACGTCCACCCCTCCTCCGGGCCCGGCCCCGCTCCCCGCCGCCCCCTGTCCTGCCTGCCGTACCGGGCCTGGGATACAAGCCCCCTGGACCCTCGGCACAGCACGGCCCCCGGCGAGCCGAGGCCGGCGGTAAGGAGCAGAGCCGAGTGTGAACAGCCGGACTGAAAGGGGCCGGAGGAGCAGCGAGGAGGCGACGCTGCGCCTTCTCGTCCCCCGGACTTTCGGCAGCCGCCAGGTAGCGGCCGCTGCGCTCGTCCCGGAGAGGAGTGGGGGCGGGGCAAGCCGCCCAGCGCCTCGTCGGAAAGATACCGGGGAACTGCGGAAAGTTGCCCTGGTACACAGAAAGGAGTGGAAAAGCCCAGATGAACTGCGCAGCCTCTCCATCAAAGAACCCTAAAGAAACAGAGCTTTTTCTTTTCCTCCTTCTATCTCAGAAAGGAGGGGGCGAAAAGTGAAATAATTACAATGGAGTGATTTAGCATGAGCACTGTGGAATGTTTGGCTGTGATTTTTCTCCCTTACCTGATTGGAGGTGTTTGGAGTCCTACTTCAGACTCCAGTCCTAATACTATGCCAGGTGACAGGGGCATATTCACGTACTTACTGTAAGTCAGATCTGAAATCAGGAGATGCCAAACCTTAGCTAGCCGGCCAGTTATGCTCAATGAGCTGCTAAGAGAAATCCCCTTGGGTGCCTCCACTTCAATGCAGACGCATACGCAGTCCAGATCTTGCACCAGTTTCGACATGCATCAAATACATCCGACCATCTCACAGCAAAGGGTCTCGTGTAGCCCTCTCCACCCACACAGCAGCACACACACATTCACCCCCTTGGTAACTAGTGAGTGCTTAGGGCACACCGTTTGGTTCTTACAAGTTTGAGGATCAGGAGATCATGGCCAGGAAACCTGGGTTCTGGGTAATTTCCATAGAAATCAGAAAAGAACTTCTAAGAGGGTCTACCCTGGATCTATTTGGAGCTGGAAGTCTGAAAAAAGTTTCATTAAGTCAGAGTTCTGTCGATGGAAAAGAAGCCGAACTCTGTAAAAATAATTTTAAAGAGATTTATTCTGAGCCAAATTTGAGGACCACGACCTGGAGCCACACCCAAGAAGCCTTGAGCAACTGGACTCACAGTAGTTGGGCTACAGTTTGGTTTTACATATTTCAGGGAGACAGGGGTTATGGGTGAAGTCATAAATCAATACGCGGAATGCATACATTGGTTTGGCCCAAAAAGGTGGGCTTACAGGTTATAGGTGGCTTTAAAGATTCTTTGACTGGTAATTGGTTAAAGACATGAAGCTTTGTCTAAAGGCTTGGAATATTTTAAGATAAGGAGGTCTGTTAGTCAGAGACAAGCCACCAGACATATATTTTTTATGTAAATTGAGGACCTGCAGATTTGTCTTGCATACCCTTAAGTCTGTTAATGGGTTGCAAAGGATGTCTCCAAGAAGGGAGGGGGCATGGTGAGGCATGTCTGACATCCCTCATGGCAAGCAATTTAGTTTTAGGATATCCCCTTGGCCAAGAGGGGGTCCATTCAGTCAGGTGGTAGGAGGAGCTTTAAGAGTTTATATTAGTTCACAGTTTGAAAGTTCAAAGTCCTGATTCTGGCTATCTATTATATATGCTCATCCAGAGTCAGTGTTCGTTTATTTATCTGTAAAATGGAAATACCCCAGCTCAGAAGAAAAAGAAAAATACTTGTGCAAGTGCTTAGGGGGAAAACAGAGTCTCTGCTGAGGAAAGATCATCAGTAAAAAAAAGAAAAGAAAAGAAACAAACCAAAAAAACAACCCAGCATTGTGTCTCATGCCTGTAATCTCAGCACTTTGGAGGGCTGAGATGGAAGGATCCCTTGAGGCCAGGAGTTTGAGACCAGCCTGGGCAACAGAGTGAGACCCTGTCTCTATAAAAAATAGAAAAATTAGTTGGGTGTGATGATGTGAACCTGTAGTCCCAGCTACGCAGGAGGCTGAGGCAGGAGGATCACTTGAGGCAGGAGTTTGAGGCTGAAGTGAGATACAATGACGCCTCTGCACTCTAGCCCAGACAACAGCAACAATAAAAAAACAGTAACAATAAAATCATTGTATTTGTTTCAGGAAATGGGGCGCTTCCATTTAAAGGCATTTATTCTCTATAAGTGAATTCATTGCTAATGCCTCAATATCTAAGCCCAAAAACAAAGTATAGATTTATATAATTGCAGAAGAGTTTTTAACAGCTTTTCCCACAAGGCCCAAAAAGGAAAAGTAATTTTAAAAAGAAATATAACTCTTTTAATGAGATGATTATTTTATTATAGTTTCAAACTAGTAGATTATAACAATTTAATAGACAAAGAATATAAGCTATCCAGACTGAAATATTGTGAAAGGTGGCAAAATTCCTTATCATTTATCAAACCCAACCATGGAATAATTACCAGATCATCAACATAAACAAAGAGACAGTTATTTTTTAAATTAGGTATCTCTAAGTTTATATTCAAATCATAGAGTGGTGGAAAAAATCAGATTATAGACGGAGGTTTTTCATTCATCACTCTTCTTAGCTTCTTTTATTTAATATATAAGAAGAAGTAATTTTATTCTTGTTTTTAAGTCACAAATGTGAAAATGCTATCTGAAATTCTGCCCTTAGATTTCAATTTGCAATACTAGTGAGCCAATGGCTGTGAACCTGCTCTGTACACAAATAACCAGCAGCAGAGCCTTAATGTTTGATTTTCGTCCCAAAGAAACAGTGAAGCATCTCCACTGTGTCTGGGTGTCGTCACGTGATTGCACTGTCACATTTCTGTTACCACAGCCGTAAGAAAAATACTGATGGTTTCTTTCAGTGCAAAGTGTTATGTATTAAAGCCAAAAGATGAAGATAACTTAAGCCAACATATAAGATATAATATAGATAGTGGTAAACAAATGTGTTAATTAAATTACTTCCTCTTTGTACGCTCAAATGGTTAAGTATGTAGGATGAGGGCAGAAGGTTGGGCCTTCAAAATATTCCTCGAGTTCAAGGTGGATTTCTATAGCTACTAGAATGAAGGCAGAGGAAGGCTTAGAGAAATTGAGAAATAATAAATCCCAGGATAAAGATGATATTAAATCAGTAAGCAGTGGAGAACACGCTGAGAAACAGAAAAGTGGGATGGTGAGCATTCAAGTTCACAGAGGTCAACCTGGTAAAATATCCTGCAACACTCTCCGGGCCTTAGGAAGGGCTGACAAGAAGGGTCCCCTGAAGGAGGGGGCTGCTATGATGTGAATGTGTCCTCCCAAAACTGTATGTTGAAACTTAATCACCAATGTAATTGCATGAAGAGGGGGCCTTTCGGAGGTGGCAAAGTCATGAGGGTGGAGCCCCCATGGGTAGGATCAGGTCAGTATAAAAGGGTTTGAGGAGATGGGTTTGTTCCATCTCCACGTGTGGACACAGCTCTCATCCCCTCTGGAGAACATAGCAACAAGGCACTATGTTGGAAGCAGAGACGGGGCTCTCACCAGACACTGAACCTGCCGGTGCCTTAATCTTGGACTTCTCAGCCTCCAGAACTGTGAGCAATAAATTTCTGTGTTTTGGGAATTCCTAAGTCTCAGGACAAACACACTGAGACAGCGACCACTGCAGTGATGGAAACAGAAGCAGGGCCATGTGCTTGTCTCACCGTCCATGAGATTGGACACAGGAGACCTACAGGTCTTTCTCATTACATTCATGGGCAGGTGCATCTGTGACTCAGGAAAAGGCTCTGAGCAATTTAAGGTTGTATATCTGTGTTTTCCAGTACAGTGGCCGCTTGCCACAGGTGACTCCTGAACCCTTAAAATGCGGCTAGTCTGAACGGAGATGTACTGTAAATTTAAAATATACGTTAGATTTTGAAAACTTCATAGAAAAAAAGTAAAATAGCCCAGTTATTTTTATATTGATTACATGTTGAATTATTTATATTTCAGATATACTGGATTAAATAAAATGCTATTAAAATTAATTTTACCTGTTTGTTTTAACTTTAAGTATGGCTATTAGGAAATTTTAAATGACATATGCAATTTACATAGTTCTGTTGGACAGTGTTGTTCTAGAACCTGTAATTGTGCCTTTGGTGTGAGGTCTCCTTGATGCCAAAGCTATTAGAACCCAGACTGTTAGATCTGGGAAGGACTTTGGGGCCTGTCTGGGCCAGTGGTTCTTAACACATTGACTGCCACACTAGGAAAAAAGCAATATTTTTCCTTGGGGCTACAGTGTTTTATTAGGAAAGTAGAATAAAAGCTTTGAAAACAAAACGATCCTTTCTAACGTAATGAAAAATTTGTTATTTTTTATTGTTTTCTGTATTTGAGTTATATGCAACTTGAAAAATAGTTCTCGCAGCTCCCAAGTTGAAGAGACATGTGAGTTATATATGCTTCACGAGGCCCCGGGTTCAAAACTAGCATGAGTTAAATACAACTCACATGGCAGTTAACATGTTAAACTGTGTTAGGGGGATGCAGAGGGAAAAAGAACACCAATGCAAGTGGGGGCAGTTAAAGTGGGAGCATGGATAAGTTGGTGGAGCTCTGTCCGGTCCTCTACTTCTCCACACTTGATGTAGATATAAACTTAGATATGTGTTTTATTCATGAGGCTCCAAAGTAAAATGTCAGTTGAAGAAAGGATCCTGGTTGTTCTGTTTTGGTTTTTAATCCTGGCTTTTTTTCTTTTAAACCTGTAAGACAATTTGAGTCCCAGAAAATGGAGATGGCATGACCAAAGCCATGCTTGACCTCGGATCTCTTTTCAAAGCTCTCTGTGGCCTCTCCCGGACACACAGAGGCGACTGACTGGCTGGGAGGTTTAGCACACTCCCCTCTCCACTCAGGCAGGCACAGCCCCTTCCCAGACAGTGAGCGCTTCCTCTCCCTCCTCTGAACTCCCATTCGTGACCTCACAGACACCTGCTGCTCTTTGTCAGAAAAGGACTTTGGTGAGACCCAAGTGTGAGGACCATGGACATAAACTTATTTTCTTTATTAAAATAAACAAAAAATTCTCTTACTGGCCTTGGGTCTCCAGCATCTCCCTCCCCTGTGGCCGATGGCTTATTATTATTAAGTGTTGCGACATTAAAGACTTAACATTTTCCCCTTCTCCACGCGGGGCAATCACGTTTTATCATTAGGAAATGCTGTCAGCGCCACGGTTCCTCAGCCCCAAGAGGCTGCGTCCGATTGGTTTACGGAGCTGTGTTGTGGGATGCAAAAAAACAAACAAACTCTAAGCATCCCTAATCCCCCTTCGGACTCGCCGCAGGCCTAACACCGGGAAATTAATCTGACCTTCTTGGCATCTCCCAGCAGGTTAAGACTGCGCTACGTCTGCATGTAACAGGTTCCTTTAGGTGACCAAATACACCATAATGTGCCTGATTTATCTTTTTAATTAAATATTAACTGAACCGATTCTAAGGATCTCAAATTTGGGGAAAAAATAATAACAGGTCACATTTATTGAGAGTTTTGCTCCATACCAAGCACTGTTATAAGTGATTAACATGCATTTAACTCATTTAAATCTTCACATCCACATCAGTGCTATAAGTAGGGATTTTTATTAGCTTTAATTTAAAGATGAGGAAGCAGAAATACAGATGGGTTAAGTAACTTACCCAAGGTCACACAGCTAGAAAGCAGCAGCCAACGTGTGAACCCAGACACTCTGGCACCGCGCATCTGCTTTTCCCCGTTGTGTGCTGTTTTGATTCATTCTCTTTGTGATTTTATAAACTTCTTTCACGTCCTCCTCGGCCTCCAGACTGCCAGTATATTTTCAATTGCCTCTTCATAAGAGTTTGCTATTTCTTCCTTTGTTTTCTTCTGAACTTTTCAGAGTCCATAGTGAAGTGAGTCTTCATGTGGTTTCATTTTCACAACTGCCTCCTCCATGTTGGGAACTAAATCAAAATCTTCGCTTTATTTCCAGAATAGTCCTAAATATTGCTCTGAATTTTGTCAATGGCTTGGTTACCACCACAAGTTGGACTGAGAAATTCAGGGAAGAGCCTGTGACATTTCTATCACTAAGACTACGTCTTGTTTGCCATGCTGCACCTAGCAACCAGCATAGGAGCTTCCACATAGTATGAGCTCCATAAATTTCTGTTCAGTGAATGAATGAGTGAGTGAATGAATGAACAAACAGATCATTTTTCTTAAAGATAGTATCTTCATCTGTCCAGGCTACTACAATAAAATATCATAAACTGAGTGGCTTACAAACCACAGAAATTTCTCACAATTCCAAAGACTGGAAGTCCAAGATCAAGGTGCCAGCATGGTTGGATTCCATCGAGGGCCCTCTTATAAGTCACAGGCAACTGGATTTCCTCTAGTCTTCACATGGGGGAGGGTGGGAGGAGCCTCTCTGGGGCCTCTTTTATAAGAGCGCTAATCCCATTCATGAGGGCTCTGCCCTGGTGACCTAATTACCTCCCAAAGGGCAGACCTCCTAACACCATCACCTTGAGCCTTAGCATTTCAACATATGAAGTTCTGGGAGGGACACACAAATATACAGGCCATAGCATGGGTATACTCTTGAATCATTTTCAATACCTTTCTGGCTGCTGATTTGGGCTTCTGCAGTAGCTGGAAGCTTAGGAACCTCTGAAGTCCCTAAATTCAATCCTCTTTTGAATTATTTATGCAGATATTAACCAAGTGTCTATCTCTGGGGAACCCCGTTGTTTATACATCATTTGTTTTGCTTTGTTTACCACATTTTCCCCTTTACAATTGAACTTCAATTTCTTTTTTTCCCCTGGAATCTAGGAAATATCAACATTTTTCTCATTGTATGCCATCTCATTATAATCCATATCACACTTGATTTTTGTATCTGTCAGCACTCTTTGCAATTATGATTGTCTTACATGCTCAGGAAAATTTCTTCTTCTTGTCACTGACTTTCTGCAGAATGAAGGTATTTTCCTTTTCTCTTTCAATATCTTCCGTCTTATGATACTCAAAAGCATACATTTCCTGGTGGTAATCTCCCTGACAGATGGCTTGTTCGGTGTTTATTTTCTAGCATGTTACTGATGTCAATAAATAGCTTTCTTCAGAAAGGCATTTTATCAAGGACCTGTGCCTAGAAGTCAATGAGTTCTTCGTGTTCCCAGGGGATAGGTTCTGGAAGGAAATGCCACTGCTGATTCTAGGCTAGACAGGGAACAGCAACCCGAGATGTCCTGTTTCTAGTGCTCTATGAAGGTGGCCCAAGTCCTCCTAGATTTCCTACACAGGAGCAGTGTCCAGTGTTTCCCCTGGTTGACGTAGCAAATAAAGCCAGCACTTTAGAATACTCATGGCCCGCAAGGACCAAGAGCGTGCAAACACAGTGGATGAGTTCCTCTCTGGGCAAACTGTAGTGTCTGCTCTGTGCTGAGTGCTGAGTCCACGGTGCCACCCCGACAATAGTAAGTGCTCACACGAGTCCAAGGCAGGTCAGGTCAAGTCAATTCAAGTTATCCAACAGGTAAGAGAAAAATCCCTATTGGAATTGACTAAAATTTGAGTTCAAGTAGAAACCTTAGAGAAGGAGGAAATGTTATTGAGGTCATTAACTTTCAGCTCACAAAAATGTAGACTATAAAAAAGATAAATAGATTGTATCAGAAAGTGGCCAAACAGAGCTGGAAATGTTTGTCTCATTCACCTGTCAATGTGCAGGGTCACAGGTGCTGCAGATGGAGCAACCGTGTCATCTCTCTACAGTAGGACGTTAATATGTGTGATTCACAGGGAATTCTTAGCCACCTGCATGCTTCAGTCTGCAATTCCTATTCCCAGGAACTGGCAAAACTGAAGCAACTCTGAGAATCGCTATTCTGAACTTTAAGTTGGATGAATCACAGCAACCAGTTCAGTGAAGTGTCTTCTCTACGTCCTGCATGTAACAGAAATATCAGTAGATTTGGACTTTCTTTTCAACACAATCCCAGTCCCCATCTCCACGTAAAATACGTGAGTCCTCCAGAATATGGAATGCTCTTGCTACAGACTTGCTCTAGCCCTTCCAGCAGTCCTGACTGCTTTCACTAAAAGTCAAACTTCTCCTTTCCCACCTCCCATTCTGCAACCATCAAAATAATTTGTGAAATGAAGCAAGGAATGCTGAAAGAAGGAAGGCTGGAATGGCTGTTTTTTGTTTTTGTCTTTAAACTTTGTTCATATTTTTGACTCCAGCATTGGAAAGGGTACATTTGGGCAGAGAGAAGGCAAGGAGTGGGCAAGTAGAGGCATGTTGCTATTTCTAGAAATTTCCTGTTTCACAAGCTAAATTGAAAGAGGATCTAGTTACAGAAGGATTGAATGCTTTGCAGCCAAAAAATATAGTATCACTAAAGCTCAATCTGGTTGCTCTCAGCAGCCACTGGGCCCCCGCACCTGGGACAGGAAGGGAGGGATGGGGCTGTCAGTCTTGGTGCATTTCTAACAAGGGGTCTCACTGACTCGAACAGGAGCCCACTGCTTTTGTACCAGGCCCAGAGGGCTACAAAGATATTCTGCCCTCTAGGAAAGCTGAGTGAAAGAGTTTACGGATGTGCCCAGGGCCACTCTTTTCAAACCTGGAAGAACTGCAAAGATGAGTTCTGCTAATCCCATGGTATGGCGAGCAGCTCATGCCTCTCTCCCGTAAGGATGCAGAACTCTTCCCTTTGTGTGTTTAAGCTAGTGTGATCTTCATCTCTGATGGTTAATTTTACGGTCAACTTGACTAGACCACAGGGCCTAGATATGAGGTCAAACATTATTCTGGTTGCTTCTAGGAGGGAGTTTTGGGGTGAGATTAGCATTTAAATTGGTGTACTTTGAGTCAAGCAGATCACCCTCCACAACATGGGTGGGTCTCATCCAATCAGCTGAAGGCCTGAATAGAACAAAAGACTGACCTCCTCTGAGCAAGAGGAATTCTGCCTTTGGACTTTAACTGAAGCCCTGGCTCTTTCCTGGGTGTCCAGCCTGTTGGCCCACCCTGCAGATTTTGAACTTACCAGCTTCCATGTTGCATGAGCCAATTTCTCAGAATAAAATCAACCTCTTTCTCTCTCTCTCTCTCTCTCTCTCTCTCTCTCTCTCTCTCTCTCTCTCTCTTATTGGTTCTGTTTCTCTGGAGAATCCTGAATAATATAGCCTTCTTCCCTTTTGATGGACAGGGCAAAGCTAAGCCTGAGAGATGAGCATTGTACCATGTGTCCTGCATTCCTGTCCTGCATTATTAAAGATCTACTGAATTGAATTCATCTTCGAGTGCCTTAATTTCCAAGAGTTTAAAACTATCCTAAAAGGCTGATGAGGATACACTTAATAAATCTAAGAT
Organism: Propithecus coquereli; assembly: GCF_000956105.1. Classification (NCBI taxonomy): domain Eukaryota; kingdom Metazoa; phylum Chordata; class Mammalia; order Primates; family Indriidae; genus Propithecus; species Propithecus coquereli. Next base: position 824,964 of record NW_012153685.1, read on the forward strand.
AGGTATTGGTGGGACTACAAACTAGTGCAACCTCTACAGACAATAGTATGGAGATTCCTCAAAAAACTAAAAGTAGACCTACCGTTTGATCCAGCAATCCCACTACTGGATATTTACTCAGAGGAAAAAAAGTCATTTTATTAAAAAGACACATGCACTAGAATGTCGATTGTAGCACAATTCACAATTCCAAAGACGTGGAAACAACCCAAGTGCCCATTAATTCATGAGTGGATTAATAAAATGCGGTGTATGTACACCATGGAGTACTACTCAGCCATTAAAAAAATGAATGGATGCAACAACTTGGACGGAACCGGAGACAATCCTCCCAAGTGAAGTGTTGCAAGAATGGAAAACGCACACCACAAGCACTCATTTTTACGCTGGAACTAACTGACCAGCACTCATGTGCACAGATGGAAGTAAAACTCAACGTCAATCATGCAGGTGAGAGGGGATGGGTGAAATCACACCTAACAGGTACAGTGTACACTATCTGGGTGATGGGCACACTTACAACTTTGACTCAAGCAGTACAAAAGCAACCCAAAACATTTGTACCCCCATAATATTCTGCAATTTAAAAAAATAATAATAAAGGTAGTTATATGATTAAAAAAACCTAATATAGGATTATTGATGCAAAAGGAAAACAAATTTTCCCCCTATGATTTATGAGGGGAAAGTAAAAATCCCAGTGAACCTTCTGGCTTTGGAATTTCTAAAGAAATTTGGAGACTAGAAAGATAAAAATAAACCTGAGGTATGTTTCTGAGCCTCTAATTTGTGTCCATTCAGCCTGAAGGAAGGAAGATAAGAATATTTTTGCTTTCCCCCAAATGCATATTTAATCTTTTTCTAAACATCCTGAATTTTTAGCCTGTCAGGAGTTTCCATAGGAAGTACAGATTGCTTTCCCGATTTCATAGCATGTATTAAGAAAGCCACTTGAAATCTCAGTATTAATGTTGGCATCTCATTGTGGTTATTTATTTCTTGCTGCTTCTGCCTTCCCAAGTTAGTCGACATATGGTTGAATTATGATAAAATCTCAGCATAAGGGCCTAAGGAGTGGATTTCTCAAGAAGGGGTCACAGTTCACAAAAGCAAATCAGGAGACAAGAATCCACTCCATTTTGGCAGCTGCCTACTGTTTTCATTTCCCTGGCTCTTTATCAGGAATGTGTGAGGTGCTTGACTGTGAATATGCAACTCTCCACTTCCTTCTCCCTGGTTTCTGGCAGACCAGAAGCTCCCTGCCTGCTGACCACACTCGCGTTTCTCCAGCTCCAGTGCACACAGATCAGCCCGGGACCTGGGCAGCGGGTCTGGGGCGGGGCTGGAGGGTCCACATTTCCCAGCGCGCTTTCTGGTGACTTCATGCAGCTGGCACGGCCAGTACACTCTGCCCATCTGAATCCACACCATCCAGTATGGCGGCCACTAGGCACGTGTGGCTATCTGAGCACTTGAATTGTGGAGAGTCTGAATTAAGATCTAATCTCAATGTAAAATACATACCAGATTTTGAAGATTCAGTAGGAGAGAAAGGACAGAAGAGTCCATTCATAATTTTATATTAATTACATGTTGAAATAATGTTTTTGATATATTAGGTAAATAAAACATATTCCTAAAATTCGTTTCACCTGTTTCTTGTTACTTTTAAGCATGTAGTTATTAGAACATTTAAAATGACATATGTTGTTCACATTAGTGGTTTGCATTATATTTCTATTGAATAGTGCTACTCTAGATTGATAGGGCTGGTCCTAGAGACATTATAAGGGATAGTATTAATAACTTTCCTGCTCCTTTGGTCACTCTTCATCAGGCACTGAATCCATCTCTTAATCCCTTTCTTGGCTTCTAGGAAATGTTGCTGTAGTGTTTGTACCTGCTCCCCTTGCCCTGGCCCCCTCGACAATTGCCCCCAACACTACTTGGCCATCTTGGGTCCTATCTGTTGGGATATATACTCTCTAGCAAGACTTAGCCAAAAATGACATGGAAGACTTCTCGAAAATTCATTGATGGGGCTCTCCTTTGTGTTCCAAAAGAACTTTGTCATATAAACATTGCATTTATAAAGGACCAAGTGTCTTAGCAAAAAGGGCATGGGCTTTATAATCAAGAGACACTAGAGTTTAATTTGATCAACTGATTGCATCCATTGATTATGAGTCTGGTACATTCATAAAAGCTCTCCTGAATCACATCAGAATCAGCTGTGGCTAAGATCATCTTTCAGAAAGAGAGTCCTACCATCCGTGCACTTTGTCAGCTACTCTTCATTTCTAGGCTTCCCTGATTTCTCTGTCTTCCACCCGTGGTATGACCATCCCCCTACATCACCACCAATACCACCATTTTGGCTTCTGCCCTTGATTTACCATCTCAGTTTTGTCTTTGCATTCCTGTAAGGTATGATTTGCAGAATTTGGTCACAGACATCACTGTACCAGTAGACGGCAAAACAGGCCCAGTTATGACATTCTACCCTGGTCTCTAGGACTTCACCCACTAGGCAGTCGCTTTATGCCAGAAGAACGGTAGGTAGGACAGAGAAGGGGCGGGGGTGGGGAAACTAGCACGACCATTTGGAGTCAAATAATAGATTATGGCTGGAAACTCCCGTCTTGATTTGGCCTGAGGGCCACAGCTATATTTGACTGGCCCCTGACTGACATAATTATTATTGCCAGAAAGTAATTTTAGAAAGAACTTAAAAGGAGGACATGGGTGATTAAAGTTCTAATAATAACATTTTTTAAAAGTCTGGGTTAATGAATCTGTAACTCAGGTAAAAGAAAAGAGGCTTCAAGTGTTCAGGGACCAGTACGTGGAACTAAGCTTGGAAAAAAATATTCTGTTGGGGAGTCAAGTAGGGCAGGAATAGATCACATGCCCTTAAGAAATCTTAGGGAAATGGAGAGAGATACAGCTCACTTTATATTGGAAGTTCCTTTAAAAATGTGTCCAAAATGAAGTTTCACAAAGTAGATAATGTTTTAAATTAATTCACTCAACATCTCTTACATGCACAGCACTGTACTGGTCTCTTTGGACGAGTCCCACGGGCATGAACAGGGCTGATGTGGCACTGGCTTAGGCGTTCTAACTGTTCACAGCCGGCATCCGTTTTGATTAGGCCAGTGTCTGGTCTGATTGATTAATGCTCTACAAGTTGTTAAATATTTTGAAAATCACCCTTGGATGTAAGGCAAACTTCCTGTCCTAAAATAGCTTATAGTTTAGATGATGAGATATGCTCACGACAATTATCTTTGCAAAGTGCTTTGATACATTTTATCTCATTTGAACTCCATAACAACTCTGTGGTACATGTTCCTATTCCCGTTTTGCAGATTAAAACAAAACCCATGAAGTTCAAGAAGAGAAGCAATCTTCTCCTTCTCCAGAGCAAGAAATTGTCCTGATTTGTCAGCATCTGATTTCCCCTTCAGAGCTCCCCCCACAGTGCCCACGGCCTCCCTATTTAAAACAGCAGATTCACTAAAGCAAATAATTGTTTATTTCATGAATTAACTCTTGATTTCTAAATATACATTGTTATACTCGAGTAACCACATGAAGAGAAGCCTTATAGCCCTATTATCCTGATAGGAAGTTTAAAGAGCCTCAGTCTGAGAAACGAGCAGTCACAAAGCTCAGGTAACGCAAGCTGGGAAAACACGGAGTTGCCCTCGGGCCCTGCCTAGGCATCGATGTATAAAGCAAACAAATACAAAACAAAACAAAAAAGCAAGGGCAATGAGAGAGTTGATTGCAGAGGAAAGAACAAAAACAAACACACAAGAAAGCTAGCAGACAACAAATAAAAAGCTTTATAAATAAAAACCATCAGTTATCTGGGGCCAAATCTACACTCCTGAATAAGCCACAACACATCACTGTAGCTCAGCACAGAACAATGTCGGTGCTCTTCGTACAGGCTCGCAATAAAAGAGGTTAGAAGCTGCTGAAAGGAGTGTTGATGTTTACAGAAATCAGCTCAGATTTTCTGGGAATTCACTCATGTAGAGCACTGTGTCCTCCAAGGGGTCACATACATGTACAGCTACTTTTAAAGCACCTCCAGTCTTCATGCACAGCGCCACACATAACACGAGGATAGGCCACAGGGAGGGAAACAAACCATCTCCCAAGGGAACGATGCCCTAGCATTTTCATAACAACTCGTCCAATGCGCCTGATACAGGGTGATGCCCAGATCCAGGCTTTGAGAGTGGAGATCCTTGTCAAATCAGAGGCTTTTCTTCTGTGTCTGGCATGCATTTAGCTGCGTTCCACTCTAATTCCCCCAAAGGATTTCATTCATGGAAGCTTACAAAAAGACTATGTCACAGTGGGAAGGGAACTTAGAAATTGTTTAATGCACCCCACTCTTTTTTCAGGAAAGGCAAATAGAATTTACAAGAGTGAAGCGACTTAGTCAAGGTGACAGGAAAGGTTAGTTACAAAATCAATACTAGTGATGCTAATTCCTGGTTACTGTTAGTAAGACCTTTCTCATTTCATGTGATTTCCATGTTTGAAATAATCTTACTATCAAAAGACTTGTGGAACTAGGAACTCCACTAGGTATTATAGTGTCAGTCACAGAACGAGGCCACCTCATTATTACCTGCTTACTAGAACATCCTGCCCTCTATATGAGGAGAATTTCTGAAAAGCTGGGCATAAATACAATTTTGATTATTTCGATTCCATTTTGCGCATACTCAGGGACTCTCTCTGGTGCATCTCTGAAAGGACTCCAGAATAAACTTTTTTAATGTGAAGCAGAGAAGCTCATTACCGTGAATATTTGCTGCCTGATTCATCCTTTTGACAGGACAGCTCTAACTGCGCTTACCTTTCAGGCCCACATACCCAGATCGCGTTGTCGTCTGGTTTGTTTTGGTCGCTGATTAATTCTCTTTGCCGCAAGAGGTACACAAATCAAACCTCCACAAGGTCAGGAATATTAGTCTATTTTGTTCAACCCTGACTGCCTGATACTTAGGTGAGGGTCTGGAACATAGGAGGCGCACAGTATTTGTGGACTGAATAAATGAGTCGATTTTCAGGAAGGGCAGTCCTGGCCGTTGCTCTCCTCTGCATAGTGACCACCTTCACAAGGTGCTCCTCCTGCCTGAGGCTGCTTCCCGTGAACAGTGTGACCACACAGCTGCAAACCTTCCCATTCCTGTTGCCCTGGCTCAAGCAGCCAGTGCCACCTAGCACTGGGCTTTGCCACCTCCTTCTCCTGGACTCTGAGCAGCCAGCCTACCTGCCCAAGGGGTCAGATCCCTCCTACTGTGGCTCCTTATCTTCCATCATTGCTCCTGGGACCCTCTTCTAAGCCTCCTTGCAGTGTACTCTTTTCCTGCTGCTGGGAGCCACCCTGCTGAGACTCACCACTGCTGGAGTTTTCTTAATCCCTCATCTTGGGAGGACATCTCCACCCACTGCTGAGGAGTCTGAGCGCCGCTTCCGCAGCAGAGACGTCCTGGCCCTGCTCTGCTAACAGCAAAGCTCCCTCCTGCCCTCCGAGAGACAGAGCCACTGCTGCCGCAGGGCCCACTTTATGGGAAGCTGCAGCCTAGCTTCCCATGGCCCTGCTGAGTCGGAAGTGCCCCCATGCGCAGGAAATCCACGGATTATCTGGGTATATCAACATCACCTGGAGACAGGTTGGTATCACAGTTAAGGGCAATGCCTTGGAATCAACTGACTGAGGTCAAGTCTGGCAGCTTCTACTTCTCGTGTAACCTCAGGCAAATTACTTAATTTCCCTACAACTCAGTTTTATTATTTATAAAATCAGAAAAATAGCAGAATGTATCTCAGAGGGTAGAAGTGAACATTGAATGTGAGAAGTTGACCAATGCCTGGTACATATTATAAATGCTCAGTAAAGCTTCTATATGTGTGAGAGGGAAGACAAAATAAAAGCTTATTTTCAGAGGATGGCAATGCTAATTGGAGAAGTTGAGAGAGGGCCAGACACTCCACATAAGAAACAAACAGGCACCACTGGAGAGGTTAGGGATGGGGTTGGACTGAAGGAGGTGGAGGCCAAGGGAGGGTAGGGAACGTTTTAACAGGTTTGTAGGGAGGGAGAAGGAGGAATTGGAGAAAGAAGAGGAGATAAAGGAAGAAGGCATATTCTAAGTGTCTAAGGTAAACGAATTTTAGGGGAATACTCAATGTTTTAAGCAACTTTGCTACCCCCCGCATCCCCTCAGACAATGAGAACTTATAGCCTTTCTTTTATCTTATAATTTTATGATTTCTTACCACTAAGCTATAACCTCAGCGACAGGAGCAGCTTCACCAGTTTTACTCATTCACGCATCCCAGCGTCGAGCACGATCGCTGGGACCAGATACCCAACTGCACCCAAAAGCGACCCAGCTCTCCTACTACCTGTGCACAAAGCACGAGCTTCTAATTACTCGGACTTTAAAATAATTATTGAGGCACGAGTAGTTTGTTCCCTTCCTGGCTGCTCTTGCTAGGAACACAAAAACATAAATAAAGTTAAATGTTTATTCCCCTTAACTTTAGTTCATTTTGAGCTCTAGCTTCCTCTCCATTTATTCACTCCAATGTGTGTCTGGCACCATAGAAGAGAGAGACCCGGAACTGTCTGACGGGTATCAGTCACTCTTGTCCTCATAGCTGCTCTGTCTCGTCCGAGGACCCACCAGGCCAGCAAACGACAGGCGAGCTGAGAGGCCCAGCTCTCTGCCCCACTAGGCCCCACTCCGGGGCCATTTGCCATGGGGCTCTGCCCCCGGTTTCCAGCATAATCCTGACCATGGGTAGGAGGACCTGCACCCTGCTGCACATGCCCTGGGCTTTCTGTGCTGCTCAGAATGTGGTTCTGGGCCTCATTCCCCAGCCCTTTCCCATCGAGGCTACATTCTTACAGCTGGGCATTACCTTTGGCCACTTATTTCTAAGTCCTTGCTCTGCTAACTCCCAGTTCTCTCCTAGAACTACACATTGCTCTGCTCCTTATCATAGTAACAACAGTAACAATCGCTGACAATTTTTGAGCATTTATGGTGTGCCGGGCATGGTGTGAAATCCCCACGACCACAAATTATGCAGCCAGGTTTCCCACAGAGTTTCCCATGCTAAGTTTCCCACACTTAGGAAGTTGCAGGGGGCAGCACACCCAGAGTGCAACGGATAAGCCTCTCCCTGGGAAAGCACCTTCAGGGTCATGGTATCTCCCTGCCAGGTAAGGATATAAAATGCTCTATTTGTACAGCCTCATTCAAGCTTCACGAGAATCCTGTGAAGCACTAGAACTATTTATTTTCATTTTACAGATTAGGACACTGAGGCCTAAAGAGTCTGTGTGACTTACCCACGGCCACACAGCCTGGACGTGCCAAAGCCAGCCCTCAGTCCGGAGAATCGAGCTCCCCATTTCCTTCCTCACTTCTCTCTAATCTATTCATTTTGCAGAATTCTTCTTTAAAAGAAGAAAGTCTGACTTGGTTACATGCTTAAAATATTTCAATGTTACCTCTCTGCGTTTTGGATGAAATCGCTCTTTACTAGGAGTCCCCGTGGGTCTGGCCCCCACCTTTCTCCCCAGTTTTATCTCACGTCTCTTCCTCTTGCTCACTAGATCCCAGACCCCGCGGTTACTGGAGCAGACCGACTCTTTCCCCCTCCCACACTGAGCAGCCCACTTCCCCTCCAGGAAGCCTCTGCCCCCAGCCCTCTGCACATCTGGCTCTTTTGTTCCTTTAGGTCTGAGCTTCAATGCCACCTCCCTAAGGATTTTCCTACATTGGTTTCTCTTTTTATTCTGGGTCATAGCACCCTATTTATCTTCTTCATAGCAAACAAGATTTTGAAATTTCTTGTTTACTTGTTGATAAACTGTGTTTTTTCTTCCTATTGTAATGAGTTTTTGATGAGGGCATGAGAACAGAGACTTCATCTCTTTTATATCACTGGATGCCAGTCCTTTACACATGTAGGTGCTCACTACATGTTTGTTGAATGAATGAAAGAATGATCTGTCTGACTCAAGGGCAGATTTGCTATGAAGCCAGTGAATTTAAGTTTCAGGGTCCATTACTCGCTAAGGGCCCTGGCAATGCATCCACAGGGTCACACATTTTTGAAAAATTGTAAAAAATGAGATATTTAAACTGGTTAATTGGTTAAAACCATTGGAGTGAGATGGACGGAAAAAGAAACTTTCTGGTATAGTTAAGTTGCTATTAACCATTCCCAAGCAAGACTGATTTCCAGGACTACTTCCACAGTCCATTGTGTGAACTCACTTGCTGTTGCGACACAAAGATACAGCGTCATGGTATCAGAAGTGGATTGTGTGTGGATTGCCAAGGAGAAACAAGATTTGAAATGCATGCACCAGGTGGCTAGTGTACGGAAACTTCTTCCAAATCTTATAGCTCGTCTATGAAACCGCAGTAAAGCTTTTCCAACTTTAACAACAACACTAAAAATGTATTTGACATTGCCAATAATGAGTAATGAACCTGAAAGGAAATAAATTATCTAAATTATCATTAGTAAAAAACAGGAACAAATTTCCTTTAATTGTAGATCCAGCACACTATGCATTTTATAGCATAAAAAGTGAACCTTAATATTTTCAAATTAAAAATAATACATTTAGAAAGTCAGGGGATCCTAGGGTGGAATGCGGAGTTTGAGAAAACAATGTCTTACACACGCATGAAACAACCTCCCTGAAGAGGATAGGAGGAAAAGGATCTGAGCTAAGAAACTCTGGAAATCACTGGAGTCTGTAAGACTCAAGGCAAAAGAAACAGAATAAGCCCTGTACCCTAGCTGACAGAGTTGTGTTCCACGGAGGTAATGGTTAGCAATTCTGAAAACACTATCCATGTGCCTAGTCCACTTTTGCTGCTATAACAAAATACCTGAGACTGGGTAATTTATAAACAACAGAAATTTATTTCTCACAGTTCTGGAGGCTGGGAAGTCCAAGGTCAATGTGTTGGCAGGTTTGGTGTCTGGTGAGGGGTCCAGCCTCTCCCTCTAAGATGTTACCTTGTGGCTGCATCCTCTGGAGAGGACGAACACTGTATCCTCCCACGATAGAAGAGTGGAAGAGCAAAAAAGGCCTAAGCTAGTTCTGTCCAGCCCTTTTATCATGTGCTAATAGGGCTTCACTTTCATGATTCAATCATTCCCAAAAGGCCCCACCTCTTAATACCACTGCAGTGGGGATTAAGTTTCAACATGAATTTTGGAGGACACGTTCAAACCATAGCACCACGTATAGTGGAATTGAATAATTAAGTAAATAGATGGTGGATGATGGCAGCCAGGTTTCTTACTGTTGGAGTACGAAGTTACAGATAAACAAGCAGAAGAGGCTAGAAGAATCCATGAGACAATGGATTAGAGCTGGAGACACCAATATGAACTGACGTTTAGCTAACACAGATACAGGTGGTTACACACAGAAATATTTACAGATATGTTTATATATACAGTTTAGTATATACCCTGATATTCCCTTGGTTTGTCAGCGGAGAGGGCCTGGGAGCAATGACACCCTAGTAGCAATGAGCACACCTAGCACCTGGAGCTTGGTTTCTAATACCATTCTCTAATAAAAGGGACCAGAGCTTCTTGGAGAAATAACTGATTCTAGGACCAGGACGGGGAAATATATAAGATAACTCTGGAACATCCTGTAGTGTCAGCATCTAAGGAAGTATTTTTTAAAAATGTACAGGAGTATGTCAAAGGAGTATAGGAGCCAGCTGAAATAGCCCCCAGTGGTTAAAGTGGGAACAATTTGAACAAAGATAAATAAATAAAACGACATTGAATTATTACTCAAAGTATAAAATAAATATCCATGCATCTATAGTGATATAAATAAATGATTGAATAAATAAATAAGTGGGGGAGAAGAGACAAATCTCCCATGCTGAAGAATTCCAAATAATTTATGTAGACATTTCTTCCTCAAGGAAGTGGAGCATAACTCCCCACTCCTTAAGTATAGGCTTGTTCAAAGAGTAAGTGATTTCATTTCAAAGAGTCCCTCATGTAAAGAGCGGCAGGGGAAGGAGAACAACTTCACAGTGGAGAAACCTGAGCAAGGTGAACATCGATAGTAATAAGTCACGTTGATAATATGGACCCCGGATAAGATGCAATGAATTATTTATAATAAATGTACCACCCTAATATCAGCTGCTAGGAACAGGAGACACTGGGTGTGGAGTGTGTGGGAACTCTCTGTACTACCTTTACAATTATTTCATTTTGTAAATCTAAAGCTGTTCTGAAAAAATTGTTTATTTAACACTTTCAATCAGACTTGTTAGACAAAAGATTGACTTTATCTTTCTACTCTTTTATAGAAAGTGATATTATAAAATCATTGGTGTATGAAAAAGTGGCTGAAGAATATGCAGTCAAAATATGTAAGAAGAAAATATTTGGGCCAGGCACGGTGGCTCACGCCTGTAATCCTAGCACTCTGGGAGGCCGAGGCGGGCGGATTGTTTGAGCTCAGGAGTTCGAGACCAGCCTGAGCAAGAGCGAGACCCCGTCTCTACTAAAAATAGAAATAAATTAATTGGACAACTAAAAATATATAGAAAAAATTAGCCAGGCATGGTGGCACATGCTTGTAGTCCCAGCTACTCGGGAGGCTGAGGCAGGAGGATCGCTTGAGCCCAGGAGTTTGAGGTTGCTGTGAGCTAGGTTGATGCCACGGCACTCTAGCCCGGGCAACACAGTGAGACTCTGTAAAAAAAAAAAAAAAAAGAAGAAAATATTTTAGGGGTGAGTCACGCAGTCATGTTATAGAAGTCACAGAATTCAGTTGGGCAGTTCAGTTGTGTTATTACGTCATTTTTCTGTATTTTGTAAAATTTGTGAATGACCAACTTTGGCAAATGTGGTAATTTGTTGTGATTTCTCATTCTAAATGGATAATCACTTTTGGATCTAACTTAGGCATATGTAATTTTCTACTATTTTCCTTAAATTGGACCCCCAAAATTATATAAGCTTCAAGCCCCATAATATCTGGCAGTACCCCTGCCCAACTCCAGAGCTGTTGTACCTGACTACTAAGCAAGGCCCGGGGCCCTGTCTTGAGCCCCAGCCCGGGTGTTTGGGGACTTTCTGAAGCCCCTTCATTTGCCAACTGCCTCCTCGCCTTTATAGAACCTTCCCATTTCCACCTACTGACGTCTCAGGCAAGCACTGATCTTTTCACTGTCTACAGAGTTTTGCCTTTTCCAGGATGTCATATAGTTGAAATCACATAGCATGCGGGCTTTCTAGACTGGCTACATTCTGAAAGCAATATGAATTTAAGCTTCCTCCATATGATTTTTATGGCTTGATAGCTATTTTATTTTATTCCTTTTTTCCCCCTGCTTGCTTTAAAGATCTTTCTCTTTAGTTTAGGCTGGCAACAGTTTGACTATGACGTGCCTGGGTGTGCTTTTCTCTGTATTAATTTTGCTTTAGATTTCTTAAACTTCTTAGATTTTTAAGTGATGTTTTCCTTCAAATTTGGAAAATTTTCAGCCACTCTTTCTTAACACATTTGTTTCTGCTGTATTACGACTCTCCTCTCCCTCTGAAAATCCAGTTGCCTGCATATTATATTATTCAACATTGCCCTGCAAGGTTCCTGAGGCTCTGTTTGTTTTTCTTTCACCTTTTTCTCCCTTTGTTTTACTAACTGGATAATTTATATCTATATTTCTTCAAATCCATTGTTCCTTTATTCTTCTATCTCCAATGTCCTCTTAAAGCCTCCTGGTAAACTTTTCATTTCAATCGTTTCACTTTTCTAAAATGTCCATTTGGTTCTATTTTATAGTTTTTTTTCCTCCTCTGCTAAGGTTTTCTGTTTACTACTGTTAAAATATGTTCATTAAGATCTTATTTTCCTTTAATTCTTGGATATGTTTTAGGTAGATGCTTTAAAGTATTTGTCAGCCGAATCCAACATCTGGGCCATCCTGAGGTCAGAGTCATTAGCTGGGAAACTTCTTTTTCTTCTTTTTCTTCACCATAAATCTCATTTTCCAGTCCTTTTGTGTGTTTAGTATCTGTGATTGTATACTGAACATTGTCAATTACACCTTGTAGAGATCCTGATTCCGTTATCATTCTCCGAAGTGCATTGGGCTTTCTTCCAGCAGACAGTTCAGTTATTGGCCAATCACTTTGCACTTGTTCAGACTTCATTTTAGGCTTCATTACGGAAGATCCGTGGAATGCCCAGGGCTTTTAACTTGGTGCATTTCAAACTCTTAACTGTCTCCCATGTAGATCTGGCCAATGCTTGGTCTCAGGGTTTGTTAAGGTGGGTATGGAATCGGTCTTACTCTAGGGTGTACCCTTTACCTCTAATATGTGGCTTTCCTCATATCTCAGCAGGGTAGCTGGGGAGCCAGCAAGGCCTGAGCTGGTCCTCCAACATCTCCAGCCCTGCTAGACCTCAAGTATCTCTGTCCTGCTCACAGCCATACAGCAGCTTCTATCCGATAAGCCTTCTTGGTTTCTCTCTGTGCACGCACAACCCAGCCTCACCCAAGAACTCGTGGGAACCCCCAAACAGAGTTACAGCCCCTCTTCCCAGCCCCGTTCTACGCTATGCCCCACCCCACAGGTCCCAGCCCTTCCACAGCCTCAGTGCTGATCCTTGGCTAACAGGCTGTCCGCCCTGCTTTGCTCCAGTTCTCTGTGCTGTAGTGGATGCGTTCACTACGGGAGGAGAGTTAGGGCAAGTGTGAGTTTCATCTTATGAGTTTTCCTTCTCTCGGGGGTCACAGTCTGGTGCTGTCTATTGTTCAATAACTGAAAAAGTGCCTCACCTACGTGTACGGTTTTTTATTTGTTTATGGCGTGAAGACTAGTCCAGTAATAGTTGCTTCATCATGGCCAGAGGTGGATGTCTTGATTAAGCCAGGATTTAAATTCATCTGAAACCAAAGTTAGTCATCTCAACCACTATGCTATCTTGTCTCTCAGTATAAAGAAAACAAAGCTGCACCTATAAATAAATTAGGGGCAAGGTAAAGTGCCTGGCTGAAATCTAGATTGGGGCTGCTGACCAAGGTATTTCAATTTTCAGATTGAATGGGATGGAAGGAAGCTGCCTGTGTGAGCAGAATAACAGTAATAATAATACCATCTTAACCATATGGAGCTTTCGGTATCTTCAAAGTGCTTTTGTGTTCATTATTTTATTCTCGCAACAAACAAACCTTTTTATACCCAATGCATTAGACGGTGTCATTTTGGTATGACAAATTAAGAACGTGGAGACCACAAGTAGTGAAGTAGCTGAGATCACACAGCTAGTTAGCAAGGGAGCAGAGCTGGAACCTAGGTCTCCTCACTGCTGAACCTTTATAATCTTCCCCCCACACACTAAATTAAGGGCATCCTCATAGAAAAGAAGTGTTTTGGAGAGTGGCAACAGTTTTATGTCAAGAAAGAGGACGTTGGTCACAACTATGTGGTGAAAACTTACCACTGGCCTGTTCTACCGATTCCTTGCCCAAAGGGAAGGGGAAGTGGCTTGGCACAGTGGCCTGCTTCTTCCGAGACAGGAGCAGGGCTCCCCGAGGGCATATACTATAAAAGATGGCAAAGACATCTTTCCAGACCTTTGTAACAGCCCATTCTTCATTCTCTGCTCCTCCTTATGCAAGGAGAATACTGTCTGATGTAAAATAACTACATAATAAATAACTGCAAGTCACTTTGCAAATATCACATGCTACAGAAGTAATTACTAATATCTCATCATCCAGATTGTACATTTATAGCCCACATCCATCAAATGAGCCTTGGAAAGAATTTATGTAGTACATATATATGCATGCATATTGTATAATGCATATTTATCTCACCTTCTGGAGGTAAAAATTTATATAGCAAGTTTGGGACAGAATTAATTATGGTTATGTTTCAAAAAAACAACAAAAAAAAACCCTGTTCAACAACAGTCCTGATAGAAACGCTCACTAGCCTTTATCAGTAAAAGTTCTAATGGCTCAGCTAGTATTTTTTCAATTATATTTAAACGTAAGATTTTTTTCCTATCAAGAGTTTGTCCCATGTTTGGCTTATCACTTAGATGGAATAATAGGAAATCTGCAGTTGACTAGTTTGAAAGGCTCCAAATCTGGGGCTGATAAGTGGCCCCTGCTCTCCCTAGGAAGGGTGGGGCAGCCTGTAGTAGGTCCAGACTTCCCTGCCCAATGGGGTGCAAAAAAGTGGGTGACAACTAATTAAGCAGATTTATTATGGTATTTGCATCAGTTTGGTTTCCCAGCTAATGGGAAATAAATACTTAGACTCAAAAACCCAGGGATGAAAAACTAAGCTCAGACTTTTTCCCTCATGTGGAAGGCAGATACAGTGTCCTAGCATAAGTCATGTCTGCTGTGGGGCGGGGATTTCTACAGCAAAGAGACAGCATCAGAATGTATTCAACGACTTTCTTTCAAAGCTAAAGACATTGAGCTCCAGGGAATTCACAGGACTTGGACTAAAGTTTGCCTCTGGTCACAATCACATGCGTCATCTTCTGGAAGACCCCAGTCCACTTATTTGTGCAGTGGGTTCCCGAAGCAGGGCTGGAGCAGTGGCCAGTCGACAGCGGGGTTTGCTAGACCCGAGGGCGGGAGAGGGACAGCCCGGGCCTGGAGTACGTGGGTTAAGGAAAATGACCATTACCTCTTACATCTGTAGAGTGCGTGACAGTCCACGAAACCTTCTGTATACTTAAGCTCATTTCCTGCTCATGTCATCCCTTTGAAGAAGTTAGTGTGATCATCTTTATATTACAAATGAAGAAAGGCCCGGCAGGTCTAAAAAGCAATGACAGTCACACATCTAAACCTGGGCACAACAAAAATTTTAACCTGTATTTTTTTTTTCTTTCTTACCACATACAGCACTCTCCTGAGGTTCAAAATTCAGTCGTCTTCCGCTCATCAAAACCAGCTGGTCCTGTAGCTGCAGATATAAGCACGCGAACGATGGAGGGGTCTTTCGAGAACTGCTGTGTGAGCTTCGTACTATCTCTGCCATTTCCGTGTATTCCTTTAGCAAATCCTGTGTAAAGAGAAGTTTTATTTGAGTGAAGAAGAGTGTCCAGGGTTCTTGAGCTTTGCAGCAACATCAGCAAAATCTGTAGAGAAGATGGGATTTAAACTAATCAAACGGCAAGAACAGGCCAAAAGCTCTCCCTTTCTGCCTGCAGTGGGGCTCTCCTTCCCTTTTATAATAATACTTCCTGCTTTTCTGGTGAGCTCGCCTTTCTCCCTGACTCTGATAAAGGCCCCTCTGTGGGCACAGACCGTGTCTTGTTCATCTTTTCTATCTTTTCCGGAGGCACAGGCAAGGCATGCTGTGCGTTGCCGGCATGCGCCGCAGGCTTATTACATCAGAATGCAGTTGTTTGCCTAAGTCATCCCAACCCATCGAACAGTTCGCAGTCTTTGGCTTTTATCTCCTTCCGAGGAGGACTTTTGAATTTCCTGCCCACTCTTCAAAATGACAACATATTTGGTGTTTTGAACATAGAAATTAATCTTGTGCTTCTTAAATATATTGTCATGGTTAAGGAAGCTCAGACTTAGCACAACTAAGGGTTTTCCCTACGAGGCTAAACAAACGGCAAATTCAGTTCATTCAAAGAAAAAATGCTCCAACGAGTTGTTAGGTGCTTTCCACAAAGATTACTCTGCACCAGTGGATTTCACCAAGTCGGAGGGCAGCAATTGTTCAAATTTTCCATTCTCAGACCCTAACAATTGGGTGGAGAGTGGGGAAAAGACATTTGATGACCTGAATTTAAAAACTCCGGATATTTGATCGAATTGTACAGGCTGGCGCTGAGGAGTCAAAGGCTGCATCTTCAGGTAGCAAAGCCATCAGTTGGAAAGGGAACGTTTCAATTAACCGGGTCTGTGGCCTACGCCCTGGCTTCCCAAAGTGCGGGGAGGACAGCAACAGTGACATTCCTTGGGAGCTTGTTAGAAATGCAGAGTCTCAGGCTGCGTCCCACACCTGGAGGATCAGAATCTGCATTTTAGCAAGGTCACAGCAATGCTGGAGAAGCACAGAACTTTACCTCTAGCACTTCACGTTTGGGAACATGGAGGCGCCTGATTTGCTCATGACTCTGAGCAAACAGAGCTGGAGGGATGCCTTCCCCTTACACGAGGTCAGCGTAGCCGATACTGGGCGTTGCCCAGGGGATTATAACGGCCACACCTCAGAACTTGTTTTTTTTTTTTTTTTTTTAAGTAACAGCTTTATTGAGATATAGTTTACATATAATATGATTTGCTCTTCTAAAGTGTACACTTAAATGGGTTTTCATATATTCACAGAGTTGTGCAACCGTCATAATAATCAATTTTCAAACACTGTCATCATCTCTAGAAGAAATCTGTACCCATTAGCCCTCAGTTTCCAGCCTCCCCTCCAGCCCCCAGTCCTGTGCAACCACTAATCTACTTTGCATCTCTATAGATTTTCCCAATCTGGACTTTCACTTAAGTGGTATCAGACATTACGTGGCCCTTTGTGACTTGCTTTCTTCACGGGCGTAATGCTTCCAGGGTTTCCCGTGCTGTAGCGTGTTCCGCACTTCATCCCTTTTGACGGCTCAGTGACATTTCGTTGCATGGATTGCATGGATATGCTACATTTTCTTTTCCATTCATCTGTTGATGGACATTTGGATGTTTCCAGTTTCCAACTATTATGAGCAACGATGCCATGGATATTCACTCACAAATTTTTGGGTGAACATAAATTTTTACTAGAGCCAGTTTTGACCCTTAAACAAGTGTCTGAGGCAGGCGGGTAGGGAGGAGCCCTGGGGAGAATGACAGCCTACTGAGGAAGACGCCCTGGTCCAGGCCCAGCTCTCCCAGCCACCGCCTGCGCCCACCAGCCCATCACTAGCCGTCTCAGAGCCACATCTGCAAAATGGACGCAGATATTAGCCACATAGACCTCATGGTTTTTCTCGTGAGTGTCAAATGGGATAATGAATGGGAAACTATGTTGAAAGGCAAGATGCTACCCAAGTCTCAGCAGGTCGATTGTTCTTGTTCTATCACTGTTACTTTGGCAATCTTTGAAACTGACAGTAGCTAGTGAGCTAATGACCTTTTCACTCAGGCCCGGGGAGGAGAGTCACATTCAGGCCTTTCTCTCTGGTGTCTAAAAAGATTTCCAGTGTAGCAGAGATGTGAGCGCACTGGGACTCTTTGAAGCTGTGTTTCTTTAAAGTTTCTCAGTCAGAAGACAACTTCTTTGAGGGGAAAAGAACCATTTTGTTCACAATGGCTTGTTATAGAAAAAGAAAAAAATGAGAATGAAAGAAACTATTTAATTCGTGGATCCATTCACTATTTTTTAGCATTTACGATGTGCTCAGCTGTGAGCTGTGTGCTTGTCAAGGGCGGTGGCATGGGGTGGGGACAGGAGTATAAGAGAAGTGCTTGAAATTTGAGGCTGCTTTCAGGGGACACCAATGTGGCCACTTCTGTTTTCTTATTGACTGCTGGAAACTTAAACAGTTCTCACAAGGAATGTACCCTGGAACAGTCCAGTGGAAGCCCATTCAGAAAGCGCGGTCCAGGGAAGGCTGTAACTCTTTGAAGAAGACAGGGAAAAGAACAGAGAAAGAGAAGAGAAAAGATGGGCAGAGAGAGGATAGAAAGGGAGAAATTACTGCTGCTTCCACCTTTGAGGAAGTGGTGGTGCCCACACATAGCTCGGGGCTGTTCCGAGCTAAATATGAGGACTGTGGACTCCCCCAGTGCCCAGTCTGGCCCCCAGGGGCAGAGGGGAGTGCAGGGGCCCCAAAGCCAGAGTCTCTAATGTCACAGAAGAGAGGAGAGACGGCGGGTGTGGGGAGAAGGGAATTCACCTGTTTCCTGTCTCAGCCCCTTTTGCTAAAGCGAAATGCTGTGGTTTTACTGGTTAGGCTTGTTGACACAGTCCCCCACCCTTGCAGGATCCGTGTGTGGTAAGGGCACCACCTGGTCGGTGAAATGGATACTCTCAGGTAGAACAGACCAAACACAGCAGGATGTTCATAAAATTCTTAATCTGGGCACTCTGGGCCACCAGGAGGAGGCACAGAGGTTACGTAAGCAAATTACTAAGTTAGGCTGAAACCAGACATACAAACATTTTCATAAATGTCTAAAAAATTCACTTACACCACAAGAGGCCAACTCCGAGACCACTCTGAGAAATACTAGACCACCCTGAGGTGCTGGTACCCTGAGCAAACATTGTCCCTTCTTGCTATGCAGTCACCACTACGAGGAGCCCCACCTTCTCCTGCCCTGGACATCTGGGACAACATGGCTGGACACGGTTTTCTTTCTAGAGCATTCGGTTGCTACACTGACATGAGGGGAAAATCTCCTCTCAGTTGAAGACTGAGATCTTCTTCCCAGGGGGATGCCATGGTGAGGAGCAAGTGTGAACCGAGGAGCTGCAGAAGCTCGTGTTCAAACCCCAATTCCAGCAGCTGGGAGCCGTGGGACCTAGACAAATGACTCTGTTTCTGGGAGGCTTTGTGTCCTCATCTGTCCCACGGAGATAAGCGAGTCCATCCCACACAAGTGACTTGAAAGGAGCATTTGCTTTTGTGTCTGGGACATAGCAGACGTTCCAAGAAGGCTCACTCTTTCCTATGCCACCATCAGATGATTTTCTCTTAAAACCGAGCCAGAAGGAAGCCATGAATGAGGCTCACGATCCTTGCACAGAGAGGAGGCATCAGAGAGTTCTCATCCTCCGGCCCTCAGTGCTCAGTGGAGCGGCTGGTCCCACTTGACAAGACTCACTTCCTCTGTCTACTCCCAAAACTTATGTGCCCAGAAGAAGATGCACATCTGTCTACACTGAACACTAACCAGACTGCATGGCTGGGGTCACAACCTGGCACCTACCCATTGAGCATCTCATTACACCCAGGGAAGCCAGTCCCAAACCCTCGCACCCCCATCCTGGCCATGTGCTGGTGATGGCCGTGTTGGTGATTGCTAGTTCTATCCCATTCCTATCACTCTGTTTTGCTGTGTGCACGAAAGCTGGCCTTTTGTATGAGTTCTGAAATAAGACCGCAACTAGGCAGGATGCCCACTGCCAAATCCAACTGGCACTAAGAGGACACTCATGAGAATGAAGTTCCCAGGACCCAAACAAGCCTGTGGACTGGGCTTGCACTAACTTTTAATCCTTTTGCAGATACACTCTTGTGAGAGGAAAGATAAATAAATGCCATTTCCAAAAGTGCCTGTATCCGTTTTACAGATGAAGAAACTGAGGTTGGTGCGGAAGCCCTCCTGGGCTTGCCCCTCAGCTGACTGGCCTGCTCCAGGGCCTCTGTCCTGCCCATGGGTCATACTTTCTGCTCCCAGGGCTGCAGCCTGGTATTGAGCCACACGTGGCCTTTTTGCTTCAAAACCCTTGACCTAATTCACTTTGGGGGAACAGTGACATGCAACTCCATGTTGTCATCTGGCCACAGCCCAGCTGCAAGTGTCCTGCCCATCAGGGCTTCACTGTGGCAGAGGGGTCGTCACCGGGGACGGGCTGGGGTCCCCAGGACAGGAGAAGGAGCAAGCACTGAGAGGCATTGAAACCAGAGCTGAGCACCAGAGTATGCAGCCCTGACACGGGCCCCAACATTAGCTGCCGGACTGGAATAAATAAATACGGTAAATATTTATCGGCCAACTTGTGAAAGGGCGTCAGAAATGCAGTGTCATCATCAACTCTCTTACTGGTGTTTCAACAGATATGTTTTAAAATGTCAACCTGAAATGGAAGCTCCAAAGCCCCAAACGTTGCAGAAAAACGGATTTTGTATCAAGACATTTTTTCACACGGGCTTCTTCTCTCTCCGCCCACCAAACGCTCTCTTGAGCTGGCACAGATCTGTAGTTAAATGATAGCGAGGCAGGACGCAAACTGGAGCAGAAAGAGGCTGAGTCATAGAGAGGACGCTAGGTGACCATTCATGATGGACATGAGGCGGACACGTGTGTGACAGGGGCTGTCCCCAGGCGTGGGGGCATGCTGGGGAGCACAGTGAGTGCTCACCCACCGTCCCACCACTGCCAGTCTTTCCTCCAGAACAAGTTTTCCTCTCTCCCCTGGTGTTGAATGAGAAACTTGGGGTGTCAAGTGTACCCGTGAAACCTCGAGAAGAAAATATGGAGCAACGTTTTTGAGTTCAAAGGGGACTCAGCTGCTCTGGGTGCAACAAAGTCCTCAGTGTAGTGCGGGGCCAGAAGACCATGCCACTCTGCAGGAAAACAGGTTTGGGGACACCTTCTCTGGCGGGGCCTGCGTTTGCTGAGGACCTGGAGCCTTGTCCAGGGGTCAGACTTTCCTTGGCCACACTGGTCATTGTCGATCCACCTGCAGTTTTGAAAGGCCCACATCTGGTCTGCAAGAGAAGGCACGTGAGCTCTCCGGCCATCTGAGAACACAATGAAAAATGATCAGAGGCACCGCGAACATTTAAATAGCACTAAAGGTGCAGGCAATGTTCTAAGTGGTTTACAAATATCTTATTTAATCCTCACAACAAATTGTTGATAGAAGAATGACTGATATCCTGATTTACAGCCAAGGAAACTGAGGCTCCAAGAGTTTCAGTAACTGGCCTAGATTCGCCCTGCCCGTAAGCAGTGGAGTTGGTATTCAGCACAGCGGCACGGGTTCGCCGGGCACGGGGACCTCAGAGACGCTACACAGGACACTTTTGCCTCCCACCACTCCCATAGGGCACAGAATGAACTTGTAACTGTCCTTGCAAAAGGAAAGGAGCAGAGTTAGGTGGTCCCAAAGACACTGGAGACCCCACAGCATTGTCCTGCTGGGAGTGGCTTATTTTGTTCATCTTTTCAGCACTGATTTTCCCTCATTCTTTCTGGCTCTGGCACAGTGACAGTGAGCCAGCCTGCTGTCTAGACTCGCTGTGGGTGAGCGACCCCGAGTCTCGGATGCTAACATGAAAATTCAAATTTTAGTGAAAGGCAGCAGCGCAGTCAGGAGCCAGGGAAAGACCCCAAGCTGGGGGCACCAGTGCGCTTGGGTGTGACTCCCAGCTCTGCCACATAGGAGCTGCGTGTTCTTGGTCAAATTACAGAAACATGCCTTGGATAAGGCTCATCTGTGAAATGGAGATTAAGAAAAGTCTACCTTGCCAAGTTGTCCTGCACTTGGGACACAATGAGACCACATGTGTGATGCTCCCGTGTCGCTCTGGCTTTGCGACGGGAACTTGATAAATGGTAGCAGCCATTAGGTCTGAAATGAAGACGATTCTACTTCTGTGGGGAAGTGTACATTTATTTCCTGTGCACTTCATTTTCAGAAACAGGGATTTCTAAAATCTTTTGGTTGCGCACCACAGTTTACTTGCCGTCCGCCGATTTCACGCTGAGGCCTGCGGAGGTGTCGGCGTGACTGGAAAGGGCTCTGTCTGCGTCGGTAACAAAACGGAATCATTTTGCAGCAGACGAAATGTGAAATGCTGTTTTTTCCCCAACCTTGTGCTAGAATGCAGTTTGCAGCAATCCACCAGGCCCCCCAAGCAGAGCAATTGACCCTGTAGTCAACTGCCTGGGAGCTCTGATGAGTGATCTCCCCACCCCACCCGGCTGACCTCACGTCTCTCCACACAGCTGGGGCGGGAAATTTTGACATGAGACTCTAAGGAGGCTTCTGTGCTTTTCATAGCCCACATCCTGCTTCTTTCTAATTGGGTCTCTAGAAATGTTTTCTGCAGACAGAAGGATTCTCTGAAATGTGCTGAATAAATGATTGAATGACGAATGAATTTTCCAATCTGAGATGAAACATGTGGTCAGAAGAGATAGAGGTGAGGCCAGTCCGAGTTCTATGTAGCTTGACTGGCCATGTGCTTCCTGGACTGGATTGGAGCCATCCCCTACTTTCGTGGGAATATTCTGCACAAAGCTATTCATTAGGGAGAGCAGTGAAAAGCCCAGGGAAGGAGTTGAGTCCTAGCTAGTTAGCTTTCCAGGGCACCTTTAAGAGCCAAGGTCCAACCAGGAAAACAAAGCCCACTCTAAATATTTAAAACAGAAGGAATTTAATTGAAGAATTTGGTCACATAAGTTTGAAGGGAGAAAGGCAGAGGGAGGAGTCTGAGAGGAAAGTGGTTTTATTCAGCATCGAAAACTCAGAACTTCCTGTGTGGTCCCATCTGGGTGTGGGAGAAAGGCCTGGAGAGTGACGGGCTCGTGCTTTACTGTGCTGAGCAGCTATGGCAGAGCCAGGCTGGCTTTCCCCTGGGCTGCGGGTGACCTGAGCCAAACAGAAGCTTCCTTGTGGGTGTGGTGGGGATGCAGTAACGACAAACGGGGCTCAGGATGCAGCAGCAGCAGCCGCTGTGCAGGAGCCCAGACCTGGAACTGAGCCCCAGCCCGCTAACATGTCCGGAGCCCTCCAGCCACAGTGACGACTAGGCCTTCTAATAGCCTAACATGCGTGGGTCCCCCAGTCAACCCACCTGCAGGCTTTGGCAGCCCCCAGCCATGACAAAAAGGGGTGATCTGAAAAATCCATTCAGACTTCACAGGTGGCATCCTGCAAGCCAAATCACTCAGTAGAAATGAGTGGAACTAGATTAAATTGGCCAGAAGAAGTGGAAGCCAAGCTCTCATTTGCAAGGAAGCTTTGATAATCCAGGGAACTGAGTATTCAGAATGTTCTGCTTTTTTGAGTATTCTCATTCAGCATCAGGCCTGCCTTTATGGCTGTGCACAGAACTATTGCTGGAGATGCAGGCTTGTCTCAGGGGGAACTCTAGGGAAGGAAGCCACCCGGACTGCCTAGCCTGTCTTCTGGTTCAGGCTCCAGCCTGGGCAGGCTCCAAGTGTGCACAGAGTGATATGCCTGTCGTTCCAGCCTCACCGCCACAGGGTGGCCACTCCTAATGAGCTCGCTAATAAAGCTGCAAGTGTTATCTAGATTCAAAAAGGAAAGCAATTTAAATGCAAATAAATATGAATATCTTCAGATTAATGAATGTTGTGGGAAGAAAACATATGACAACTATGAGCAGAAACGGTCCCAGAGAGCAAACAAATGATTTGAGAAAGTCATAAAATACTTCCCTCTCCTGTCTGCCAGGCCATCAACCAAGACAGCTTGAATAGCTATTACTTAATTTAGTCTTAAAACCCTGCTGAATGAGTTAAATAGCTCTTGGTCATTTGTGCCAACATCTATAGCTAGAATACTCTTCCTAGTATCTTCCTAACATCTCCTTTATGATAATTGGGACATATTCTATTGCTCCTTGTTCTATACATGGTACACGTGACACCATAGAGGATCGTGGCTATTCTTCATTTCTGAACACTTAGCCACACATCTGCTTTTTTGTGATGGTTAATTACCTGATATATAAAAGGAAAGGGGCCATGCCGGTACTAGGATATATTCTTTTACTGAGATTGGCACCTTTAAACCCACAGTGCTTTGTAAGTACATGAGTAGCACCGAGCTAGTGAGGCTCTTGCAGAAGGAAGCCTGTTCTCAACACCTTTAGACAAGATTGCCAATCTTTGATTCACCCTGAGGCTCTAGGAAAATGATAGGGAGCTTCCAGAGTCTATCCACAGGCGCTAAAAGTGAGCTAGAGGCTGGGACTTCCTGTATCCAAGCATCTGGAGAGTAATTGAAGAAATCTGTCAAATGTTGATGTTCCAGAGCATTGTGTTATTGGGCACCAAGCCTTGTCGTCACATTTTCCTTTGACAGCTTTGGGATGGTATTCCCTGCACCTAGCCCTGATATCGGAGAAATTCCTTTTCATTCTTGGAGACATGACAAAAATAGCAACCTTAATCCCATTCAGAGATATCCACAGGCCAGGGCTCTCATAAAAGAATAAAATTGTGAGTCTGAGCTCTGGAGTCTTTTCTCTGTGAGTTTGACAAAGTTGGAGCAATAGGTGGAGGTGACCTGTTCTGCTGAGTCTGGTCTCTGGGTCATCTCCAGTGTCCATGGATAGCCATGGTGGTAGGAGTCTTAAAGACACACAGCTGATCTTTGGCCATGTCGTTCCTCCCGTCAAGAGATGGAATATATTTCCCCTCCCTTTGAATCTGGGCTGGCCTTGTAACTTGTTTGACTGATAAAGTGGTGGAAGCAATTCAATTTTTGTTCTCTTGGAACCCATCCTCCATGCTCTTAGGAAGTCAGTCTAGACTACGGGCCATGTGAGGGGGATTGCAACATCTCAGTTAATGGCCAGCATCAATTGTAGACACGTGAGTGAGGCCATTTTGGATGTTTCTGCCCCAGCTAGCACTGTGCAGAGCAGAACTGCACAGATGAGTCCAATAAAACCACTGACTCATGAGAAAAGAATAAATTATTGTCATTTGAGGTTGCTAAGTTTTGTGGTGGTTGGTAATGCAACCATAAATAGTCAAGTAGTTTGGATGCTTACGACTGTTTCACATATGGGCTTATGCACGGGTGAAGATGGAAGAGCCCACACCATCTGAATTGAGGAATGATCAGAAGACTGGAATTTTCTCAAAGACTCTACACCAGGTTTCACTGTGCATCATATGGCATCACCAGGAACTCATTTCATCGGGCAAACCATGATCTTTTCCCGTTTGTCTTCTTTTAAAATGCAAATTTAACACAGAGGGGTGTGGTAAGCAGAAAAGAACACACCTAATGGGTATAGTGCACACCATATAAGGGATGGACATGCTTGAAGCTCTGACTTGGGTAGGGCAAAGGCAATATATGTAACCTAAACATTTGTACCCCCGTAATATGCTGAAATTAAAAAAAATGACTAAAGAGAACATTTCTTCTAAAATTGCAGTAATTTGAACATAGACTACAGTTTTGTGTATTAAATATGACACTTGTCTTGATGTAAGGAGATAAGGAAAAACATTTAAAAAGAAAATTGGAAAAGAACAAAGAGAATGGGACCAGGAGACAATCTTCTCAAAGCCTCCTACTTCCTTACCCAAACCATGACAGCCTGATAAAGAGCAGTCCCAGCATTCTGAGAGTATCGATGCCACAAGTCACAACCCCAGCGCCCAGCTATGATGACATGCACTGAGTGAAGCCGGGATTGTCATCTGACAGCCCAAGTGGACGGGCAGAAAAGCAAGACAAGACCAGGAATTGACGTGATCCAGTCCTTGATTTTTAGTCAGCAGCCAGGCTATTGGAGACTTGGGAATGTAACCGATCTGGCCATGTCTGAATAGTTCTAAAATGTATTTTTCAAGAAAAGCGGCCAAGGAATAAAGATGTAAAGACCCACGGGGAAAAAAAAAGATTGCAATGAAAACACTTCTCAAAGTATATCCCATGGAACACTAGTCCTGCAAGCAGCTTCCTCTTAAAATGAGCCTATAGTCAAGTAATTTTGGGAAAGCCTCTCTAATGCACACTACAACCCTCTTGCAGAGTTACGGTACACACCAGCATGTCGCAGGCTCTGAGCTGGTCTAGAGTAAGGAAGAATTCTCTGCTTTGTAAAACCCAGGGTTTCCTGGACTGTTTTGATTATAAGAATTACACCCCCATTATCTGCCATTGCATCTCCAGTGGAAAGGAAAAATCCCTTTTATATGGAGTGAAATGTCATTTTAAAAGCCCCAGTCTTGAAAAGGATTAGTCTTTGATGGTCGTTCTCAGGTCTACCTCTCTGCAAGACGTCCAGTGGTGGCCAGCCCGTTGATCCACCTACATAGGTTGTTCAGGCAAGACCAGAAGATAAATGAAGAAGATCGTGTAAATTCAATACCCCAGTCTACATGGAAACACCCATCATCGCTATTAGGGACCCACATCTAGCTAAATAAACATCACACTGGGATTATTTCCTCTGTTCTGCTGAATAGTCCTAAACATATGAAAACATTCTTTCTGACATAATAAGCCATCAAAATACATTCATAACAAATCCCAGGTACACCAAAGTTATCTGCACTGCTGACAATGGGCTTTCTTCCCACCTGTCTCTTTCATTATGTTCCCAACAAAGGAGCTCGACAATTACTCTTGTCCAGGCAAAAGACAGTACTTTGGCCCTTGGAGCTCTGACAATTGTGCTCGGCCCATTTAATTACTTCCAGCACAGGCACACACTCCATTAACAAAGCTAGGAAGCTAGGACCAGCAGGGGCTTCCTGTAGGTCGCAGGGAAGATGGTTAATTGAGACTTATTTATAAAGAGCTATGCAAACCCCAAGGGGACAGCAGCAGCAGCTATTTTCTTCCTTGTGTGTGAGGTTTAGGAATCAGTACCCGATCTACTGAAGAGCCTCCAGAGAGTTAAGGCAAAAAGCAAACAAACAACAACAAATGAGAAATCATGGTGAAATGAGCTTTCTGTGTGCTGCTTACATGTTGAGAAAATTAAAAATTCCCCGAGACCTAGATGTAAAGCCTACTTGGGTTTTCCAACCGCCTATTACCCTCTCCAGCGCCTGCCTTCCAACCCAACTCATCCCGTAGCACCACTCTCAGAAAACAAATGAACACAAACAAACACAAACACAATCCCTGGCTTTCCTCATGGCAAACTGTTAACTGCTGTTGTGAACGTTGTACCCCTGATCTGTGTTTGTGCTGAAGAGTGAGTATCTTTGGGCTCCACAGTTGACCCTCAGCTCTCAGCCTGCTGGTAGGGGCCTCGCCGGGAGCTCAGCTTTGTGGCTGCCCCTCTACTGGACACACATATGTCCAGGGAACCCCAGAACTCTTTGCACCTTCAAACGCTGAGACGAAAGGAAGCCCTAGTTGTAAACTCAGGATTTAAGGCATTGGCTTCAAAGTCTCCGAAAACACTCTGTGCATGATCCTATGTTGTGAAGGGGCTGTCACCACAGCCTCATAAACTGCAAGGGAAGCATTTGAGGTCCCTTCATGTTTGGGCCTTCAAGCTCTGTCCCTGGGTTGGGACTAAGCCAATGTGACCAGAGGAAGGGTGGTGAAGGGGGCAAAGAGGTTGAATCTAGGCACGGTTCCTTGTTATTCAAGCAAAGACAGTTGTTTAAAAATAGAAGGAAGAGAGCTCAGGGAAGTCACAGCCATGTAATTCAAATTTATTTTTTAAGTTCAAATACCTTTCTTTTTTTATGCAATGAGGGAAGATCTACTAGTTCAGAGGTCTGGATAAACATGGAAAAAAGTTCAGAGCTTGTCCAAATTCTATCTGATGACCTAACCAAGACACGCGACTGGGGTTGGGGGAAGTCTCATGAGAACAGAGCATCAGATACTCATTGCCATAAATACTCTTTCTTCAGTGATAGCCATTCACCCACTTTATGTCAGGCCAGGGAATTAGAGCAAAAGGAATTCTAGCAATTCCAGAAAGCCTTTTTCCCAATTAGTAGAGAGAATTATGCTGGGTACTTGGACACTGTTCCGCAGCCTGGGCAACATAGAGGCAGAGGTTGAGACCCAGACTTAGTTCTCACTCTACAGCTTCCCCAACCATGCAGCGGCCCCTCCTCCTGCCCTCATGGTCTCGAGGCTAGAGCTGCCACACCTCAGCATACTGTGGCCCCTCAGGGACCCCACAGCAGGGAGAGATCATGTGTGGAGGGAGGGAGTATGCGATACGATGGACAGGATGCAGACCCATTGTTCAGAAAAGACAGGAGTCCCCGCCATGTCTGAGGCACTGTGCTGGGTGTTATGAGAGACACAGAAATGTTTACAAGCTCATTGCCTGCTAGGAACTTACAATCTTTGGGGAGTGACTTAATACAAATAGAACACCAATAGGAGGCAGTGGCATTAAGCCATGTAGGTAAATAATTACACTGCACGATGTTGTGGGAAAGAACACGCTCGCTGTGTGCAGACCTGGGTCTAGGTCTTCGGTTGGCCTTGTGAGCTGTGTCGCTGCAGGCACATTCCCCAACTCCTCTCAGCCTTGGTTGCCCCTAAGTTGAAATGAAGAGGTGGGGGAAGCCTTTTCCCCAGGATTTTGTTGAGTGTTAAATGAAGGAATGGATGAAAACACCTGGTCCCAGTGTTGACACATCAGGTGGTTTTCTGACACTGATGTTGAGCCCCATGAGCTAGGCATTGTCCCTCTGAAATCACCCACAGTTCCTGAGAGGGGAAGAGCCCCATTCTAACTGCGTGGCCCAGGGATCTCCTAAATTAGGTACAGCAGTAAAAAAAAAAAAAAAAATAATGCTAATTCTTCATGTTTATTAAACATTCCATATATGATAGATTCTGTGTTAAATGCTTTTAAATGTCACCACATTTAAGCTTTATGCCACATGAGGAAGGTGCTTAAAAAATTCTCAATTTGCCAATGAAGCACTTGAAGATCAGAGAGGTTAACTAACTCCCTTAAGTTCACATTAGACTCTAATGAGGGCTTTTCTGATTCAGGAGCCGGTGCGCTCTACCTGCTGCTACCTCCTTGCTTCTCCAAGGTGTCAACGCTGCAGAAGGATGGAGCTGGACAGCAGTGTGTCTCAGCCGCTGACCCCCATCAGAGATAGGGCTGCCCTCCCTTAGACAGCCCTGGGGGTGCCAGGGCCCTGGAAGTCACAGGACTAGGATTGCCAAAGGGATGCTTTGGTGACCTGGGTTTGTTGCTACAGTGAAAAGCTGTGATTAGCTATAAGTCACACATAGGACATTGCTCTGCCTCCTGTCTCCTCTACAAATGTGTGAGGATTCAGGAAATTCACTATGAGATATACTTTTCGGAAATCGTGATTCAGTGAAAATTTCATTCCAAATGCTTCCAAGAAGCCCAGCCATTGAGTGGCAGCCTTTTTCTCTTCTTCATAAACCTAGAGGTTCTCATTTCAGTTTGATCCTTTCCATGGACAGACCACATTGCTGGTCCCATTGTTTTGGTTGTCGGGCTCAATTCTTTCCTGAATCAATTCTTGGCCTGTTCTTTTCAGTCTGCTTTATGGTCATGAAACTATGATAGTGACACTGGTAATTGTGTTTTTTGGCCCCAGCAGGGGAAGGTTGCATATGAGAAAACAGCACGGTCTCTCATCCTAGTTGGGAAAAGAGCTCTGAACACTGCTGCACACACAGGGCAGCACCTGTCAGTCCCATCCATTCTATTTGGAGACATTCCTCTAACACAGGGGCCAGCAAACTATGGCCTTGTGGACAAAATCCAGCCCACAAAAGACTTTTTTAAAGAAAGTTTTATTGAAACACAACCATGCTCAATCTCTGTCTGCCTTTATGCTACAATGGCAGAGATTGGTAAGTATGACAGAGACCAAATGGCTCAAAAAGCCTAGAGTATTTACTACGTGGCCCTTTACAGAAGGTTGCCAACCTCTGATTCAACTTATTTTTTCCATTTCCATTGCTTGGACTGCTGTGATTTTCTGATTTGAGATTTCCTTATGCTACCACCTAATAGTTATTAATTCCCCAGTGACTCCCAATGTCTTCTGTGCAAATCCTAACTGAATTCAGGCCTTCCATACAAGGCTTCTCATAACTTGGCACCAACCTAGATTTCTGTCCTAGTCTCTTGTCACTTTCCCACCACCCATATACATCCCCTTGCGATAGAACCACCATAGCTTTATCCTTCACCCATAAATACCCCAGGTCTTATATGCTCTGATATGTTGTGTACTGTTCTCTCTGCCTGGAGTCCCCTTTCTTCACAGCAGGTGCTGAGTGACTCTTCCTTTAAAATCTAACACCTATATCATTTTGCCTTCGTAGTTTGTCACTTTTTTCCTACCGTGTGTTATGTATTTGTTTTCACATCTGTCTGTTCTGTAAGACTGTGTATTTCTTGAGGGCAGGGATCTATGTCAATTAATTTTTATATTCGACATGTGTGGTGTGTATTTTGGTATGTAGGAGATACTCAGTGGATGTCTGACATAGGCCAATAGAGCAATGCACGCATCTAGTGGGCCTTCCGTTAGCAAAGCACATGCTCTCCCTGGAGCACCTTCCCATCTCCCACTCCCATTAACACTGCCTGCCAGCAGTCCTTTCCATGCGGAGCAAATGTGGACTTAGCAATGAACATGGAATGGATGAGCGTGCTCTGCCTGCAAGCCTGCTGCTTACTACCCCAAGTGTCACCAGCTGAGGCCATAACTTCTACCATTGGCCTTCTCCATGAAGGTGGCAGAAGAATTTGTTTTTTCTGAGAGATTGTGAGCACTGGCCCCTATATCAGAAGATCTAGAAATAAGGAAGACTATATTGGAATGTCTAAGGGAAAAGCCATCCTGGGGGCTGCCTGGGAGTCAGAGACAGGTGAGAGTGCAACTGTGTGTACTTGCCAAGGTCAAGGCAGCCCTGCTGGCAGGGAGGTCACCTCCTAGCACATGGCTCAGGCCACTGCAGAGTAGAGCCAGCCATTGGAGAAGGTCATTGTGCTGGGGAGGAAGGGAGGAGAGGATGGGGTGTGTCTCTTTGGACACATTTTTGGCTCTGTGTTCAGCAGCAATTTTATCCCAAACCTCAAGCCATAGCCCAAACATAAAGAGCCTGGAATTCCTAGGACTAAATCACGGATAAAGAAAAAGAGCAGATCAAGTGAGCAGAGGTGGGAGGATATGGCCATGTGCCATTTGTGAGGTCTTGTGCATCTCCTGGGCAGCTTCTCTCCACCTCAAACATGGGTCAGTTCCCCCACTGGTCAGCAGGCATCTTCTGTCCCTCCCA
The DNA here is from genome assembly GCF_000956105.1 of Propithecus coquereli. Taxonomy (NCBI): domain Eukaryota; kingdom Metazoa; phylum Chordata; class Mammalia; order Primates; family Indriidae; genus Propithecus; species Propithecus coquereli. The sequence continues at coordinate 855,765 of NW_012153685.1, forward strand.
CTAATGCTCTCTCTTCTCACTTGTTCTCTCCTTCCTCTTCCTCCCCCTTTCCATGTTCCTCTTCCTGGTCCCCATTAGCCTCTATTTTTCTCCCCTTCTTCTCCTTCTCACTGCTCTTGTTGCCCCATTTTCTGTGCCTCCTTCCCAGTGTTAACTTAACGTACAAAGGTTCTCATTGTGTCTTGAGGAGAAAGACCGAAAGCCACGAGAAGATCATCATGGAACCAGTGCCTAAAAACATCAGGTTGGAGCACAGGGTCTATCCTCTCCTGGGAAAAGTGAGAGAGCTTTTCTTGGGGAAGATCACACACACACACACACACACACACACACACACACACACACTCACACATACTCTCATACACACACACACACACACACAC